>NC_134582.1:80041233-80350733 GCF_037038515.1 Microtus pennsylvanicus | reverse complement strand
TCTGTGGAATGAAGAATAATACGTCCCTGAAAGTTCAGGATTAAGCCACCACCACTCACCTTTCTTTTCTTCCTTCTTTTTTCCCTCCCTCCCTCCTTCCCTCCCTCCCTCCCTCCCTCCCTCCCTCCCTCCCTCCCTCTCTCCCTCCTTCTTTCCCTTCTTTCCTCCCTCCTTCCCTCCTGTCCTCCCTCCATTTCCTCTCTCTATCTCCCCCTTTTTCCCTCCCCACCTTTGAGACAGGGTCTCACTAAGTAGACCACACTGCCCAGAAACTTGGAAATCCTCCTGCTTCTGCCTCCCTAGTGCTGAGATGAAGGATGTGGACCACCCAGCATGCCTGGCCCCAGTCACCTGTCTAAGCTTAGGTTGGTGTTGTGGCTCCTGCCCTGTGGGGGATCTCACAGCAGGGACCCAGCTCCTCTGTTTCATTTGGTTCATCTACTTGGAGTCAATCCTAGTGGGGCTGGTGTTTGGTCCTCGTGGCCAGCCGTCTCCTGAGAGACTTGGTTTTAGCCTAAAATTTATCAGCACCCCTTGGCTTTAACTTCTTACACGTGTTTAAATGTTTCCTCTGGAGAAGAAGATTGTAGTTTTCCTTGGCCGAGTTAAGTCCACATTTTGACTGGGGAGAGTCTCCCTTTTAGATCTAATTCTGGTTAACCCTGGTGGCAGCCAAATTCACAATGGTTAACATAGTCCTCCACCCACCCCCGAAGCTATCTGAGCTCTGTCTACGGTGACCAGTCCTTTCGGTTGGAGGTGAACTGAACTGAACACGGCATTATTTCACATGCCAAGAAAATCAGAGCAAACTAATGAAGCAGATTAGAAATTGTTGGAGCCTATGCACGCCCTTAGGTTAAGTGGTTTATAAAGATTGAAGAACATTTAAACCGGCCCTGCTGGCTCATGCTTGTAATCTCAGCACTGAAATTAATTAGAGAATTAGTCTAATTAAGGTGTCCACGCCATTTCTAAAGGGGTGTTTTCTGATAACTTTTGGTACCGTGAGTGGTTTTTATTGCTTTGTAAGGGATGACTTGAATTTAACCTCTAAGATTTTGTATGGATCTTGAGATCCAAAGGCAGCAGGGGCTATGTCTCACTCCGTCCCTAAAGCAGGAAGACAGAGCCACTGTGTGCATCCACGTCCTCAGGTTGCCACAAGAAACTGCTGCAGATCCAGGGGCTAAAGAGGCTCATTCTATTCTCGAATCATCTGAAGATCAGACCTCTACATCTGAAATTGGAAATCTACAGTCAAGGTGTTTGCTCTCCCTATAGGCATTCTAGGGGAGAACACATGTGTAGAGACCCCACCCTTACTTCTTGAGACCCAAGGCATGTTTTAGCATGTATTCAGTGTGCATAGCCAGGAGGTCCTTAAGTAGATCATGTGCTTCTGTGGTATTTGCCACACACACCCTCTGCTCATCTTCTTTCTTGCCATGTGTGGATCATACCTAACATGAGCAAAATCTCACGGTGTGTGGCTTTCTGAGTCTGGTTTATTCACTTTTTTTCATGTAACATCTCCAGTTGCATCTGTTATCCCATAAACGATAAAATGATTTCCTTCTTTATAGCTGAACAAAACTCCATTGTTATATACCACATTTTGTTTCTCTTCTTGCTTTCTTCTCTCTCTCCCCAATTAGAACTTTAGACATCTTTTAAAGGAATATTGTCCAGCTCCTCATGCAGTCATTTTAGCTTATATCATCATGTAATTCTCTGGTAATACTTGAATCAAAATGGAAAGATCATTGTGCTATCTATAGATTGTCCAAAACCCTGAGTGAAAATCAACCTTTCTTTAGTCTGTAAGTAGCCTGTGCCAGACATTTCATTAGAGTGATGTCAAGCTGACTTATCCAGTAGTTATAACTCTATGGGGCTTCCTCCATTAGAGCACATGCCTCACAGGATGCGGGATGCTGGCCTCATCATCATCTTGTGCCTGGACACGGGGACACAGGGACACTGGCCTCATCATCTTGTGTCTGGACACAGGGACACAGGGACACTGGCCTCATCATCTTGTGTCGGACACAGGGATGCTGGCCTCATCCTCATCTTGTGCCTGGACACAGTGATGCTGGCCTAATCATCTTGTGCCTGGACACAGGGACATTGGCCTCATCCTCACCTTCTGCCTGGACACAAGGATGCTGGCCTCATCCTCACCTTCTGCCTGGACACAGGGACGCTGGCCTCATCATCTTGTGCCGGGACACAGGGATGCTGGCCTGATCATCTTGTTCAGGGACACAGGGATGCTGGCCTCATCATTTGTGCTTAGGCACAGAGACACTGACCTCATCCTCATCTTCTGCCTGGACTTCCGCCTTGCTTTGGGGCTCCTTATCAGAAAGTGGCATTAAAAACTGTCCCCAGCAGTGACAATTACAGCTCATGAAGATTTCCAGAATGCTGTTGGTCAAGTCTTCTAAAAAAGCCTCATCCACCCTCTCACTCACCACAACACTGGAGAATGGGATCATGCTGAGCTAATTACTCACCCTAAAGGAGCAGTTTGCAGGCTGCTGCTACCTCTTATGGGACTGGATTCAAATTTCGAGATAAGTCGAGAGATTTCCATATAAAATTCAACAGTAAGGGATCCTTGTCTAAGGCGGATCAGTCCTCAGGATCCAGGCTCATCTACTTAGGTGAAGTTTGGGGCTCTTTGACATGAAATGTGTTGAGTCCTTGTTGCTTTTGCAAACCATGTTTTAGGAGGCATTAAAATTAGTTGCGTGGTCTGGACAGGATAGCACAAACCCACAATCACAGCACTCAGGAGGAAGAGCCAGGGGGTTAGTGACTTGCAGGCCAGTCCGAGTTACATAACAAATCCTTGTCTCAAGTAAAACAAAAAGTAAAGTCGAAGTCAAGCAAAAGCCAGGGCCATAGCTCCATTCTCCTGCTTCAACACTGGCTGGGGCCATCAGGAGGGGACCTGTTTGATGAGAACACACCCAGAGGAACTCAAACCCCGAGGCGATGGCAATGGATGCTGTGGCCAGCCCTGTGCGATGCAGGCAGGGGTGGGGGAGCGGTAGTTCAGGGTTTCAGCCACTTTGGACCACTCCTTTCATTTCTCCTGGCCTCAGTTTCCCTTTGTGTTACACAGGAGACAGTACCCTCTAAGGTTTGGGGGAAATTATTACAGAAAAGCAAAGGTTGGCTGGGGATGTAGCTCACAGGTGGAGCATTTGCTTGGCACAAGAAAGGTCCTGGTTCAATCCCCAGAACCATAAAATAAACAAACAAATAAACAATAACAGAAGCCACCTTTCCTTAGTGCTATTAACAAAGCCACTGGGTCCCCTCAACATCCACTTACTCTCTGATTCCCACGCACATCTGCAATTGGTTTCGCTTCCATTTCCTGATGGTAGTGATAATAGTTAACTTATTGTAATTAACCTGGAATCGAGCACATAATAAACACAGTCATTTAAAGCAATGGATACGACGATAAGTCGTTATTACTAGTCTTTCTTTATAGGGGCGAGGAGTTAAGCCAAATTCCTTTCCAAACTAAATCTATAGGATGGCTACGAGAAATGGTTCCCTGAACTCCCTCACATATGAGAAAGGAAGCCCTCTCAGTGCACGGCGATGCTGGCTCTTGCCCCAGACGTCAAGGAGGCTTCGGCAGCCCCTGCTCATGTCTTTTCTGGAGCCGGATATGTTCTCGGCACATCCTCTATAAAGATCAGGCCCGCTTTCTTCCTGACGTAATTGCAAGCACATTTCTGCTCCCCGTGACCAGTGTCCATTTCTCAAGCAGCCTTCTCTAGCTGCTCCCCTCCCCCTGCTAATGAGAAGGACTTGACTTGTAATTAAGGTCATATTTTCACAGGCCAGGAATAGCAGCAGCTGGGGTGGGGGCAGTGTGTGCAGCTTTGTTCAGAGATGCTTTACAGCTCTATGCCGGGTCCCCGGGATCTCCTGTGCACTGGCCACCCTCTGCTCCTGAACGGTTTGGTGACTTGAAATTAACAGCAGTCTTTGTAGCTTGTAAACAGCTTTTGTGGTGAGATTTTCCCCTCTTGGCCCTAATCCCCTCTTCCCGTTCAGATCTCACTTACTTATCCCTGGTCTGAAGGATCAAATTCAGAACGGAAAGCAAGGACCCATCTAGCCTTGCAAGCTGCCTCGGCTCCATTCCACAAGTGGCCCCTTGATCCACACTGCCTCTCCTTTGTAGGAAGAAAACGGTTCTGCCTGTAGCCAGGCTCGCTTCTTTTCCCTTCAAGATGACTTTTTGACTCAGGTGGGGAACTACAGAAGTTGCCTCTGGGAAATAAAGAGACATCTATGTGCAGACGGCTACCCAGGTTGGTCTAAAGACCAACTTCCCATGAACATTCTGAACCAGCAGAGAAAGAAGGACCGGAAGTTGGTTTTGTCTGACTCACACAGCCACTGAGCAGTTGATCGGGCGGTGGCTTAGCCCTGTTGTACTATGGGTAACGTTCAGTACTCACCTGGCTATCCTTAGAAACACCTCCCTCCTCTCTCTGTCTTCTCCCCTCCTCCAATGTCAACCCCAAAATGGTTTAGATTAATGTCAGGGTTTCAGATCAGAGTGACATATTAGCAAGCTCCGGACAACATTATGTAGTCTCCTGACATGGGACGCTTGTGGCGACTGTACACTGTACACCGCCTTATGAAGAGTGACATGGACATCAGTCGGCTTGAGCAAGTTAATAATATCCCCATCATGGGCTGATTCATTGGGCAGAAACCACACATGCTGAGCCAGAGGCTGAATTCTTTGACCCTACGGCTGGAAAGCAGAGTGTATACTTTCATGCAAGCACCCACCAGAGGCAGTGCTGTAGCCCAGTCTGAATTGGATTTTCCCCTTTTCTTGGCTGCAGACAACGCCTTGGCATCCTCCTGTTGGAATTGGATGATTACGGTCAACACTGATGGGGCACTTTAAAGTGTTTGGTTGTGCTGAATGAGGCACTTCCCGTTTGGGTTCTTAGTACTTAATTGTTAAGACAACTTACTGACACAGTTAGAATGTTCTTCATTGCCCAAAGATGAAGCAGATGTGCACAGGCATTGTGTGGCTGTCCAGTTTATAGCCGAGCTAAAAACAAAATAAAACCATCACACAGCAAAGGTAAGTCACAACAAACAGAGGTAAACAAATATTCTTTCCGCTCTCCTTCCCCACAGCAAGAGCCCTCTCTGGAATATTGCTGAAGAGAAAGGTCCTGAGGCTGTGGTACCCTGGCCAAGCAGTGGCTGTTCTGGGTGTAGATGCCCCCAAGGTTAAATGTGGGCAGTTTCAACAAGGCAGCTGGAGACTCACCCCTTGTCATCTGCCTTGAGTTCAAAAGAGATGGGCATGCTGAACCAGGCAGGGACAAATGAGCTCCGACAGACAGGGACCCACCCACTGGGCTGTCTCCCTCCTATTTTGGCTCAGCCACACCAAGAGCTGCTCTCTGAAGCCTGCAAACTGGTCCTCATTACTCAGCTTCTCTGAAGCATGGCCAACTTCCTCAACAGAAGGGTGGAGAGACCCAACATGGAAGTGCCTTCTTATCCCCCAGAGAGGAAGTGTCCTGGAGAGCGATGCAGAAACTCTCAGGAGAGCCCCTGCTGCCTCCTTAGCCCCACCAGGCTGGACTCCTTGAGGAAAACATCCAAAATTTCTTCAAACGCACACACTGACTCCCAAGTCTTTGGAATGGTGTCGCATGCGTTTTAGACTGCTCACTGTACATTTGGTGGTGCGCTGGTGTGAAGTTTTGGATTAATGTCCCATCATAAGACGTGGGTAGAAATGAGATTTTATGTTGTGGATTCCAGCTTCAATCTCCTCGATGCCTCCATGTTTGACCAGTCTTTATAGATTCTGTTCTGCTAACTGGCAACACTGGACCAGTGATCTAGTCCCCTGGATCAGTGATGTACTCCCACACCCCAGATCCTACTCCTGTGGCCCCGGAAGCGGAAGTGTCTAGAGAGTGTTGGACCTATGCGGAGATTTGATCCAGGTGCCAACAAAGTGGCAAGGCTCAGGTTAGCATATTTTTTGGGATCTTATGCCAGTTCCAGTCTGTTCCCTGTGCTTCAAGGAGGATGACAGAGGTTGAGTCTCAAGTTCGGCTAGAAAACGGGAGTTTTATGTAAAACTACCCAGGGTAAAAGGGAGAGGTTCTCATAGAAGAAACCGTTGGGAAGACTAAGCTAGTTTATCTTGTTTATTTATTTATTTATTTATTTATTTATTTTGAGACAAGGTTTCTCTGTGTGACAGTCCTGATTGTCCTAAAACTCCATTTGTAGACCAGGTTGGCCTCAAACTCAAGAGAGATCCTCCTGCTTCTGCCTCCCAAGTACTGAGATTAAAGGTGTGTGCCACCGCTGCCTGGCTCTATTTATTTATTTGTTTGTTTGTTTGTTTATTTGTTTGTTTGTTTGTTTTAAAGACAAGTTCTTTCTATGTAGTACAAACTGGTCTTGAATTCGTGATCCTTTGCCTCAGCCTTCTGAATGTCTCCAAGCTTGTCTCTTTCCAGACCTTCCTACTGTGTTTTCAGACCAAATCCAGGCTGGTATACAGGTGATTTAATCATTGGCCTAGAGCAATGGAGGTTGGAAGTGAAGCTGGAATGTGGTTGATCTCCCCTAGGCAGTGAGAAGGTAGAAGGGTAAGTAAGTTGTTAAGGGAAATTAAAATACAAGTCTAGAAAGAAAAGTGGAGGACGCCTATGGGGAAGGCCAGAGACAGATGTGCAGAATACACGCTCCTTGGGAGCACCCTTGTCCAGATGGAAAAACAGAGGGAGGAATCATGAAGGTTGTTTATAGTCATTCGCAGCCCTTGAGACAAAGGCAGAAGGCTTGGCCTTGACCTAGAAGGCCCTGGGTGACCTAGAGGTGCCATTGTCAGTTCCTTGAAGGTGAGATTCTATCTGCCACGGGGCATCTGCCTGGGCTGTTTCCTGTCGTTTCTCTTCACCAGGCTGCCTCCTCCTCTTAAGTCAACTCCAAGCTTCCCTTCAGCCAGTTCAGCCTTTTCAGATGCAAGTTTTCTTAGCACCCCAGCCCCATCATCTTTTGCAGCCCCGTTTAAACGCCCCCAGAAGCTGTTCTGTGAACTCCTTCTGTGTCAGGCCCTGTCCTAAGTGAACGGTCATCTTCCAAGGAAGAAAACCAAGTACAAGAAGGACAGCACTGTCCCCACTCACACAATAGGGTCATTTCATTCACAGGAACTCCAGCAGGACAGCAGAGATCGCTTGTCCAAATGTCATCACAGATATCAGGGGGCAATAAAGTTGTTAAGCAATTCCTGGAAGGCTGCACTTGAGATATGGCATCTGGCGGGATTCTACATCCTGTAACCAAACCTGGAAGCTTCTAAACTTGTGGTAAAACGCCTGACCCCAATCGCAGTGTAGAGAATGGGTGCCTGGAGTGCTCAGCCAGAGCTGGGACACCTGTGTCACACTCCTTTCCTGAGGCTAAGGGACCGTCACTAGGTAGAGGCAGAAAGATTGTCAAGAGCCAGAGACAGGAAAGGACAGAGCCACCAGTATCTTCTGCCCATTGCAGGACTGCCAGACTGAGGAACTCACAGCAGCTGTAACTGAACTTTGTATTCAAATCCCCAGTGCTTGATACCTGCATGCAGGAGGAGCCCCCTGAATGCTGTTTCAAAGTGGATGACGGCCTCCCTTTCCCCAGACAGAGCTCTCCTCTTCTCCACTCTCCACCCTGCTCTAGAACCACCCCGTCCATGTCCATCTTCGTGGACAGAGCCCCCTGGTGAAAGAGACAATACACTCCATTGCACAACAAAGGGAATTCAGATCCAGGTGAGTGGGAAGATCCTGGTACATCAATGACATGCCCACAGGCCTTCCTGGTGCTCTTACACACCCCGGCCTAAGGCAGTGGTTCTCGATCCAAGGGGAAGGAAGACTTCCTGGATGGCACCTCAGGACACGGGTGTGCTGCAGAGCTCTGTGCATCAGACATATGTGTACATGAGGCACATGTGCGTGTCAGGCATATGTGTACATCGGGCATATGTACACATCAGGCATATGTGCACATCAGGCATATGTACGCATCAGGCAAGTGTGTGCATCAGGTACACGTGCACATCAGGCATATGTGTGCACTGGCAAGATCAGAGCACTCATCACATATCCAAAACTACTGGGCAGAGAACCTCCTTAAAAAGAACCAGCTCACAATATTTCTTTCTTCCATTCTTTTCCTTCTGCCGGACACAAATGCTGACACACCACTGCCCCACACCAAATCATCTTAATAGTAGGTTTTGCATGGAGTTGAGGCCTCTCTCCTGGGTATCAGCTGTTGACATCTGCGGCAGGTCTACCCCATATTGGCTGTTTCAGTCACATCCTGAAGAATCCGAAGGGGCAGAGGGTCCAGCAAATGCCTTTCCAGACAAGATAAATACCAGCTGCAACGCAATCCTTGCATGAAGAATAAGGCTACTGTTGGAATCTCAAGGTTCAAAATTTTTTTGCTGAATTATAGGGGCACACCCAGTTGGAATTCTGGTTTTCACAGTCTCTTTGCTTGTCAAACTTAATATCAAGGAAAATAAGCTAATTTGATTTGGCCAAGACTCCTACAATGTGGAATTGATACTGGTGGCAGCGACCTTTGATGTTTTGTATAAACAGCGCTTTCCCCTGCTGTGGAATAATAAACAGCACCTTTCTCTCCATTCCTCAGCACCGAAAGTAAGAAAATAGGTCTCTGCTCGAGGCTCGCGAAATTCACGCAGGCGGCATTTATTGGTTCAGTGCATGGAACAGGGCTTGTCAATCAACGTTGATGTTTAAAGCTGACAGACCTTCATCGTGGGTCCTGGGCACTGCTGCCTGCTTGGTAGCATCCCTGGACTTCACTCTCTAGATGCCAGTAACAGCCTCTCGGTTGGAATAATCCCAAAGCATTCCAGACATTAGCAGACGTCCCTTGGTAAGCAGGGTTGTCCTTGGGAGAAATTTTGAGAACCGCCACCCTAGGAGCAGGAGAGAAAGGGTTAACTGCTTCCCTTTCTCTTCCCTTCATGCCATATTTTCCTATACCAGGGCCTTCTGCCTTGAGTCTCTTACTCATGGTCAAGCAAAGGCTGGAGTCTGGGGAGGAGGTTTTGGGAAATAGCCATTGCCTGCCAAGTCCTTGCTCCCAGGGACTGCAGACCTGCCCTTTACAAGACTGGAAATTGTGAGGGTGGGGCAGCTCTCAGTTGTCCTTGAGTGAGGGAGGAGACAACTTCTGTGGACTGCCTGATGGTCCTTCTCAACTGATTTCCAGTGGTCCTTGGGGTACATGCTCAGTGCTCCCTCCTCCGTGCTCCCTCCTCCGTGCTCCCTCCTCCGTGCTCCCTCCTCCGTGCTCCCTCCTCCGTGCTCCCTCCTCCGTGCTCCCTCCTCTGTGCTCCCTCCTCCATGCTCCCTCCTCTGTGCTCCAGGATACCTGTGTCACAGCTGAGCTAGGCTGGGCAACAATGTTTGCAGGAGGCTTGTATCAGCTCATGAGAGCTGATGTCTCAATCTTCAGGAATTCGGAGCGCCATTTTCAGACACGTCAGGAACTTGAATCTCTCCCTGATGAGAGCATGGTCACATGTCACCGAGGGTAAGGACAAGATCAGAGAGATGCGTCGCTAAGGAAGTTGATGTTGTGTTTCTCATAGTGCCCCAACACAAGTGTAGGCACCGTAGCCTACCGTGCAACTAGGTACATACATCGCTCCGCCTACAGACTAGTACATGTCAGTGTACTGCGGGCAAGTGCAACTCAAAGGTAAATATGTATTTAACCATGGGAAAGAGACAGTAAAAATACAGAGAGCCAGGAGTAATTCACGTTTTATGCTACCACTATCATGCCTGGGTTCTGTTGTTAATTGTATGCCATGCATATGGAGTTGGGTGTTTATACTACAGACATTGGCAGGTGCAGCGTGTCGGGGTTTTCTTGTGTTTCACCCCTGCTGGCCAATCAAGTGTTTATTGTCACACTAGTGAGTCAAGTCCAGGCTTGAAAGCAAAGGGGAGGGGACACCAATCACTGTCTACCCAATTTCCATTTCCTCTTGTTTCTTACTCAAGAGATTCCAGTTTTGCTTGGCCTGGCAAGGATTCCAGCTGGCCAACAGTTTCCTGCCTAAAATGTGCTCAAATGACAGAGTCCACTCCAGTGGGCATAGGCAGAGTGTACAGGAGGGGCCACCCCAGAGTCCACTCCAGTGGGCATAGGCAGAGTGTACGGGAGGGGCCACCCCAGAGTCCACTCCAGTGGGCATAGGCAGAGTGTATGGGAGGTGCCACCCCAGAGTCCACTCCAGTGGGCATAGGCAGAGTGTATGGGAGGTGCCACCCCAGAGCCCACTCCAGTGGGCATAGGCAGAGTGTACGGGAGGGGCCACCCCAGAGACTACTCCAGTGGGCATAGCTAGAGTGTACGGGAGGGGCCACCCCAGAGTCCACTCCAGTGGGCATAGGCAGAGTGTACAGAGGTGGCACCCCAGAGTCCACTCCAGTGGGCATAGGCAGAGTGTACGGGAGGGGCCACCCCAGAGTCCACTCCAGTGGGCATAGGCAGAGTGTACGGGAGGGGCCACCCCAGAGTCCACTCCAGTGGGCATAGGCAGAGTGTACGGGAGGGGCCACCCCAGAGTCCACTCCAGTGGGCATAGGCAGAGTGTACGGGAGGGGCCACCCCAGAGTCCACTCCAGTGGGCATAGGCAGAGTGTACGGGAGGGGCCACCCCAGAGTCCACTCCAGTGGGCATAGGCAGAGTGTACGGGAGGGGCCACCCCAGAGTCCACTCCAGTGGGCGTAGGCAGAGTGTACGGGAGGGCCACCCCAGAGTCCACTCCAGTGGGCATAGGCAGAGTGTACGGGAGGGGCCACCCCAGAGTCCACTCCAGTGGGCATAGGCAGAGTGTACGGGAGGGGCCACCTCAGACAGAGGCAGCGTGTACGGGAGGTGCCACCCCAGAGTCCACTCCAGTGGGCGTAGGCAGAGTGTACGGGAGGGCCACCCCAGAGTCCACTCCAGTGGGCATAGGCAGAGTGTACGGGAGGGGCCACCCCAGAGTCCACTCCAGTGGGCATAGGCAGAGTGTATGGGAGGGGCACCCCAGAGACTCCAGCAGACTAATTGGCTAGAGGCTTTCACTCAGACATTTTTCTACTCCCTGTTTAGGTCATGGGTACTGCTCAAAGTCCTGTGGATTATAGGCTTGGTCCCCAATTGTGGTACTATTAGAAGGAGGCGGGGCTTACGGGAGGAAGCTAGGTCATTGGGACATGCCCTAAAAGGCATGGAGATGAGGGCATATTTTATGCCCAGTGTGTCATGGTGAAACAACAAAGTGACAAGTGAGGGTTACTCACCAAGGATGGCTGGCCTGAAAGACAGGAAGTGCTTGGTTTCTGATGACATCACAGTCCATGTATCCACCAAGGATCTTCATCTCAGGGTGCTTATTGATGGACCAAAGGGATACACCATTGAATTCATGCCCTGCCTGAGACGCCAGGAAAATCAAAGCATATTAACCTTTACATAACTCCTGAGATTTCTCCAAGAGTCAAATGAGATAATAATGTCAAAAGCCTGGGATAGTTCTGGCACAGGAAGTCCCCAGTAAAGACAAGCTGCTGCTGCTGTCGTCTCTTCCCTTTATGCTGGCCGCAGTCACATGTGCACATGCTTGCCTCTCCTCTCACCTTTGTCTCTTCGGGAACAAAGGCCATATCTTATCCACTCACCATCCTCCTTTTCTACTGTGCAGCCTGGGCCATGGCAGCACTGGCAATTTTCATAAAAACAAATGAATTACCCTTTGTCGGGGTATAACTCATAACTGCCCTTTAGCAACAGCTTAGTTTAATTCATGCTTATTGAAATACCCAGGACAATAACACAACGATGTTGTTACACAATGATGAAGACGTGAATGTCTTGCTCATGCTTGCAGATCTGTGCAGAGCAAATCGTAAGGAAAACCTTTGCACCTCCACCCAGCCGTAAGTAATTCCTCCTAAGGTTAGAAAGCACATGGCTGCAATGCCTGGGAGTTCTCAGGCCAGGCTGGACTCCAGGCGGCCGCAGGATGATGGAAGCAGATGCAGATAAAGAAAAGACTCCACGGAGAAAGATGCAGTGGCTAAAGGCTTTGGGAGAGAGCGGGGTGGGGTCTCCACGAGGACCAGCCTGCTGTCCTAGGTGTTCCAACTCTTGCTGAGAATGGCAGTGCAGAAGGAAATGCTGGCTCCCGCTGTGGGACTGGGTCCGGCTGGAAGGCTGGGTGGGAACTTTGACTGAGACACCATGTCTCACCTTCCAGGGAGACACTGAAGGCTTGGGAGCTGAGAGTGGTGTGTGTGGCATCTCTGTAGAATAATCCAGAAGCCTCACAGAGCTTGCTTGCAAACAGAGTGGCTCAGGTAGAGAACCATAGAGCTACCCATGAAGTAGACTCCCAGGGCTCTCTGAGGGAGTTCTTTGCAGCACAAGCAGCAGCTGCTTACCTGTGCTCCTTTAACCAGTTTCTCGACGGATGCTTGGGACTCTCTCTCAATTGGAAGCTCCATGAATGCAAAACACAGATCTGTCTTCAGCACTAGTGTGAGTCTCCACTCAAAGGTAGGGAATCCATGAATAGTTGCTGGAAGGTGAATTAGGTCAGAAGGGACGGGAGTTTGATTGGTACCTTCTGCAGCGTTGAAAACACCATCAGCCTTGGAGATGCAGTCACATGCTGAGGAGGTCAGTTAGTGCCCAGCCCTGGGCAGAGCGCCGAGAACTCTTAGCTGGGTTCAGACTCCAGGCTCTTCCACCGGAAGTGTCAATTCTGCTGCAGTTTGCTCTGTGGCCTTCAGAGCTGCTCACTTTGTCTACAGCTTCCTCTTAGCATGAGGTGGGGAGTCTTTGCATGCCACTGGGTACCGAAGAGAGGATTTGTTAGAAATGGGCTTTACATCGAGCCAGGGCTCACTCTGAGTTTTATCCAGTCATCTTCAGGAAAGTTTGGAGAAGGCAGTCGAACACTCTGCCTGTGTGACTGTCTAGACTCTACATTTTCATAACTGGGTATCTTTGCCCTTGTGCCTCAGATTCTTCATTTGGGTAAGGTGGTAATGTTTTCTCTTTATACAATGACAACAGTCAGAGCCGACCCAAAGTCAGCTCCAAGAGTTGCACACAGTTGGAGGAGGTGTTAAATCTTACGATTGTCTCCCTTTAACGTGGGGCTGATATTTTCTTAGTGTGATGTTTAAGTGTTTTTAAAATAGATTTATTTTATGTGTATGAGTATCTTGTCTGTGTGTGTGTGTGTGTGTGTGTGTGTGTGTGTGTGTGTGTGTGTACCATGTGCATGCCGTGCTGAGGAGGACAGAAGAGGGATTCAGAACCCCAGGGTCTGGAGTTATAGATGGTTGTGAGCTGCCATGTAGGTGCTGAGAACTGAATCCTGGTTCTCTGAAGAGCAGCCAGTGCTCTTAGCCACTGCACTAATGCTCCAGCCCCGAACATACTGTTTAAATCACTTCCCCTTACATCACGTAAATCCATCAATGTCAACAGGCCTTCCACAGGGAAAGTAGTGCCACTTGCGTGTGGAAGGCAGCTGAGAATGAGCACTGTCGCGTCATTTAACCACTGGTCACCGTCTGGAAGCAGCGCAGAGTGTGGCTGTACAAATCGAATGGTCTAGGCCGATCCCTGGACTCGGCCGATGACATCACCTGACGCTGGAAATGGAAGACGGGAGAAACTGCTCCTATTTAACATGGCAGTGTTTGACAGCAGACATTTAAAAACATGATTAAGACACAACACACTGAAATATGACAACAAACACAGTCAAGTGAGTGTACAACCACAGCCGCTTATTGTCGTTATGGAGTCCAGAATCATATGTTCTGAGACACCTGGCAGCTGCGGGTTCGCTTACAACAGCCGTACCACAAACATGTGAGCGCTGAACCACACTGCGTCAGAACGGCGGCACTCAGCCATTGAGACTCTTCATACACGACCCCATCACACGTAGGTAGGTGTATTCTTCACCGAGACGTCTTTATGCATGCATTGTTCAGACATTTGGAGACTGAGCAAGAAGGATGCTGAGTCCCAGGGCAGGGTAGCCTACAAGGGCGAGCTTCAGGATGTGGTGTGAGGCCATGTCAGTAAAATAAAAACCAAACTGAACACAAACAAAACAGGAGCATAAGCTTGGCTCTCCGGCAGAGGGCTGTGCCCATGAGTCTCCTTGTCTGCTGTAGACCTTCTGCCGCGGCAAGGGAGGTGTGAAAGAGGCAGTTGTGCCACACTGAAATAGAATTGAGAAGGTAGTCATTTCCTCCCTCCTCAGCCCACTGTCATTTAATACGAGGCCAAGTCCGCCGAGCAGCCCCCTCCTGCGGTGGCTTCTTAGATGAAAGGCAGTTTTCTTTGGGTTATAATGATGCACGCCTCCAGGCAAGGTTGGCTGCTTTGCCTTTCCTGGGCTCCCTTCCCTCCTCAGCTGTGCTTGATCTGGTACATTATCCCAGTAGCAGGGAAATCCGCCCCGTTCTTTAATCTGCAGCATCACAGGGCGTGCGCCTGACCATCCCGTCGTTTCCTTTTCATCTTCGGTCCCCGTTTTAACCACTTCATTTGCAGAGTTCCTGTGAGCTTCCTATTGATAATTGATAGATTGTTTCTTCCTTCTCAATTTCCTCTATTAGTTATTCCAGGAAGTTGATTTGTGTGTTGCGTGTAACCCAATAGTTTGGTGAATACTGGCTTGCTGGCTAGTAGGCCCTTGTAAATCAATCCTGTCCAGCGGGCCCAGGGACCAGGAAGCTATCAGGTTGCATCCTGGCAGGCTCCTCTTCCCTGGCGGAGCCTATAGGGAAGCCTGAGGACTTCCTCCTGCATTAGAAGCGAGGAGTGGCCATCTGTGAGAGATCATTGATGCCAGCCGTGGCTCCTCCTTCCAGCTGGGAGCTCTTCTCCTGGCCAATACAAATCATTAGTTATTCTGTATTTTTTTTTCTGGCAAGAACTTTTATTAAAAGTGTAATTACATTTGTATGCATTTATTTTGTGTGTGTCGACGGGAGAAAGTATTCATGTCATAACATGTGTGTGGTAGTTAGATAACTACTTTCAGGAGTCAGTTTTTCCTTCCATCAAGCACGGTCCAGGGACAGAACTTGGGACCTTAGTCTTGAGTGCAAACATCTTTACCTGCTGACAGGTGAGAACTCTTAATGACAGAGTGCAACTAAGACACACAGGTTATCACCTACAGACTCCTTTAATCTGCCCAGCAGCCAAAATTAACCAGATTAACAAAAAACTGAAGTCAAGGATTTTGCATCTTTTAACCAGGGTTGGTGGCACACTCCTTTAATCCCAGCTCTGAGGGGGCAAAAGGCAGGTGGGTATCTGTGAGCTCAAGGCCAGCCTGGTTTAGGGAGTGAGTTCCAGGCCAACCAGGGCTATATTGTGAGACACTGTCTCAAAAAGCATTGTTTATTTGCATTTGCTCAAGTGCATGAAACATCTTCCCAACCTGCCTTTTCTCCCCTCATCCCAATTAGTCCCCTTTGTCCCCTAGAAAGTTTTCTTTCTGCAGCTATGTGTGTGTGTGTGTGTGGTGTGTGTGTGTGTGTGTGTGTGTGTGTGTGTGTGATTTTTGTATCTGTGTAAGATCTAGAAACCATAATGAGAGAAAAAAAATACAACACAACACTTGTCTTCAGGACTGGCTTAGTTCATTTAGTATGACTGTGGCCAGCATTATCCACTTCCTGAAATGACGGAACTTGATGGGGTGTTTTCCTGATTGGTCTGAATATGTTCAGAATTGTCAAGTTTTCTTCTTAAAAACAAGAATTTTAAAATTATACTAATTTGTGTGTGTTTGTGTGTCTTGGTGGGAGTCTCCTTTAACGTAACTGAGCCATCTTACCAGCCCGTAATGTCTTCTTGATGGAGTGTTTATATAATGAGTATGAAGTCACTGTCTATGTAGGGTAAGCTTGATTTTAAGTCTGTTTTGTCAGTAGTAGACCAGTGACTCCTGCTTGTTTCCTCGTTCCCTCTGCGTAGAACCACCCACCCTTTCACACTCTTCCACCTGAAGGCTGTGTCTGCCTCTTTGAGTGAGATCCGGGGAAGCCCTCAGTGTCATAGCAGCTGGAGAGACGGCCCAGTGGGTAAGCGTGCTTATGCTCCTCTGCCTCCGTTGAAAAGGCAAATCTCCTCCCACTCCAGCTCAGGCAAGAGCCTCTAAGTAAGCTTGACACACAAAAGGACAGCCAGAAAGTAAGAGGGGGCTGCTGAGAAGGATGAGAGGGGGCTCAGAGGGGCATGGGCGTGGCAAAGATCTGTTACATAAATGCATGAAACGGTTACGCAACATAGTTTTTAAAGAAGCATTTGCTTTGCAAGTCTGGGCACCTGTGTTCGAATCCCAGGCACCTACACAGAAAGCTGTGTGGACCCGAAACCACAACATCAGAGGTCAGAGACAGGCAGATCTAGACCGTGTACTGGTCAGCTAGCCTTTCCAAAATGGCAAGCGTCTGGTTCCACAGGAGACTCTGTCTCAAGACTAACACAGAGAACAACAGAGGAAGACATCCAATGTCCTGCTTTGGCTTCTGAATTTGCACACATGGGCACATGCACTCAGATGCTGTATGCATCCACCCCATCCCCCACCATAATATAAAGAAGAGCTTGACCTTAAGAGCTGTGTGATCATTTACTGCTTTCTTAGCAACTGTAGAAAGAGAACTGGAGGAGGGGTCCCATTTTAGAAATTTCTGTTTCTAAAGATGGAGACAAATATAGAGTGGTTGACAGCGAAGCAGCGATGCATGGAGGGGAGAGAGGGAAGTCACGGCTTTAAAGGGACACAGGGACGCTCTGCGGGTGGTGCGTGAGTTTGCCTTCTTGATGCTGATGGTGTCCGTCAGGTACTAGCTGTCAGTCATGCCCCATAATGCTGTGAACAATGCCAGTCACTTCCTTTTTAGTGAGGTTTGAACTCAGGGTACTGAGCAGGCTAGGCAAATGCTGTACTACTGAGCCATATGCCCAGTGCTAAATTCCTTTTTTTTTGAAAAAAAAAATAGTTTAGAACAATATTTTGGCAATGTTTCCTGATTGAAACTTATGAATGTAAGACATGACTTCAGTCAAGAAGAAAAGACAGTGAGACTCCGCGGTTAAACCCAAAGGCACCAGAGATCCGTGCACCCATGATACCCACCTGGAAAGAAAACACACAGCTTTCAGAGAGGTAGGCTTCCTTTAAAAGGGGGAAATGCAGCTGATGAGATGGCTCAGTGGTTAAAAGAACTTCCTGAATTTGTAGAGGACCCAGGTTTGGTTCCCAACAGCCCGTGATTGCTCATAACTACCCGTTACTCTAGCTCCAGTAGCATTGACTTAACATTTTTGCTTTAGTGCTGAGGAAACTGCTTAGAGACCTTGGAACTGGGATCTGAACCTGTGTCTTCTACAAGAGCAGCAAGTGCTCTTAAACCCTGAGCCATCTCTCAGTTCCCCCTCTTATACATTTTAAGTCATCTTTAGTTTGCTTTCTTTTTTCTTTTGGTTTTTTGAGACAAGGGTCTCTCTGTGGCTTTGGAGTCTGTCCTGGAACTAGCGCTTACAGACTAGGCTGGCCTCGAACTCACAGAGATCAGCTTGCCTCTGCCTCCCGAATGCTGGGATTAAAGGTGCCCACCACCACTACCCAGCTTTAGTTTTCTTATAATATCCAAATGCAGTATGAATGCCAGGTACATAGTTGTGATATGATATGTAGGAAAGAAGAAATGAAAGATTGCGTGTTTTTCTTATGGATGTGATTTTTTTTCCTGAATATTTTAAATTCACACTTGACTAAATTTGTTCACATGGGATCTGTAGATGGGTGAGTTGCTTGCAATTCCGTATGGCCAAGTCTAGAGAAGTACAGAGAGAGGACAGATGTTGAAGCTGCAGAAAAAGGGAGAGTCCAAAGTCAAAGGGTTTTGTGAGCTAGGCACTTGCAGTACCAGCGCTTCTCATGGTCTGATGGTGTCAAGCCCCCACTGTAAGTTGAAAATAGCCTGAGCATTTAACACACCTACCTACTGTATAGCACAGCACAGCCCCGCCCACCTTAGGACTGCTGTGTCGCCTGGACATACTAAGCACTTGGGTATTAATCACTGTTGTTGCTGTCACCTTGAGCCTTGGGGCTGAGAAGTTCTCAGAAAGCACAGATCTATCCCATGCCCTCTGAGGCCACCAATCTAACATTCCGAGTAGCCCCTTGGGTCACAGCTGCTGTTCTGTTTGACCTAGAATGTTCTGTCTGCTACCTAGTAAGGACTCTGACCAACTTGGTATTCCTCTTGGCCATGGGTCCCAAGGGTCCATGAACATCTACCGTCCTTCACAGAATGAGATGAAAGGTTCCATTTGTTCTAGTGACCCTGCTGTGTCCACTCTGGGCCTGGGCATTCAGGATGACAGCACAGAGCTTATCCATGGGAATCCTCTGAGTTGGGTATGAAGGGACTGAATGGCTAGCGGCCTATGAAGGTACAACTCTCGCCAGAAGATGTAAATAGTTGTGAATAATTTATAAACTGAAGAATTAAAACTTCACTGGGAGAGTGGAGCCTCAGCAGTGTTTATCAACTCATAATCACACAGTATTTCTTAGTAAGTGACAAATATGCACCGAGACAGCTGGAAAGTGTCCAAAGTGGTTTGAATGAAAGCTGTCTCCCTCTTAGTCCTGTCGATTTTCTCCCAGAATGACCTTTGCGCCTATGTTGCACCTGCACACGTTCCTACAACTATTGTTGGCATGGACTTAGCTTCAGAGCACACGCTGTGGTTTATTGTGATCAACAGCTCTGGGATCATGCAATATCGGTCCGATGTCAGTCTGATGTCAGTGCGCAGTGTTCCCCGTGACGGCTATGGTCAGTCCGATGTCAGTGCACAGTGATCCCCGTGACGCCTATGGTCAGTCTGATGTCAGTGCGCAGTGTTCCCCGTGACGGCTATGGATAGTCCAATGTCAGTGCGCAGTGTTCCCCGTTACAGCTATGGTCAGTCTGATGTCAGTACACAGTGATCCCCGTGACGGCTATGGTCAGTCTGATGTCAGTGTGCAGTGTTCCCCATGACGGCTATGGTCAGTCTGATGTCAGTGCACAGTGATCCCCGTGACGGCTATGGTCAGTCTGATGTCAGTGCACAGTGATCCCCGTGACGGCTATGTTCAGTCTGATGTCAGTGCACAGTGATCCCCGTGACGGCTATGGTCAGTCCGATGTCAGTGCACAGTGATCCCTGTGACGGCTATGGTCAGTCTGATGTCAGTGCGCAGTTTTCCCCGTGACGGCTATGGACAGTCCGATGTCAGTGCACAGTGATCCCCGTTACAGCTATGGTCAGTCTAGTGCCAGTGCGCAGTGATCCCCGTGACGGCTATGGACAGTCCGATGTCAGTGCACAGTGATCCCCATTATGGTTATGATTGGCCTCTGAATCCATGGGTTGAAAGCACTAGGACAAATTTTTCTTTACTGTTGGACACCTCCAGATGCTCCCCTTGTCAATTCTTAGCAATACAGCGAGTAAACAACTATTTACATAACATCCCCATTGCTATGCATCATGTCATGTACAGAAGCTTTTAAGTCAATGGGAGGATACACTCAGAGTTGATGCAAATACTATTAATTTCAACCTGTCCCGGAGAGGTTTCTTTCCCGGGGATAGATAACGAGGGATGATTGTATATTTAATTGTTATTAATCTGAACCAGAGATGGAATGAATGACTGCTTGCTTTTGTTTTCAGCCTAAAAAAATAATATATCAAGGAATAACTTTGTAAATTTCTTTGAGCACTTGTGTGGAAACTGAGCCGATAGCAAATTCTCATCAGGTGGATTTCTAGGTCAAATGTGGTATGTTTTGAGCTGTTTTTTTTAAAAAATATTTATTTATTTATTTATTTATTTATTTATTATGTATACAATATTCTGTCTGTGGTGCAGGCCAGAGGAGGGCACCAGACCTCATTACAGATGGTTGTGAGCCACCACGTGGTTGCTGGGAATTGAACTCAGGACCTTTGTAAGAGCAGGTAATGCTCTTAACCTCTGAGCCATCTCTCCAGCCCCCTTGAGAGCTGTTTTTGAATTACCTTTTTGATAGGGTGTATCTGTTTACCACTCACAACCAACCTATGAAGTGGAGCAAGGGTGGAAGGCATTTCAAGCAGTTTTCTTCTAGCTCAGTAAGATCCTGAAAGTGGGAAAAAGGGATCAGAGGTAGGGAACACAGCGTATGTGTAGATGTGGCGGCTGAAACAACAGGGGAGAGCCTGATGGTCCCCTCGTCTGCAAGGAATCTTCAGCGCATGTGTGAAGATTACCCTCTACTGACTGCTGTTCTAGTCTCTTCTTCCATGAGATCAGCTCTTTTAGCTTCCACATATTGGCGAAATGGTGTGGTACTTGCCTGCTTTTGGATTCTGGATCATTTTACTTTTCCTGTTGCCTTTTATTTCTGTCTAGGTTGTTGGAAGGATCTAGTTCATTTTATGTCAGAATAGTATTTCATTATGTATATGTACCATATTTTCTTTATTTGTTCATCTCTCAATAAGCCCTTTGATTGATTGCATTATTTCGGCTCTTGTGATAATGTTTCAGTACACCTGGGTGTGTAGATATCCCCCAATGTGGTGTGTGTGTGCATGTGTGTCTCTGTGTGTCTATGTCTGCCTGTGTGTCTCTGTGTGTCTATGTCTGCCTGTGTGTCTCTGTGTGTTGCCGTACTTATGTACAAGTTCAATGATGTGCGTAATAGTGGACTCCAAGATTTAAACGTCTTTCCTACAGGGAAATCCCTCAAGCATGGATTTTCAGGAAGTCCCTGAAAGTGACCAGATTCACTAGGCCTCTCCCCTCCCTGTGTAAGCAGTAAAACCGCCGAGAGTCACTCTCAGACAAACCAAGCTGCAAAAGAAGACCCTGAAAGCAGCCCAGCTGCCTGGGAGAAGCAAAAACTAACGGAGCTTCCAGGGAGTGGTTTAAACCAACTGAGTCACATGGAAGAGACACTCTAATGCATTGAGCTGCCTGTAGGCTGGGCACTGTGCTCTAGGTTCCCAGCTTTTGTGAGATGTCACTCAGGCTGTGGTGGGCTTTGATGATGAGCTGTCTTTGAGTGATTTCTGCTCCATTAAGTAACCCTCACCCATACTCCTGTAAGTAATTCCAAATCAACTCACTGGCTCATCAAATTAGACTTCGGTGATATCTGCACTTTGGTTATGGGTTTCCTATCTGAGGGGAGTAGACATGTGCCGTGTCTCCCCAGTAGAATTTTTGTCACATAAATAAGGGTAACTTGCTGGAGTTGGTTATTTCTGTCTACCATGTGGGTCCCAGGAATTGAACTCAGGTCACCAGACTTGTCGACAAGTGCCCTTTCCCACTGACCCATCTTGGCACCATGCAGGAATCTCTTTAACACACTGATGTCATATCCTCTGAAGATAGGCCTGGTAGTGAGATTAGCTCACTATACTGTAGTTTATTGTCTGAGGTTTTTGTCCTTCCCAATTTCCTCAATCATTAAATCCCAAAGAAAATTACAAAGAGGTCTACATTAATCATAAACTGATTGGCCCATTAGCTCAGGCTTCTTATTAACTCTTATAACTTACATTAGTCCATTATTCTTATCTGTTAGCCACATGGCTCAATACCTTTTTCAGCGGTGTAGTCATATCTTGCTTCTTCTGTGTCTGGACAGGACTGCAGAGGGAGCTTCCCTCTTCCTAAAATTCTCCTGTTCTCATTGACCCACATCTACTTCCTGTCTGGTTGTCCCCCCACCCCCACCCCATACTTCCTGCCAGGCTACTGGCCAATCAGCATTTATTTAAAACATAATTGACAGAATATAGACAATTGTCCTGCACCAGTAGTTCTGTCTATAACTTCTTGAAGAAACACCAAACTGTTTTCGAAAATGGCTGTACTGTTTCATATTGCTGGTAGCCTGTAAGAAGGAGACCTGGTTAAGAAATTGGTTGAATAAGCAATAATAACGTAATGTGTCTAGTATTTTCTGATTCCTTTCATAAAATTTGAATATTCAAGAAGGGTCATCTTCATGTTTTCTGTAACCTTCATAACCCATTTTAATAGCATTATGGGAGTGAAACAAGATGTTGTCAAGTTGGTGTGATGACATAGGAACTTGAATGTGGCTTTCTAGAAGGAATACTCAGCTGTTTGGAATGAACGAAGGGCAGAAGGGTGCCGAGAGTGAGATATGGCCAAAGTTACGACACGTGTTTGAGGGTTCATAAGAATCTCTCCTTAGCCAGAGGCAAATAACCAGACTAAAGAGTCATTTCTGTGTGGACATGCCAACAACTCCTCACAGCTTGAGGAGAATTGCTTTCACTCTCGGGGTTAAACAGATGCTCCTAGGCTTTCATAGGTTCTTTATAGGCCATGGCTTCTAAGATTTCAGGAAGAGAAAATGGCCCCAGACCCAAGAACTGAGCCCAGTTAACCAAACCTTACACAAATCTGGGAGGTCCTGGGTACTTAGGTGACAGGAATTGGAAGAAAAGGGAGGTCTAAGGGAAGCCAGCAATCCTCTGGAGACCTAAGCACTAGGTTCTGCCTTCAGATGGAGCTGTGACTCCCCACTTAAAGTCCTCAATAGACATCGGGAGCTTTGGATCTGTGTTGACCTCAAGGCTGAACAGTTTCTAATTAGTTGTATAGTGGTGGCTCGGCATTATTTCTCAAAATTAAGGATTATTGGAGGATATCAAGGGTACTGACATCTTGAGAGATTTTTTGAAATGATGTCAAGAATGAAAAGTAAGTTAATCTGAACTAGTGCTGTGAGCCAGCCCTCTGGGCAGATAAATGCAGGTGATCTGAGACCTTTTGAAAAGCTCTACAGCACTTGAAAGACATTACCTGGAGACGATTCTGATATCACCATCAGGTGGAACAATTCATAAACTCAAGGAGGAGGACACTAACGAGGCAATGATCTCATGACTGAGATTAACTCTGCCAAAGTTTGCAACCATCAGAGTGAGAGCTGACTTGAATGTGTGCAGAGTTCAGCTGAGGTGCCACGGGAGGGACTAAAAAAGTCAAAATGATTCCTCACGGTGTTCTGCTATATCCATTTTGACTTTTTTAGACCAGTAATGTTTGGGGGAGGTTAGGAGTGGATGGCTTGTGGGTTCCACAGGAGATGTGGGCAGGGATGAAGGAAAGGATGAAGCTGGTGTTCTGGTGTAGCACTAGGGACAAGACTGTGAACTGGGAGTACAGAGAGACCAGGTAAGGTCTGTGGGGAGCCCCCCTGGTTTCCCAGCAGGTGTGGCCTGTGTTTTAGCCAGAGGTGGGACTTTACAATTTCCAGCTCCTGGAAGACAAAGCCTTCGAGGCAAGGGCTGAGGCACCGAGGCTCTGAAGAGAGGCTTCTGCCTAGCTGTGTATGTGTGGAGACAAGCCCTGTCACATCTCTGGAGTGACAACAATATGAAAGCTCCTGCTCCTTGCTGGCGTGGAAGGCTAAAGGGAGAAAAGATCCTGACTGTTGGCGGGCTCTTTAAAAATGTTCGCTCTCATTGTTTATATTAAATGCACAATAAGCTGTCTTTCCCCAAATTCCTTCAAGCATTTATCTTTAACATCTCTGTTCTCTCAGTGACTTCCCATTATCATCTTGGCCTTTATTATTTTGTTACTTTATTTCTTTGCCTTTGCTTCAATGTTATATTAGGTAGGATTTTTTCCCATTTCATTTTGTTTTGTTTTTAAAAATCAGGGGTGAAATGATTATATTTAACCTAGCCTAATTTATTAAAATAATTGCCTTAATGAATGCTAGTTATTAAATGCTCATTTAGTTATGTGCTGCCCTTTGCTGGTACATGTAGTTCATATTAGTCATTATTAAACAAGACATGCAGCAAACCATGTAATTACAGACAAAGCACCTATAAAAATCAGAGGTAGGAGAAGAATGCTTTGAAGACAAGCAGGCAGTTGTTGAGACTTCCTGTGCCCTGCCAAGAACCCATAGTAGGAGGTAGGGACAGGTGACTGGGTGTTGGTTGATGGTCCTAAGGCCTGCAGGCCAAAGACAGAAAGAAATGAGAAAAGGTCGGGGAGTCAACGTGTTACAGTTCTTAAAAGCATTTCTCTTTTAGGTTAGCATACAAAGAGACAAGTTTCATCACGGCATGTTCATACCTATGCATGCCACACCCTCAAGCAAGTCACAGGGCACGGATTCCAGGCTCACAGAGTTTTCTCTCAGGGTGAGCGTGAGTGTGTAGGTAGGACAGCATTGTCTTGGGAACCAGTTATGGAATGGGATCTTGTCTTCTCTACTCTAAAAATGACTGGATAATACTTACAGATTAATCTATGTTCCCCTGCTAAAATCACTTACTCTAACTCCTAATTACCTTAAAATGTGGCTTTATTTAGACACAGGATCTATGCAGGATCCTCACATTAGATTCAAGACAGAGGCTGTCCTGGGTCAGTATGACTAATCTCTAAACAGGCACATGTATACACACACACACACACACACACACACACACACACACACACACACTTGCATAAACAACATGATTTTATGAGGTAAATAGTTCTTCAAATCCAGGATAAGTTACCAGCAGAGTTGGAGAACTAAGAACTTGGAGTTGGAGACATGAGATCTGGAAGACTTGCCCTGTTCTTCTCTCCCCAACTTCTTATGATTTGTTGTCAATCTTAAGTGTCCGTTGGCTTCGTCAAACACAGCCTTCCTGCCCTCAGCTTCCTGTGTACGTGTCCATGTCCACTTTTCTCCCTTTATAAATGATGCTGTCGTGTTTGAGCAGGGCCTACCTGAACATCGTCTGTGTGATGAACTTATCGCCACATATTCACAGAGGTTAGAACTTCAACATACAGATTTGGGGTTGGGAAAAATAAAGCCAATCCAACCACATGCAGTGACTTTGCATAAGTATCTGCCTGTCCCTGAGCTAAATTTGTTTACCTTCCAAGGGAGATGTGGCCAGACACCCTCCGAAGCCTGTTCATTGTTATGTAGCCCAATCAAATACCAGCCCCAGCCTTGAAGGGGACAGAGACAGTCCAATGGAAAGAAATGGCAAAGATGCCAGTCAGGTGAAGGGGATACATCTGCTGGCTACAACAGACATGCCATTTTCTGACACTCTGTCATGAGATCTCTGATGTACCAGCATCAGGTCCTAGTTACTCTCAGGATCAGTCACCAAGACGACCGAAGGCTGGACAAGAGTCCTTGTGCAGTAGAATTAAATCATCTATACTTCCCTTTTGGATAGACAACAAAAACACAACAGGTTTAATCACCTGTGCTCAGCTATCCCTAAGTCAAGCTAGAGTTCAAGGCTAGAAAACGATCCTGTCAGGTTCCCCCCTCCACGCATCGCCAGCGGCCACAACTGACCACGATCCTTTCCCAAACATCACCCTGCCACAGGGTCCAGACCACGGTCATTGACCCTGACATCTCCACCAGAATCTACCACCCACACTACCCTTTTCTCCTACCTCCTCTACTGTAGAATCCCAACTGGGTCCATCCCAGGGTACCAACCTCCCTGGTTGACCCAGTGGCAGTCTCATGGGCAGGTAGCTCCCCTGAATCCTAAGTATAGTGATGTGAACGGTCTATTGCTGTCATTCAAAACATACAAACACACCAACTCTACAATTCTACATTGTTGGCTAGGTCCCCTTGACAAAACCATCCTCACCCCTTTAGCTTTCTGCCAGGCACCTGGCATTCCACCCTTCCTGATAAGCTATTCACATGAAGACAGTGTGACCTATTTTGTCTCATCTACCCATGACAAGTTTCTTCAGGGCAAGGGTTCTGGAGAACAAGTGACTGTCAAATGGATGGAGGTATCAGCGAGGCTGGATATCAAAGCTGAGAAGCAGTCTGTTCCTACAGCTCTGCCTGTGTGACCACAAAACACTGAAGCAGGTCAATGCTAATAGATTTATGATTGTCCTGAAAGGGTGGTACAGAACATCCGGTAATCCGCTACAGCCCAGGCTGGCTTCAGGCTCATGGCTATACACATAAGGATAAGCCTAAACAGTGGACCATCCTGCTTTTGCTTCTCTTGTGCAAGAACTGCAGCTGTGTGCCATCACACCGCACGTATACAGTCTTGGGGTCAAACTCAGGGTCACACACACTAGGCCCAATGCTCTACTAATCGAGCTATGTTCCTGCTTTACTCCTGTATCTTTTGGGAATGCAAACACTATTTGTCAATTCATTTTTAAAATGTATTTATTCCTCAAGAGTGTTGAACATGTGCCTGATATAGTGTGATTCTATTTACGGATATTTTCTCCCTCCAGCTCCTCTTGGGCTCCTTGAGCATATCCCCACCACCCTTGCCGCGTCATTCTTCTTCTTCATTTTAGAAAATCTCATTGTGTCCCATTAGTGCTGCCCTGATGTCTATAGGTGTGAGCTCATTCACTGATGCACAGTCATGGCCATACCCTAAAGAAAAATGACAATCCTTCCATGGCCTCCGTCAGCTGCCAATCAATCCTCAGATAGGGGTAGGGCCACACGAGCCCCCCTCATACCCATCCTGGAATTTTGACCGGCTTGGTTTTGTGCAGTCTTGTGTAGGGAACCACAGCTACTGTGAGCTCGAGAGAGAAGCAGCCATGACACACTTGTGAACCAGGATTTCCCACCCCTCTTCTTCACCCTCTGGTTTTTACATGTTTTTCTGCCATTATTCTTCCATGATGTTCCCTGGGCTGGGGAGTGGGGTTACTATAGATGTTTCTGTTAGGGCTGAGCACTCTTGGTCACTTTTCCTCACTGGTTTGACTAAATTAGACTCTGCATTTCCTTGGCAGGAAGAAGTTCCTCTGGCTAAGGGTGAGAGAGTAACCTAGGTGTTCTTCCTGCCCTCTGAGACTGTTTAGGGATGAGCACCCCCCTCCCCACCACTTACTGTCAGTGTCTTGGACAGCCATGGATCTCTGCATCCACCTACTTTCATTGAGAAGAGAAGTTTCTCTGATTAAGACTCAGAAGCACTTGTATATGGGTATAACACAAATATTTATAAGGAAGCTTGGTGCTATAGTTTCCTTTAGCTAAACTACAGCAGCAAGTTTCTGGGCTAGGGTCTCTTACCTTCTCAGTTATAGGTTTTAAGCCAGTACCAAGAATGGTTTTATAGTACCAAGAATGGTTTGCCTCTTAGAAGGCCTCAATTTTCCTGTTTTGGGTTTTGTTTTTTTTTCTTTTTCTCTTTTTGAGGTTATTGTGAATGACAGTATGTCTGTCATCGGTATATAGGAAGATTACTGATTTTTAAAATAAATTCTCTGTAAATTTAATACGTGAATGGATTTTGATTATACTAATCAACAACTCTCCCTCTATCCCTCTCCAGACCCCTCCCCAGTCCTCCCTTCCTATGTCCTCTTTTCATAGCCCACTGATACCTATCAGTGATGTTACAATGTGCATGTCCATTGGATCCTGGACAGCCTTCTAGGGCCAACTCTTTAAAGAAAACTGAACTCCCTATGCAAGCAAGGCTACTGATTCAGTATGTTAGCTTTGGAACCTGACGCTTTGCTGAAGTGTGTACTATGTCTAAGTTTTTAGTGGGTCTCTTAGGTACAGACCTAAGCCATCTGCAGGTAGGGTTCCTTTGACTTCTTCCTTCCAGTTTGTAACACTTTTATTTCCTTCTCTTGTCTTACTGCTTTGGCTACAACTTCAAGTACTATGTTAGATAGGAGTGGAAAACGTGGACTCCCATGTCTTGCTCCTGATATTAGAGGGAACGCATTGAGTTCTTTCTCCATTTAGGATGATGTTGGCTATAAGTTTCTCATATATAGTTTTTATCATGCTGAGATAGGTTCCCTCTGGCCCTATTCTCTTTATTGAATACTCATATTCTTTATAGTCTTTAATAGTCTATATATTCTGTTGCTTTGTTGTGTTTTCCTGGCTTTACCCAGTTAATTTATTTTTATCCTCTTTAAGTTTGTTCGATGTTTAGTTCTTGTCTCTTTGAATGCTGGTTGAGCGGGTTTGTGATCATACTTTTGAACGCTGCATGCTGCACTTTGTCTGAGTTGTTCTCCTTAGAGACTATCACTATGCAGTTGGTGTTCTTAGAGGGGACATATTATTTTGGTTTTTCATATTGCTTGTGTACTGACAATGGGACCTGGGCATCTAAGGTCATGTTGTCCACTGCATTTTTTGATATGAATTTTGGGAATGCAACACAGGCCACATGTGCTTCTTGGTGGCCTTTTACAACACAGGCCACATGTGCTTCTTGGTGGCCTTTTACAGTGGCTGAAAGGTCTTGGTTGTGTGGTAGGTGGGGATTTTGGGGTTCTGAAGCAGGGAGGGGCAGAGAGAGGAAGCATATGTTCTTATATGGGGGGGAGTGAGGCTATGGGGAACCTCCAGGGGAGAGGGGCCAGGAGGAGACACAAGTTGCAACCTAGGTCTCTGAGAGACATGAAGTAGCTGGAGGGCCCCTGGAAGACAGGAGGTTGGTAATTACAGAGACAAATGTGGGAACAAGTCAGGAAAAGAGGCAGAAGAGATGCCAGACTGGTAGTGGGCAGGGCTTTGGGATGCCCCAAGTTAAGATAGGCTAGGAAGAGGAGACTCAAGTTTGTGCCTCTAACCTGAGCCTCTAGGCCATGATAGACATCTGGAGGAGTGACATTTTCTGGAGTCCTTAGTGAAGAGACTTGAGGAAGAGAAGGACCATCCATGTTCCCTGGGTCTCTAGGCCTGGAACAGTAGGGCCATATGCCGATTTCTTGTGTGTCTTTCTAGAGGTATATTGCTCAAAAGCAAACATGTCTTGATCATAGTTTCACTTAATTAAATAATATGTTGTAATAAATTAACTAATGCCTGAATACCCCAATAGACCAGAGGAGTGTGTTTCAGAATCATTATGAAGGCTTTCCTACCCTGTCTCCCTTCCTTCCCTCCCTCCCTTCCTTTCTTCCTTCTTACCTTCCCCCACTCCCTCACTGCCTCTCTCTCTCTCTCCCTCCCTTCTCTCCCTACCTGCTTCCCTTCCCTCCATCCTCACTAAATTATTTTTGGCGTCTGGAAATGAGTAAGTAGGCCATTAATAAATATTTATTGGCTGAAAAATAAATGCACGGATGCTCTCACCTTAGGTCTGCGCAGCTCACATGCATTAGTCTAGGGCAAATAAATCTGGGCTGCCTTGCTGCAAGGCATTTGAAAAGAGTGATGTGCCAATCAAAGACGGGCTCTCTAGCTCAGCTGGTTGAGCAGGTTGTGTCACCTGCTCTCCCTGCCTTTTATTTATTTAATTTGACTTATTCTTCTATCTTGCTGAAAGTTCATGACCACTGCTCACAGAGATGGGAGGGGTCTCTGATATTGTCTTCCCCTCCCCCCTCTTTTAGTGTGCTGGGAAAGAAATTTGGGAGTCAAAGAGGTTAAGTGTCTTCTCCCAGATTCACACAGTTTCCTGGATGGCAATGGGGCTAGGCCCCTCCACCAGAGGCGGCGCTGTTACCCAGACAATTCAGGCCCTGTATAAAGTCAGGGTTTATAAGGATCCTGCTCACTGGCTTTAGCAATAACACAAAAGTGCACTCATCAAACCAATCCGAAGTTTTACCTTTGGAGTGGCAGTCATGAGCAGGTGGACACTGCTGTATTGGGCTGGTGTAAGCACTCTGAGAATGTTTAAGGCAGGTGGCCGTGAGCTGTCAGCTGGTTGGATGTGTAAATGCATTCCCATCTCCTAATAGTTCTACTAACCCTGGAGGCTCAGTTCACAATGAGTCCATTGGGATGCAACCGCCTCGTGAGTGGAGGAGCTTCTGTGGATCCTTCACTGGTTACATGGCCAAGTTATTATCTTATTGTCCAATATCTTCATCAGAGCCCACGAGGGACCCCAAATCAGAACCCTGCAAATCAAAGTAGGGAGTTGCTGTCTTTAGACACTATAAAGGAATCCACACTGTTTTATTGAAGCTATAAAAATTTGGGGTCATTGTTACACAGACATAGGTAGTTAAGAGCACATGAGGTCAAAGAGAATATTCATTCAGCAAGTATCAGATATACGGAGACTGTCTGGCCCATAGCTACCCCCTCAGGCCACACTGTTTTAGATATAAAATGTCCCTACATGTTAATATGTTTGACATATAAATCTCTAGGACTTGGCCTTGACATTTATAGTTTAGTCCTAACTTTCTGCCATCTCAGCTTCCTGAGCTGAGATGTGAGCAAGCAGCTATTATGAGCTCAGTTCACAATGGAACTGCTGCCAGCCTGTCTTCCCTACGATGGTGGACTCTATAGCTTAACCCTCATTGTGTTTATTCTTCAACTGTTTCAAACTTTACATAACAAAATTTACTTATCTTTACTGTCTTAGTTTGGGATTTTATTGCTGTGAAGGGACACCATGACCACAGCAACTCTTATATAAAGAAAACATTTAATTAGGGTGGCTCGCTTGCAGTTTCAGAGGTTTAGTTCATTATCATCATGACAGGGGACATGTCGGCATGCAGGCAGACAGGGTGCTGGAGCTGAGAGTGCTACAGATCTTGCAGGCAACAGGAAGTCAATTGACAGTCACACTGAGTGAAGCTTGAGAAAAGACCTCAAAGCCCACCCCCACAATGACACACTTCCTCTAACAAGGCCACACCTCCTAATAGTGTCATTCCCTTTGGGAGCCATCTTCTTTTAAATCACCACCTTTACCTTTATCATCTGTGTTTTGGGGGTTGTAGCCAAGAAATCCTGGCTGAACACAGTGCTTTAGAATCTCCTGTTTCCTCCTAAGAGTTGCACACTTTGAGTCATCCCTTTGTCTTTGATCCACTGTAAGCTCACCTTGTTATCTTGGGTATGGAGATTCATTTTTCTCAACAGTACGTATTGAAAATACTGGCTTTTCCCTGTTTCCTGGTCTTACTGAGAAGGTACCAAGGACTTTCTTCCCACCTCTCATCCAGCTCATCATTCCACATATTTCTCTTTCAGTGCATGACAAACTTTTGATAGGTTTGTAATATGTTTTGAAATCAGGGTATGTGAGACTCCCAACTTTGCTTTTATTTTTCAAGATAATTTTGGCCAGTTGAGTTCATGGTGAATATTCCAGATTTTTTTTCCTGTTTCTTCAAAACTGACAGATTTTTTCTAGGAATTATATTGAATTTGATAAAATGTGTAAGTACTTGTGTTTTGTTGAAATTTTTAGCAATACTACATCTTCTAATTCATGATTATTAGTTGTCCATTTTGATTTATTGATGCTCTTGTGTTTCTTTCAGTACTGCTCTTGAATTTTCAGTATTTTAACTCTTTAGTGTTTGATGGTGTGTTAGTGGGTGTGATATCCTGGTCCTGTGCTTTCTTTTGTTGGTTTTTTTTTTCAATAGTAGCTACAATAGTGGCTGTCCCTTGACCTTGCTACATTCCCTTGTGTGTGATTCTCAACACAGTGGGACCTCTTTTAGCATGATGCCTGTGGCAGAGAATGGCAGGCATCTGTTTGAGGTTTGCTTGTCTCATTGTGAGAAGGTCATGTGACAGACAGCTCATGTTATCTTTTGCACTACTTGCAGAAGTGATAGTTTATGTTTCTTCTGTACTGCTTGCGATATAGAGTGGGTGGCAGGTAGAGATTGGTATGCAGTGAGTGAATAAGTATTATCCTTGCTTGCACGCATGTACTTGTGTATCCTGCTGGTGTTGAAGGCTCGGACTCAGCACACTCAGTGTCTTGCCCATGACCTTACCAGTACAGATGACCGACAAATGCCATGTCAACGTGACACTCAAAACCAGAATGACTGTTTCATATCCTTTCACTTTAATTCTGGCAGCCATTGACGTCACTGGCCATCAATACACAGACCATTTTTAATCTGTTTGAAGGAATCATAGGCATAGAGTCCCTGGTTTGATGATTCTCCATATGAGTTTTGGATTTGAATCTCTTTCTGGGTCAGTGACAATACATTCTGCTTGGGAAGTGACAGTAAGCCACAGTTTTTACTTAGTCTTCTGGTCATGAAGGGAAAAGGAACAGCATTCTACAGTGGGCTGTGTTGCTCCAGTAGGATGCCCGGGATTTTGGGTGGATTCTTTATACTGTCAATTTTCAATTTTTAGTGGCTTTATCATCAACTAAACCCACTGAGGAGATCTGTGCTTGAGATGTCTTCTGGCTGGTGTCCTTAATCATAGCAGCCAGAGAATCCTTAAAATATTGCACTATAATACTGACACAAAAATCACTTGTAGTTGAATTCTCCACAGGCCAACTTAGGAGACTAAGACCAGAGTGTGAGTAACATTTGGGGAGGACCCAGTAAGCATAGTTGAGGGGCAGAAGGGAAGGAAGCATGTTCAGGTCACATTAATAGGTGAGCAGGAAGTGGCCACTGGAAGCCTTGTCTCACTGGAAGCTGTGAGAACCTGCCTTAGAGTTGTTTCCTACGCGCCATGAAGTCGAGGTGTTTGGTCTAGCTCCAAACCTCTTCTTCTGAGGGCTGCATGGGGACTCAGGCACCTCTCCATGGCCAAGGAACTCTGAGGAGGGCTCAGGATTTGTTTGAAGGAGTCGCCTGTGGATTCTGAGTGCTCAGAAGATTGGGGCAGAACATAGATGCCATTCTATGAAAAGCAATGAGGTTACATTACAAACTAGGATCCATGGCTGCTTATCTGTCCCTCAGCACAAGTTCCTCCAAACTCCAAAGTTCTGAGGAAGCCCACGTACCACATCCTTCTTTGATGTGGGATGCCCTTCTGTATATGTGTTGCTTTTATTGGTTAATGAATAAAGCTGCTTTGGCCTATGACAGGGCAGAATATAGCCATGCTGGAAGAGAGAGAGAGAGAGAGAGAGAGAGAGAGAGAGAGAGAGAGAGAGAGAGAGAGAGAGAGAGAGGAGTCAGAGAGATGTTTTGTAGCTGCTGAAGGAGAAGGACCCGCCAGAACCTTAGAGACCTTACCGGTAGGCTATAGCCTCATGGCAATACACAGATTGATAGAAATGGGTTGATTTAATACATAAGAGCTAGCTAGGAATGCGCTAGAATCATTGGTCAAACAGTGCTGTAATTAATAAAGTTTCTGTGTGATTGTTTGGGTCTGGGCAGCTGGGAAACAAACAAGCTGTCTCCAACTACATTTGTTTGCTCTTAGAACGTGAGGCTTTCCTGTACAAAGACCTATGACTCAGGACCTGTGAGGCTTTCACTGTCAAATTCAATGTTTTCAGGTTTGGAGCGGGTGGCCTCCTCTACTTCTTTGTCCATGTGTCTCCCTCATTATTCCAGGCGACACACTGTAGAATCATGCTAATCTTGGCAGCTGCTTTGCATCCGTCTACCCACACATGTGACTCACACCTTACCATAACATAGTTGTTACATCATTTGATATTTGACTAATTTGTTCACTTAAATATCAATCGTTTATGAGCATCCATTAAGTCCCCAGAATGTCCTTCTCTCCCATCCTTTCAGCTCCTTACTTTCTAGACAGAGTTATGTCCCTGTTGCTGGCTGGGCCAGCTTAGAGCGATGGACCCAGTACTGTGACCCACAGGCTGCTTGTATTTCTTTTTTCTTTTTTGGGGGTTGGGGGAGGGTTTCGAGACAGGTTTTCTCTATAGCTTTAGAGCCTGTCCTGAAACTAGCTCTTATAGACGAGGTTGGCCTTGAACTCACAGAGATCTGTCTGCCTCTGCCTCCCAAGTGTTGGAATTAAAGGCATGCAATGCCACCACCCAGCTGGATTGTGTTTCTTATAGCCAGTGAAAAGGAAAGTACAGAACAAGTGTGAAGAAGGTTGGCCTAGTTCTGTGAGTAGCTCCCGAGACATGTCTCTATCCTGAAGCTCTTTCACAGTCATGCACCTTGTGCTGGGCGGTGCTGCCCCTTGGCTCCTTACCTTCATGGTCACCTCCATGATATTCTGACCAAATACATTACCTCCCAAGTGTCCCAAGATCTGTGAATAAATGGGCGGGGTAGGGAAAGGCTGTACAGTCTCATAAATGCATGTCTTTGCTGGAGGACATTTTCAGAGCCTTGGCTGTGACGTGTGCGTTGGTGCTTAGTAAGAAGCAATGAGCTGTGTTCAATAAATGACTGCGGTCCTCACAGCACTTCCGACAGCTGTGGAATGGCGCCTAGGGGATGGAGAGGTGGCTCACGGCTAAAAGAACTTGTTGCTCTTGTACAGGACCCAGGTTCCCATCCAAGCACCAAAATGGCCACTCACAACAATCTGTCACGCCAGTCCCGGAGGATCCATTGCTTTTCCCTGGCCTCTGTGGGCACCAGGCAGACGCATGATGGACAGACATACATGCCGGAAAAACATGCATAGGCACAAAATAATAAAGACATCACAAATACTTTGATAAAAGAATTGGGTTTGGAGAATGCTTTCCTGGAGTATGTATTTGTGTATAGCTCCTGGAAAGCTCAGTTCAGAAGTTTGCAGTTTGCAAGGGTCCTGTGGATGTCCCAGACTACTGGCACCTGACATTTGTCAAGTGTCTGCAGGGTGCTTTATTGTGAAAAAGCGGCTTGCTGCTGAAAGCAAAAATAAAGAGCCCCTAACAGAAAAGGATTTCTGCCAAGCTCAGGCTCCAGGAAGAATGATGAGACTCCCAGGGCATCGTTAGTGAGCATGGGAAGGATTCACACCCAGGGACTCAGGGATGGACCCTCAGCACCAGGACTGGACCCATAGTTCACTGTGGCCAGTGTAAAATAAAAACAGGGGCCATTATTTTTTGTTTGTTCATTTATTTGTTTTTTCGAGACAGGGTTTCTCTGTAGCTTTGGAGCCTGTCCTGGAACTTGCTCTGTAGACCAGGCTAGCCTCGAACTCACAGAGATCTGACTGCCTCTGCCTCCTGAGTGTTGGGGTTAAAGGCGTGTGCCACCACCGCCCTGGGCCAATGTTTAAATACTCCAAGATTTAAGACACTTAAAGCAGCATGGGGCCTTCTAAACAGTACGTGGCCAGCCACACCCCACGAGGGTAGCCAAATGGGGATCTTCAAAAGCGAGAATATCACTGGCTTTCTCTGGGACCAGCCAAACAGTGCTGAATGCTACATCTGCCCTTCCTGCTGTGTGTCATTCCAAGAGAGGCTTTCTTCCCACCGCTGCAGCAGCAAGCTCCTTTGGCCAACTCACAATGAATCCACCACAGATTGATTAAGCAATAAGCATAGTGACTCAGGAAAGGATGAGACTGTGGCAAGAGATTGGGGGTCTGGGTCCTTAAGGGGGCAATGAAATTTTATAACCTGTGTGTTAGAATCCCTTTGGAAGAGGGAATCATGGGAATGATACCTGTGGGAGAGATGGGATTGTGGGAGGGGCCAATCAGGCTTTGAAACAAGGGCAGTCTTCTTCACGTCTGGGCTGGTGCTACTTCACAAGCTGGGATTTCACATTCTTTCCTGGGGACCCTCGGTCACTTCTGTCTCATTTTCTTGTTCAGTCAGGGAAGAATGAAGGAAGAGTAGTCATAGAAAGCCTCTCGTTTGGAGGGAGTGGGGTGCTCAGAGTGGAGAAGCCAAGCTCTGAAGTCAGACAGAAATCTCACTGCACCTCCTCACCCTCTCCTGGGTCTTTGAAAACTTGATAGATAGAGAAACCAGGCACTAATGGCAAAGAAGAGCCACCGGGTAATCTATATTTGAATCATCCTTCTGTCCCCCCTGCACAGTAGACCGAATAATTGACGTTGGCTGCAAACCAGCCTCCGGAGGCTCTAATCTCCCCAGGCCTCCGAGCATCTTCGGCAATTAAGCTCAGTGTGACAGTTGTTTCTGAAACAAGAAGTCAAATGAATGGAATTAATCTCCCTGATTTAAACCCATTAGTGCCTGTGATACACTGGTGTTTAAGAGGCACTTCACCTCACCGGGTCATGCCCAAAGGGGCCACAAGCTGACTCATAGTTAATAGCGGGGAAGGTTTCAATGGAGGGGCAGCTTTGAAGAGGGCAGGGTGTGTTCCTGAAGCTTGAAGGTTTAATGCACTTTTAATTAAATGTGTTTAATAGGATTCGGCACCAGCTATCATGCCACTGCAGATAGATTCATTATACGTGTTCACTTAATTACATGTGTGCTATTACCCAAGTGTAAACACCTGATGACTCGGAAAGTGGTGTGGCAAGTGGCGTGGCTTCTCCAGACTCCTGAGAGTTCTGCCGGGGCTTCAGGGTTAGCTCAAACCTTGTCCCACTGTGTGTGTGTGTGTGTGTGTGTGTGTGTGTGCGTGCGTGAGTGCAGGTGTCTGTGCAGCCAAGAGGAGTCAGATCCCCAGGAGCTGGAGTTACAGGAAGTTGTGAGTCACCACACATAGGTGCTGGGGCCCAAACTCTTGCCCTCTGGAAGAGTGGCAAGTGTTCTTGCCTGCAGAACCATCTCTCCAGCGCCCCCTTCTTTCCTGTTTTGACAGCGATTCATTGTCTGATGTATCCCAGGAAAGTCTTGAACTATGTAGCCAAGAATGACCTTGAGCCTCTGATATTTTTTCCACAGGGCTTCCTTGCCTCAGACAGCTGTTCTGTAGCAAGAGGGAGCCAGTGTCACACAGCCAGCGCCTCACCAAACCAGAGCTGACTGCCACGTCCATAGGTACTGGTTTGTCCTTGCTCATTCCTTGGTGAACTTCGCTTTTATTAATGATACTAAACAGTTCGCCACCTAGCTCCCCTTGGAGCCAGTGGCCTCCCCCTTCTTTCTTGACTAAGATTGTTTTCTTTCTATATATGCTTTTGTGGTTTTTAATCCAAATCTTCCTCTATAGTATTTTAATAAGTAAATGTGTTTACGAAAATAATAAAAAGAAATAGGCAAATTAATTTTAATGTTTATACCACAGAATATATCCTAAATGTATCTCAATGTGTCACTAGTATTATATATATGTGTATGTATATATTGTATAATCATAGTCCCCTCAGCATCCATCTGCTTCCGACCTCTGAACACGCAAGGTTGCTCATGTAAAGCAGCAGGGTGTTTGCAAGGACGCAAGTGCAGCCACCTGTGTAATTAAAGCAGCGCTGCGTTATTCCCAACACTGAACACAGCGGGGATGCTGTGTTTGTAGTTACTGTGTTATCTCAAAATAAGGGCATGAACATGGTCTGTTCATGGTCAGCTCAGATTCATTAGAAACGCTTTGTGCTTGACATTTGATGACTCCTAGGAGGTAATGCCTGGTGCTCTGAGATGGGGTGCTGCAATTTCCCCCTGACTCTGTGATTTCTGGAGTGTACACAGCAGGTCTCGGTCCACGGGGCTCTGCAGGGACCCACAGCTCGGCTACAGTACCTGTCACACAGCTCTGATTCTTTGATGACCAGCATGTAGACACTCACGTCCTATTTGCTGCCTGCTGCCACCTATCAAAAAAGGGAAAAGCAAGCAAAAAACCATCGCTCAGTAACTGAAACGCGGCAGGCAAATCTCGTCAGTTGATACTTAGAGTGAAGTAATACAGCATGGTCCCACTCAAGCACCAAACAGACAAATACTCTTTAACTAAACAGAAGTTGAGTCTGTTTCAGGACTGTGTTTATTCTGTGGGTCACAAAGGAGGTTAAGCAAAACTTTATTTTGAAATGCCTCCAGGGCCAGCAAGATGGCTTAGCAGGTGAAGGCACTTGCTGCCAAATCCAACAGCCCGAGTTCAATTCCTGGAGCCCACGTGGTCGGAGGAGAAAGCTGACTCTTGGTAGTTGTCTTCTGACCTGCACACATTGCACGCCACATGCACACACACTCACACACACACCCACCGCGCAAACAAAGAAATGAACAGAGTTTTAAAACTGCCTCTGAAGGATACTCGCGGTTCTCCTGTGCTGTTGGAGAGGAGCGGCGCTTGGGTCTCCGCACACCTGTCTCCCATGATGACACTTACTTCTGACTGTCAGGTGCCACCTTCACATGGGACTAGCAGGGTGTGAGTTCTTCTTGGAGAGGCTACGGGATGGGATGGATGTTTTCGGGGTCTGTTGGGGATTTATCTCTTGGGTTCTGGTAGGGGCTTCATTCGGACACTGTGCAGACCCTGAGGGGCCTTAAACTAGGAGAGCTCTGGGCTCACTCCTCCCTGCACTCCCTGGCTCGGGGTTAGTTCTTGGAAAGCAGAAGGTTTAGTAGGAGACGCCTCATCATCAACACACCTGGAAAGGAGGGGTGGGAAGCAAAACTGAATTCAAGAAGATGAAACTGTGATGTAATCCCTTTCCATGAAAACTTTGAACATGGATTGGAAGTAAAGGCTTTGGAGGTTAAATAGGAATAGATGAAGCCACGGGATGTCCACAGTGACGTCAGAGTCGTTAGAAGATGGCGGAGAGAGTCAAGATGTCTGAGTTCTGTCTCACTGTGAGGAGCTGTTAGCAATGCTGTCCTTCAGCACGATGCTCTTGCCAGGTGTTGGGCAGATGCTAGCAAAACAATCTTGAGCTCTCCAGCCTCCAGAGTCATGAACTAAATATATAAACTATTATTTCTAAATCACCTAGTCCCAGGTATTTTGTTCTAACACTAGAGTACATGAAGACAAAAGCTGGCACTAAGAAGCGCATTGGTAGCTATGTCAGGGCCTGTAAGGGTGAAAGCGGCTGAGGCAACTTCTGTGATGACCAGGCAGATTCAGACCCCTTTGGGATCAGACCAACACAGTCTTCCCTCACTGGCTTAAAGGGCACTGGTGTGAGTCTCCAGGACTCTTCATTCTTCAATAATTCTTGTATGTCAAACTAGTACCACGTGGGTCCTGTAGTGGCAACCCACAAATGCAGGGCAACTGAGTCAGAGATGGAAAGCTTTATGTGGGAAGGCCTACTGTATATGTGTTGCTTTTATTGGTTAATAAAGAAGCTGCTTTCAGCCAATAGCTTAGCAGAATATAGCGAGGCTGGAAGAGATATATATAAAAAAGAGTAGGCGGAGTCAGTGAGAAGCCATGGAGCCGCCAGAGGAGAAAGACCCGAGGCGGCAGCTGGAACCTTGCTGGTAGGCCACAAGACTCGTGGTAAAATATAAAATAATAGAAATGAGTTAATTTAAGATATGAATTAGCCAGAAATAGGCTTAAGCTATTGGCCAAACAGTATTGCAAATAATAGAGTTTCTGTGTGATTATTTCGAGTCTGGGCAGCCAGGAACAAACGAAAAGCCTATTACAAAAGCTATTCTTCCTCTCATGCCCCTTGTTACCTTGATCTTGTTAGTAGACCATTCAGGACCTGGAACTGTTCAACTGCTGAGTGGAGAGACCTGAAAGACTGAGGCACTGTGTGTGCTTCTGGGGACTGAGTTGCTAGGGAGACAGATGACTTGAAGCAGCCGTGGAGGAGAGACAGGTCCTGCTCTATAGGTCAAGTGATCAGGGCACACCCTCCTCAGCCTGGATCTTCAATAGATTTTGTCCACTTACCTGCACACATAGGCGGTGTGTCACAGTGGAGAAAACACCACACGGAAAAAGCATACCGAAGGCCCAAGTTTTTAATTCTTTGTTCTGACCTCAGTAAGCAACAGCCAGGAACTATGGCTCACATCGTGATTGTAGATGCCAAACGTTTGAGGAGACTGTATGGTTAAAATAAATACATAAATAAATAAGAAAAGAAGAAAGAAAAAGATTGTTTTTCTTCAAGCAATCTATCTCTCTTGTAAATCTTAGGGTCTTTCACCCCTTAAGGCCACACCACATCTGTCTGGCACAGAGCAGCAGCCATCACCTTGTACCCTGCATGGACCTGCTTCCCTGCCTCTCCCTCTGCTGTCCCTGGGTGCTGCCCCCTGCTGTGACAGTGGCTCTGGTCTCCAGGTATGAAAAGTATTTCTTCAGCAGCCAGCCTATAGCCTCAAGGCTAACTCCAGTGGGTAAACCGAGTTCTACTGGGAGAGAGAAAAATGCTGTAACTTGAAAATAAAAAGTATGGTTGGAATCAAATAGATGATTCCAGAAGCATTCCATGTCCTTCTATGACCAGGGACCAGGAGCCACAAAAACCAGATCACAGGGCACCCAGTTCCTTTCTGTGGCCTCAGTTTCCTTGATATTCTCTCACTTCTTCACTCTCTCTCCCCCGTCTCCCTCTTCCTCTATTCCCCCATCCCCATCTTTCAAACACACACACACACACACCCCTGCACGTCTTTCCAATCGCCTTCCCTCTGATAGCGGTTCACCTTCAACCCCTCACCACTCTGCCATCACCCCCTCCCTAGCTCTTCTTTTTGATCAAGTGTATCGCCGAGCTTCCCGTCAGTCGTCCACAACCACTGGGCAAGGGCAGCAGGCAGAACCAGCCTCCAATCTCAAGCTTCATCAGTGTTCTCTTGCAGTGGGATTGTTCCCAAGGGCCAGGCATTCAGGGCTCAGGGCTAAGATCCCAGCTGCTGATAACTCAGAGAAAATCAACATGGCTTTACTCTTGTTACATTGCACTTGCGAATTTATGGGAGATCGGTGTTAGGGGTCCCTGTGTGGTACCAGGGCTGTCAGCTTCCAGGCCTGCTGTCTGGGCCCTTTGGGAGCCTTGTGTCCTCTGTATAATGTAGGCTGACCTCTGCCTCCAAGTGTTCAGGATTCTTAACAGAGAGTGAAAGATGCCTTCTAATATGGCTTCACGGTCTTTGCTATTTTCTTTGGGGGTCTTTCAGAAAACAAGTAACCTTTATACATACAGCAGCCCCTTCTCCTTGGCATCTGACCCAAGACCAACAGGATGCCCGAGCCACAGACAGGACCCAACTTTGGGCATGCCATACTCTTTCCCATGCATATACAACTGCAATGAAGAACATTCTTTGATTTTATTCTTTTATTCTTTAAGTAAACCAGACACATAGATAAACAAAGTAATAGTAAAACAAAACTAGCAACAGTATGTAAATGTGTTTTCTCTCTCCCTAAAATCATGCTACTATACATAATATTAGAATGTATTTTACTACAGGTAATTTCAAGGTGGATAAAGGGGTCTGCTGTACTGACACGGATTTACATAGACCAATTCCTGAACACCTGGTGCCATGGAGACCATGTAAAGGGCTGTTTTCAACATCGTTAGGGAATGAGACAGGGGAAGCATCTATGTTGCTTTAATACGGATGCAATCAGGATTTCTTTTTTATTCCAAGCCTGGAACCTTGAATTCTGGAAGAGGGTAGCAGGTGACAGGAACTGCAGGCATACAGGCTCCAGATGCACAGACAGAGGTCTGAAGGACAGCCAGGTGACCCTGTCTGGAGTGACACAGGTCAGGGGTCATGGGCTCGGGAGGTTGATAGAGAAACTTTTGTTTTATGCTAGATATACATTACAGGATGCTCAACCCCTATGAAGTACTTTTAATATAGATCAAAGTGATTTTGAAACTCAAAAGCCCAGTAAAGGAACACTACCATTATCATAGCACAGCAAATAACAACTTGCTCCATAGCCCTGGGCTCAGCCAACTGAGGAGCCGAGACAGTGAAGAGAAACTGCTTCTGTACTGCGTACAGACCTGGCAGCCTTTCTGTCCAGCCCAGCCTGGTCCAGGCCTCTGCCTATGCACGCCTCTGTCATAGGAAGCTCTTCCACCCCGTGCCTCAGGCTCTCCACAGGAGGTAGGGTCCCCAAACACTGGCTGCTGTGGAGCAAGCAGGGAAGGTTCTGGAGCTACTCCTCACCTCCCATTGGCTGGACCAGTCATGGGCCTCCACATGGACTGCCCACTGTGGAAGGACTCCAGAAAGAATGTTGGAAACATGGCACATTTACCAAAACCAGCCTCTTTTTTTTTTCAACTCTCAGTTACCTTTGGATAACTGGTGGGGGGGGGGGGTGAGGAATCTGTGCCTTGGCTTCTCCACGGTGTAACTTTTAGCTTGGAAGCTGTCAATGAACGTCATTTGCTAGCAAATGGGGAAAGTCCTGGGATGACAGATGGAGACGGCGGCCAGCAGCCCCTTAATAAAGGGAAGCCTTGTGCTCTGTCCCTACACACCAAAGTGGAAGCCATGTGTCCTTAGAGTTACAGCAATGTTCTTGTCCACTAGCTAATAGAGTCCAGACCACAAGACCCCTGTCCAGACCCCTGTCTGGCCACCAGCCTCTGACGAGCTGTTGCAAGTGTCCCCTGAGAGGTGTCCTCTCCTGGGTTCAAACTGAAATGAGTTCTGTTCTGGTGATGTTGGGAGGTGGCACCTGTAGGGGGTGGTTCGATAATTACAAGGGATCAATATATTTCTGAGGACTAGGTTAACTCGCTCTGGGTGAGGTCAGTTGCCCCAGCACCTGGCTGCTATACAGTGAAACTGCCCTCGTGTTTGCCTTTTGTTACCTCACGTGTTGCCTTTCTGCTTTGTTATGATTGAGCATGAGGTCCATCCAGCCTAGTGAGCAGATCCACCACGGAGCTCCCAGACTCCCAGTACCAGAACCACGAGAAGAAATAAATCTTCCTTGGGTGTTCAATGCACCAGAAAATAGACAAGAAAAGGAAAATGATTCCAAACGCCCCTTATTCTGAATAGCAGTTGCTCCTGGTGTGAATCTGAGGCGCGTGGAGATGGTACATCCCTCACAAATGTCCATTCCGAGGCTCACACACAGCGGGCAGGAGAGGTGTGATACAATAGGAACGGCTGAACAGTGGGCGCAGATGCTGATGGGGACCGATCCAAAGCATCCGTGTCAAGCAGAGATGTCAGGCAGAAGAGACAGCCCCATTTCCCACAACATGAGGGATGTCCCGACAAAGCAAACCCTTCGAAACAGGAGACAGCTGAGATGTCTACAGAGAGCAGCGCACTAACAGTGAGGACGAGAGAGGCGTGATGGACGTTTCCAAATGGACACGTTGTCATGGTGAAGGTGCACAGCTTTGCATATTTCCGACAACAGCACCAAATTACACATCACATGGTTTGACATAGGGTGTAAAATAAGCCCCTGTAAGTTGTTGTAAAAATGCCAGCACACTGCTTATAGCACATTTAAAGATACCTTACAGGTCAGATTACACAAAGAAAGAAAGCTATACCCAAGATTTAGAGGGTTCCATTTCCCTATTTATACATTCGGATTCATTTACCCCACATGTGATTCCTCAAAATGTCCCTAAACAGATTATCTGACAAACATGGTCATTGTTACTAAGATGGCCCTTGTCTCGTCTTCTGTCCCCCAACCTCACATGTCACAGGGAAGAGGAGCTTAGGAAAAAGGGAAGAACAGAAAGCGAACAAGTTCACACTTGATGCTACTAATCAGTTCTTTGGCCTCGGTTTCTTTCACTGCAGAGTGGGGCTATCACCAGCTCCTTGCTGGGCACAGCCCCTGGGCTGGGCTGTCTCGTGGTGGAGGTCATTACTCACAGCAGGCCCTTTGCAGAAAGGCATACTATGTCGGGATGCTGGAGTCGGCTTCTCCACCCAAGTGCAAGGCTCTTCAGAAGGGTAGCTATGCTCCCAACACTGGGGGTTGTGCACTGTGGCAGTCCAATGCAGGCTGACCCTCATACCCTGAGCTGCAGTGAGAAGCACCAGCCTTCAACGGGAAAGGCCTTCAGACTTCCTGTGACCCCCGCCAGTCACATTTGCCATGTCTTCAGAACTACTCGAAGATTACAGGACAGTGGCTTTGTTGACAGATCCACCGGTTTCCCAGACAGGTATCTACCATTTAAAAACTATACGGGTGTGGTTATGAGACCCTCCCCCACCCCCAGAAGCCATGGAAAAGCCTTCCATGAAAGAAGTGACTTCTAGTTTTTTCTCTACCATATTTTAAGATTGTGTGCCTCAGTCTCCCCATCTGGGCAGCAGTGGGTGCTAAGAGAGGGTCCTGCCCCCTTCGGTCCCACCATTCCTTCTTTATGATCCCCGGGGCCCAAGATTTCTTGGCTTATTTCCAATTTTCAATTGGCCGTGAATCTCTGTGACTCAGGGGGTCAGGTCTGGCAGCTGGGAGGTGGGAAGCCGAGGGCTGGGTGCCAGCTTTTCCTGCCCCTCTGCCACGGGAGCTGGGCGCAGCTCTGGGGCTATTGTACTCAGGGGAGGTCTTAGCTGGCGAGGCTGCCAGCCCGACTGCTCAGGCGCCAGGGTTGTTTCATTATTTCATCAAAGTTCATTATGCTGGGAGGAGACCAGTAATAAAGCATGATTACAAGTGTCTCCAATGAGCACTTAAAGACATAATTCGGGGTGTGTACTTTCTGCTGCGTCCCTGTTTGTGGTCACACAACGCTCAGAGATTTGCACCCCTGATACACAACAGTCTTGGCGTTAAAGCGAAAAGATGCCTGGAGAACTTGATTCAATTTGTCTGTGGACCGAGTTTGTTGTTTTATATGGAGGCACGATTTGCCACTTTTGAAAACACGGTTAATTACGTGTGTAAAAGGCAGGTACAGCGACACAGGGGCTGAATGGCAGCCAGACATATCAGGTGGCAACAGCAAGGCTGTGCTCCAGGGGAGAAAGGGCTTTGCTGGCTTTCTCGCCCTTGGCAGCCCCCTCCCCACCCTGAGCTCCCCGGTGCTTGCCAGACAGCAGCTTTAACAAATACTAAAGGGAGGAAGCAGGTGGTATTGTGTAGATCAGAGCCAACAAAATAGCATCTCCTGTTCCATTCATCCTCGAGGCTGGAGGAATGGCCGTGAACCCTGCCTCTGCATCTGCAATACTGACTAGCTAGACACCGGTTGCTAAAGTGAGATGTGGCATGGGGACCAGGAAGACAGGACAGATGGGAAGGATTTCCTGCAGGTGTGTGTAGGGTACAGGTTCTCCTGGGCTGGTGGGACACATCACTCTCTGGGGTTCAGTTTCCTCTGGCTGCCCACAGGCCCTGCACCTGAGCAACACATGCTGAGAGGTGAGGCCTAATGCCATCATTGACTTTACCCATGATGCACTGGTACTCTTGGACAGCTCTCTTCTGTGGCCCACGATTTCCAGTCTTCGGAGAACTGGAGGGTTGGGCCATGCAGTGTTGCCTAAAGTTGTCTAATCGTTTTTAAGGTAAGATTTTACTTTTCTTTTTAGTTGTGTATTTCTGGGGGAGGGGAGGGGAGAGGTGTTTAACTTGAGTATATAGAGACCAGAAGAGCTTGTCGGGTTCCCTGGAGCTGGAGTTATAGGTGATTATGAGTCACCCTGTGTGGGTGCTGGGATCTCAGCTCAGGTCCTCTGTAAGAACGACACATTTTCTTAACCACTGAGCTACCTCTCCAGCCACAAGCTGCCTAATCTCGATACTTAACTGGGAAACTTGCCAGTGTTATTTCCTCAGCTCCACACCAAAGACATCAGGAGAAGCGAGAGAATCAGAATTCAACCCATCACCCAGCCAGCCCATAATAGTTTCACTTAATTTCTTGGAAGACATCCTGTCCTTTGAAACTGGGTGGTACTAATGAATGAGATAAGCTCCTCTGCCCCTCAGCGCACTTGGTTCTTGCTCTCGATTGCAACCTAAGTCCGTGGCTTTTTCTCTCCCGGTTAGTAGGTCCATGTGGGTGCACAAGTGTATTTTTCTCATTGTTGTGGCCACACATCTAACAGAAAGCAACGTAAGAGAGGAAAGAGTCATCTTAGCTCATATTTTAGGGGTGCAGTCGGCCATAGCAGAGACAGCTTGAGATCAGGCTACCTGCTCATGTCTTGGCTGGAAGGGCTCCTGTGCTCTACTGGTATTCACTTTTTTTCTTTCCTGTCCAAGACCTCTCAGGCCCTGGGATGGTGCCATGCACATTCAGAGAGTGCTTCTCTCTTCAGTTGGGCCTGTCTGCTAATGCCTTTGCAGACATCCCCAGAGATGTGTCTTCTGGGTGATTTTAACCCAGTTAAGTTGATGGTGAGGATTAACCAGCACAAGCCCATCCCTTATTAACTTGATACCACCACAGACCTATTTTAAATGACAAAAGTCCATCCTTGATCCTCAAAGCTCAGGTGCATCAGATAATCCAAGATGCATTGAGTTCATCTACAAGAAACCCTTAAGTATTATCAGTTCCAGAATTGCTCATAAAGTTGAAGTTCAGAGTCTCTTATCAGACCCAAAGCAAACTTTTGACTGAGTGTCCCTGTAAAATCCTTTCATTCTAAAAGGAAGGGATGGAGAAACAAATATCAAGGCAAGATTTGACTAAAGTAAGGCAGAAACCCAGTAGGAGAAAAAAAATTGAACCCTGTAGCACCAAGTCTGGCGTCTGGGGATCTTGATGGCATCGTCTGGGTTCCAGCAGTTTTGGGTATCCCTGCCCTTCAAACTTCATGCTTGCACAAGAACTTGGCTCCATCCTCATGCCTTGTTGGAGTAGGTGTGGCTTTGTTGGAGGAAGTGTGTCATTCAAAGCCTCATGCCAGGCTCAGTGTTCTCTCTCTCTCTCTCTCTCTCTCTTTCTCTTTCTCTCTCTCTCTCTCATCAGATCAGGCTGTAGCTTTCAACTACTTCTCTAACCATGCCTGCCATAGACTAAACCTCTGAGACTGTAATCCAGCCCCAACTAAATGCTTTCTCTTTTAAGAGTCGCTGTGGTCATGGTACCTCTTCACAGCACAGAACGACATCTAAAAACATCTTGCATATATTTCCATACTACTGTGATAAATAACAACTGTCCTCTACAAGAACAAATTCAATACAAGCAAGTGCATTTTGTACAGGTGTTCTGCTGTCCCTCTCTGCTAAACCTGAGTTGTGGCAGGTTTATTCTAGTAGAGAAAATGCGCATCCTCTCTGCCCCCATCCGCCATCACATTTTTGATGCAGAGGCACAAAATTGAAAAGATGTGGGTTCAAGTTCAAGGTCTGGTTTTTCCTTGCTCTCTGTAAGTTTAGACAAGACAATGAAGGTCTCTGAGTCCCTAATTCCCTTATCTGCAAGATGAAGAATATGGCCCAGGGAATTATAATGACCGTGAGAAAATGTAGAAGATTGCAAACGTTGACAAAGTTGCTTGCCCTCCCTCTGTCTCCTGCCCCCTTCTCTGCCCCTCTTCTCTCTCTTCCGATCTAAAAGCATTCAAGGTGGTCTTAGATAAAACTGTGACATAACTTGGATACAAATGCTTAATTGCATGGACCTAAACCTACAGAAGTTGGTGCGGGACATGAAACTTGGTCTCTGGCCCATCCCTTAATCCTGACTAGCTTTTACTTCCTTATTAACACATAAGGTCTAATAGTCCTTTCTTTATGGGGCAGACACAGAAATGAAATCAGATAACGTGCCTGAAAGAGCAGTGTGAGCGGAGGAGACCATACTGTAAGGCAAGCTCACCACAGTGCCTCCCCACTCTACTCCTGCCTGAGTTCAAGGCACCACCATCCTCACCCAGATTCTTAGCCTTTTTCTGTCCTGTCCTGGAACTCACTTTGTAGACCAGGCTGGCCTTGAGCTCACAGAGATTCACCGGCCTCAGCCTCCCAAGTGCTGGGATTAAAGGTGTGCGCCATCCCCATTCTATCTAAGGATTCAATCAAGTTGCCTACTTAAGTTGCTGCTTTAGAAGCCATTCAGCACTGTTTAGTGTCAAGCCCGACTGTTGTTTTGAGGACTGCCTCCTCGCCTATCTCTCATATCAACGCCCCACTGCACACTGACTTCACCCAGTCTTCCTGAGAAGGATTCCCTCAGCCAGACCTGAGAAAATGGAATTCCACTGGCCTCCAACATCCTGATGATAAGAACTGTGTCTTTGCCTTGAGACCGCACCATCCCTCAGTGTCTGGTCACTGGAAGTAACAGGTAGTAAATACCCAGGCTACATTCATTTAGTGAATGTCTCTCATGCATACGCAGGTGACACAGTATTTCTTATACTGTGTTCAGAGCACTGGTAGCCGTTGTTTTGAGGCACAGGTAATTTTGCTGTGTTTTTCCTTAGTTTTACTCACATAACACCAAATAGATACGTAATTAAATGAATCAGCTACTGTTGACCCTGTGTGTGTATTTCATTTGCATATGCATGGAAAAATCTATGAGTAAAAAATAAATCAGGGGCTGGAGAGATGGCTCAGAGGTTAAGAGCACTGTCTGCTCTTCCAAAGGTCCTGACTTCAATTCCCAGCAACCATGTGTCTCACAACCATCTGTAACGAGATCTGGTGCCCTCTTCTGGCCTGCAGGCGTACATGCAGGCAGAACACTATATATAATAAATATTAAAATAAAAAAAGAATATTCTGTTTAAAAAAATCAGTCCATTCGTCCTTTTATAACAATACCCATGAGTGTCTTGCCTCCTTATTTTTTTCCTTTGGGAGGTGCAGCATTACAGATCTGGAGCACCTCTGCCTCTTCAGTGCCACCTAACTGCTGGAAATCTCTTGGGGACAGTCAGAGCTGGGTGTGAAAGGAGGCCTCAGGCTCCTACCGAGGGGCTCGCTGACTAGGACCCCCACATCTTCCTTCTTCTCCTAGCCAGGTCCTGGGTGGTAAAACATGAATGAGCTATGCTAACCATGTGGGGTTTTAGTAGGTCAATTCTGACTTTCAAGACTTAGGATGTGGCGTGGTGGTCTCTGTGAGTTTCAGGCCAGCTTGGACTATATTGGAATTCTAGGTCAGCTGGAGCTACATATCAAGACCCTTTTTTTTGATACCAAAAAAAGAAAAAATCAAAAGCAAAACAAAAATGAAACCAAAACCCCAAACCACCAACCAACCAAACAAAAACCAAACCAAAACAAAACCAAAAAAAATCCCAAACCAAAACCAAAACAAAGACCACCACTTTTCTTCCCATCCAGTGTCTGAGTTTGATCATTCCACATCTTCCAGTTCCAAGAGGAGCCTAAGGTGCCTTGGTTGACAGAAAATGGATTCCAACCTCATTATGCATGACTGTGTGATCCTGAGAAAATTATTTCCCTGTACCTCATGATCCTCATCTGTAAAAGAGATAATCCACTTCGATTGGTTCTGGGAAAGTTGGAAAGGCGAAAAGCACCAGCTTAGTACTGTGGCAGGAAAGTGGGACTCGGTACCAGAGGGGTAGTACCTTGAGCACCTCTGGTGACTTCTGGAAATCATCATGAAATATTTCACAGGTGTCCGCATCCTGGGGATGTGTCCCAGGAGCTCTTTTGGAAATGACGGCGAGGCGTGGTCTTTCCATCAGTGGGCTCAAGAGGATGATGAGTAGCTGTCACACACAGGGACCTTTCACGATTCCTTTAGGGGGACACATTTCTTCATTTGAATGTCTTTCAGGAAACGAGAGTCACCTCTTGAAAGAACAGATGTTTCTAAGTCAAAGGAGCAAAGCAGAGGGAGGGGTGGTGGAAGAGACTGCGGACCAGGAAACACAGGCACTGTCAGTAAGATCCGGAGAGATCTGTGGGTAGATGGGGAGACAGGTTAGCGAACCGGAGCATCCATGAGGTGGATCAACCTCATCGGTATTAGCATTTTGTGTTATGCCAGGTGCAGAGGTCGGCCTGGAGGTCCCACTCCTCGGTGGGCTCCTAGAGAGGAGGAGATGTTGAGCACACGGAAGAAGAAGAGTGAATAAATTGAGTGAAATTATTGCTGGTGGGATCATCTTTGTTAAGACCTTGGTCCCCTTCCCTCTGTGATTTTCCTTGTACCGTGTAAGTCACAAATCTGAAGGGAGAGGATCGAAATGTTTCTGGTTGGGCCAGCAAAATGTGTTTTGTCTGGAAGGAGCCTTCCAGAAGGCTAGGCGAGAGGCCTGACAGAGCAAGGAATAAGTCTCGCTCTGGCCAAGCTTGGCGACATCAGCTGGACTTTCATTCTAGACATTAGAGCAGTCACATGAAGGCGGGTACTTCTTCCCAGCCCATCTTCCTTCCTGGGTTTAATCACACAAATCCTTTCCCTGACTCCCTATCCTACGGAAACAAGAGTCCTTGTGAATTGTAACTGAAGGACTACAATCTATATTCCACTGGGCCTTATCTCAGTCACTTCAAAAAGTAAGTGAGCAAAAGATGGATGGGATCAAGTGCTTACCCGATAAACAACCCTCCTCCTCGTCGTTTCCTGCGCACAGGCTCTGGGGCCACTAATCCACGCTGGCTCCGCTCATAACACTCTCTCACTTTTATCAGCCCCATAAATCGCCTTTCCAGATTACACAGAAATATACTTCGCCCCCCCTGTAATTATTGTGGACCCCCCTCCTTGCTCCCTTCCCATTTTTATCTCAGGTAAACCCAGTCATTACCACTATCATTGTGGCTTCCCAGAATGCCAAGATTAAAATGGACCATGGAAGCTTACGCAAGACTGAGTCTGCCTGGCCTTTTGAACCAATAAATATCAAACTTCTGCCTAAGCAAAAGCCAGTTCACCTGACTTCTGCCAACAGGCCTGTGAAGGGTTTTCTTGCCTGGCCTCCACCCAGTGACCCTGCTTGTTTATCTCCCATTCCACGGAGGAGTTAGAAGCCTTGTTGTAGAATGGTGTTCTGAGTTAAAGATAGTACCCCAAGCCTAGACAAGGGGCATTTGGCTACTGAACTGCCTGCCTCCCACCGCTATCTTAATGGCTTGTTCAGATGCCTCAGCTGAGCAGGCTCACCCTGCAATTAGCAATTCTTTTTTTATTGGTTGATGTGGGCTTTTGGCCAAGAGAAGTTGGGATTAAATCAATATTCCTTTTATTATGTCATCACAGGTAAATGAATTATGAAAACAAAGGCTCAATATAAAGCTGCCAATGCTAATGACCGGGTAGGATTTGGAGGTACAATAAACAAAGGGTGCTCTGTCCTTAGTAGGAGGAGTGGGAACCACCCATTACTGGATCTGGGGGGGCCGCAAGACCCACCTTTCCTCTACCCTTCTAACCCCGAGCTCACAAAAAAAGAGTTGGAAATCTGGCAGGGTTCCCCGCACTCAGTCCAGCCATCTTGAAAACATCTAAACCAACACAATAAATATACCAAAGCATACTAGGCACTGGGCCTGTCACTCACCAATGGGTGTGCTATCTTTAGAGTCTGGTGATGAAGAGGGTGTGTCTTTAGAATCAGATGATTGGCTTCAGATCTCAGCTTGGATGCTTGTCACTGGAGAGATCAGCCTTTCTGAGCAACCATCTCCCCACCTGTAACATGTAGCCAATAATGTGCTGGTCACTGAGAGAGACCAAGAAGGTAAGTTCAAATGACTGGTACAAAGTAAGTTCTCAATAAATGTTATTTATAGAGGTAAGTCTCCCGTCCTTTCCTTTTATCTTCTTTCTTTCATTTTATTGTCATTCTCATTGTCTCTACCACCATCATTATAACCATCATCATCATCATTGCCATCATCATCACCTTCTTCTGGGTATCGCCCTGGTGTTCAGAGCAGAGCTCACTTCAATGTGAGATGGTTTTATGAATGAGTGGGAGGAAAGAAGGAAGAATATACCGGGTAAATGTGGGGTTGATAGAATAGAATCCATATGAGCATCTTGGACCCAACCAGAAGACAGAAGTAGTCCATTAAGCTATCCCCCATAGTGGAGGGAAGGCTGCGCTACGCTGCAATAATGAATGCCCATCTCCACTTACCGCCATTGGAAGACTCAAATCAACCCCTTTTGTGAAAATGTCCCCGATGGCTTCTGGAGTGGGCGGATAAAATGCACCCCGTTGTGTCTGTCCTTCGAGTCATGGGTGGTAGCAGGCAGGCAGCCGGGGACAGATGTGGTGGGGAGGGTAGAACAAGGTGAGAGTCCAATGACGGAGGAGTTAGAGACCAATTATTGTGCCATGAGTAAGAACTTTCAAATAATGTCCTTTGAACCTAGGAATGGGAGGCCTCTGTGGTGGGGACAAGTGTATGAAAATATTCAGGGGTACACTGAGACTCTGAGAGGGAGACTGAGGAGCCACATGCTCCAAGCTTTCATGGCCCTTAACTGGGTTTGGTGCCTAACATGCCATCCTTCTGGAAGAAAGGGAAGCCAATGTGTCACTTTCTGGGTCACCCGTGGGAACCCTAGGGCTCTGTTTGCTTGGGGGAGATGAGTGCATGCTCCCTGGCTAAGTTTTCAGATTTTTCCATAGTTGTATCTTAGCTGTTAGTTAGTTAATTAACAGCAAATGGCTTTAACTTCCTAGTCACCCCGAGCAGTGACTCCCAGTGATAGGATTAGGTAATCTTTGAATCTTGGGTTAGAAAAATCCTCATGGTAAAGGCTTCTGGTGCGAAAGAACTCGATTGTGAATGATTCAAGATTCCCAGAAGCGCAAGAAGAGAAACAGAAAATCTCATGTTTTACTTTCTTCTGAGGAATCAGCTTGTGATATCTTGTGATATCTGTGTGTTATCTCCATAACCCAAACTTGCCACCTTACCCACCCCAGGTGTGGGCACTTTCGGATTCCATGGCTGTGCATGCGCCATCAAGCATTCAGGCAACTTAGATAGCCACCCAAGGTCCTCAAGCCCTGCAGGTGGATCTCTTTGAGTTCAAGGCCAGCCTGTCTCTCAAAACAAAAAAAAAAAAAATACAAAAACAACAACAACAACCCCCCCCCCCGACACTTCACAGAATGGGAGGAGAAGAAAAATTCTATAGATCACATCAGATGAAGGATTAATACCCCGAGTTTTTCATCATTACGAAGTTTCCTGTGAGCGATTTGTGTGTTCTCTGTCTTTGTTAACGTGTTCAGCAGAATATGAACGTTAGCTACTCTGTGCTGGAGCCAGAGGACAGAAAGCATCCCTAAGTCCAACCCTGAGGTTCACAGCCCGGAGCCAGGAGAGAAGCAGGGAGCCGGCCAGTGACTGCGCGCCAAGGTGAAAGGGGCAATTTTGGAACCTGGCACAGACGGAAATAGGGAGGGGCTGCGGCCTAGGAAGTACTTTCCAGAGGACCACAACCCCACTCCTGCCCTGCTGTGATGGGGGCAAAGAGAGTCATGGAGAGACTGCCCCATGTTTCCTCCTCTTCTGGAGGCTCTACAGTCTCAGAGTGGGCTTTCAGGGCACTCGGAAGAAAGCCTTCTACAGTCTCAGAGTGGGCTTTCAGGGTACTCGGAAGAAAGCCTTCACGATGACTGTCCTCAAGCCAGTGTGCGCAACTCACATAACACCTTTAAGAATTGACAGGCTATGGTTTGGCTCTGTGGGTCCAGTGCTGGCCATGCGCATCCGAGTTGTTCCTCTGATCTCGCGTAAAGCTGGATGGAGAGGAACGACTTGGCAAGATTGTCCTCTGATCCCCACCCTTGCTATGTGGCATGTGTGTGCATGCACACACATTGATAATGATAAAATAATTAAGCTACCAGTAGAATAGAAGGATTCATCATAAAATTTGGATTTCTATTTTGTCAATTTTTTTGTGCGTGCATGCGTGCATATGTGCATGCGTATATGTGCATGTGTGCATATGTATTACCCTGCCATCCCCGGGCCAATGTTCCAGGTGTTCACAGTTGTCTGCGCTCCAGTTCTCCTCTTTCCTGTGTTCCTCCCTGCCTGTTGTATTTGTGTCGTATTTACAACATTTCTATCCAAGCCTCATAGCGTTTCAATTTGTGATCCCTATGAAAACATTGCAAGTCTCTAAAATATTCCCCCAAATGTTAAACACATCTGAAGGGTGCGTCTGTGGTTGTTGGGGTTCACCCTCAGGTTCAGAAAGGTGATGGAGAGAGGGGGCCCCTCACCAGCACCTTGGCTTGGTCTGTGATCCCTCTTTCCAGTTTTCTCTCTGTGTTCTGCATGCAGCTCCCTTCTGCCGGGCGCATAGCCAGTTCTTCTGAAAGCAGCTGGTTTTCAGTCATAGAATTTGTAAAGGCAGATGCTTTCTCTGTGTGACATGCATCTCTTGCTTCCAAACAAACATCTCACTGTACCAGGGGTCAGATAAAACTGCTGGCCAGCACACTGGAGCTGCTCCCAACTTTCATTGATGTATGCAGATCTCTTATCAGTGGGTGGTGCCGCCAAACTGATAGGATATAGAGGGACGGGTGATGCGGGGAAGGGAAGGGGCCGGATTATGGGTCCCCACTATACCCTTCTTATTTTGGGTTGCCTACTCTATACTACTTCTTAGGGGGTTTCTACTATTATACAACTTCTTGTTTGTCCAATCCTTAGTCTTCCTAACCTGTTAGCAGGGTTGTTTCAGGCTTGTTGGTCTCAGAGAGTGAATCTTATCTGACTGGCATTATGCTTGAGGAAAAGGCTCAGAGAGGTTTGGAGATTGTGCAAGATCACACAGCGGTCTGTTCTCCTTGTCACCTGCCTCAGTGGCCTATCCCTCACACCCTCACAGGTAGCACTTGTACTAATTCATTCATAAAATTATACATTTGATAACTTAACAACCAATTCACTACTTTGTTAGAGCGTATTATTATCATAGATAAGGAACTGCAACAATCTTACATCCTCAGGGGGCTAATTGAGCAAAGAATACCCTGAGAAGACATAAGACTTGTTATTAAGCGCCAGCTTGACGTCACTGCCAGGTTTGTGTGGCAGTTGCTGGGAATGACATTTAGCCAGGCTGGTACCCGAACTTGGCCGGGCCTAATCAGAGGAAAGGGCAGAAAACTGAGAAGTGCTTCCTGTTGGGTGAGCGTGTTCCTCCTGCCACACCAGGGTGCCATCGTGTGAGCCCATTGCTCCCACCGTGCGGTGCTGTGGACTGTGTGAGGCCCACTCCATCTCACACCTGGCACAGTGGTGAGCCCTTTGTGGAGGGAACTTCTTCCTCCCCTCCTCCTCCCATGTATGAATGGCTATAAAATGACTGTTCATCGTAGCCCTACAGTGGAAACGATGTGTAAGTCCTCTTCAGTAGACAGGTGCAGAGGCACAGTGCAACACACACACACAATGGAATATCGTTTGCTCATAGGAGGACGTGGAACACGGACACTCGCTACAGTGTGAACAAGCCATGTGAGGTGCTAAATGCAAGAAACCATCTGTAAAAGATTGTGCGCTTTGCTGGTCCATTCATGTGGAATCCCGACACAGAGAGCTCTCGAGACAGAAAGCACATGAATGGTTTCTTGAAGCTGGGTAGCAGGAGGGGCTTGCAGATGTGTAATACCTGATGGGTGCTGTTTCTTTTTTAAAAAACATCATTTTTATTAATTCTTAGAGAAATTTGTAATGCATACAGTGTATTTTTATCATATTTAGTTACCACTCCCAACTCTAACATTCCTACATCCACCCTACCCATAGCCCTTCCCAACTTTGTGTTTTATTTTATTTTTAAATAACCCATCTTTTATTTTTTAATAACCCACAGAGTCTGCTGTCAATATAATCATGAGTGTTTGGACATCTACTGGAGCCTAGTCAACCTGCTAGGGCCCACACCCTTAGAGAACACTGACTGTTTCTGCCCCAGAAGCCGTCAACTGTCGACAGTTCTTCAGCTAGATAGAGGTGGATCTTCTAAGCCCCTGCTCTTCAGGCTAGAGTGCTGATTGACTTGATCTTGTACTGGTCTTCTGTTGGCAACCACATCTGCTGAGAGTCCAAGAGAGCAGCAGTCTTGTGATGTCCCCCAAATACTGTTTTACTCTAGTTCTCCCAAAAGTCCAGCTCTCAAATCTTTTTGTCCCCTCTTCAGTGATGGTCCCCGAGCCTTAGGGGAAGGGCTGTGATATAGATGTCCCCATCTGGGCAGAGAACTCCAAAATCACATATTCTCTGTACTTTGACCAGCTGTGAATTTCTGTGTTAGCCACTGTCTTATTACAGTGAAACTTCTCTGATGACGTCTGGCAGATGCTCATCTATGGCTATATAGATATGAATTTAGATGTTAGTTTGATGCTATTAAGCAAAATAACAGGAGACTATGAGTTCCCCAGACATAGGTTCTTAGCCAGAGTCACAGAACTAGGCATGGGTTTTCTCCTGTGGGGAGAGCCTTAAATCCATAGAAAGGGGTTGGTTATCCCCATGATAACTGTGCCACTATTACATCTATGGGCCTATCGAGAGCCACCCAGTTGTTATTGCAGTTCATAGACTGGGTATCTGTTTGAGGTGAAGGAAGTGTTCTAAAACTGACGTGCATATTGGTTTACATATCTGTTATTGCTGTTGAGTTGTGCATTATAAATGGATGAGTTGTATGTGAATTAAATCTTCATAAAACTATTAAATTAGCAAGTAAACAAATAAGCACCACCAGTCAACAAGTCTGTGTCAGCAGCTTGGAAAAGCTCTTATTCTCATAAAAATCACTTTCTAGGGGAGTTGGATAGTGAGTTAAACCATATGTAAACAATGGTCCTCATGCCTTATGTCATATGGCATTAATCTGTTGTTGGGAGCATATGTGTGTGTACATATATGTATATATATATATGTATAATAAATTAGACATTGTAAGAGATTAACAATAACTAATAAAAGCTCAAACAATAATGGCAATGGACTATGGTAAGAGTTGTGTAAACTCTCTCTGCATCTTCTGATATGGTACATTCCTCTCTGTGCAGGATGCATTTGAAGACCCCCCCCAACAGGTGTCTAATAGTACAGATAGCACTGAAGCTTGTGTGTACTATGCTTTGCCCTGTGTTGTGGCTGCAACCTCAGTTTGCCGGGTGACAGAAAAGCTAACAGAAGTTTCTTTTCCTTCTCGTGTTACAGAGGAAACATTACCATCCTCAGTGTGCTGCTGTTTTCTTTCCTTGTGAGTCGGTGTGGTTGTTTGAGTAAAATGGTCCATAGGCTCACAGGGAGTGGCGTTTATTGGAGGAAGTGCGTCACTGGCAGTAGGCTTTGTGGTCTCAGATGCTCAATCCAGGTCCAGGGTGACACTCTTCCTTCTGCCTGCCAACACTGATGTAGAACTCTCAGCTCCTTCTTCGGCACCACATCTGCCTGCACACTGCCATCTTCCCACCATGATGATAATGGACTGAACCTCTGAAACTGTACGGCAGCCCCAGTGAAATGTTCTCCTTTATAAGAGTTGCTGTGGTGTCTCTTCACAGCAAGAGAACACCGACTAAGACAGTTTGGTAACCTCCTCTTCTCACGTAGAGGAAGGCCTTTATCTTTCCTCTGTGGTGTGTTCAACTGCTGGCATCATTAAGTTACATAAGGAACTTGACAGCAAGCACTGTGACACTGTCATCTCCAGTCTGTCAACTGAGCTGGCTCCTAGATGTTCAATAGGTGGGCAGTCTATACAGCAAGGATATGCTACACTAAGGGACAGTTTATATCCTGGGTAGAAAGAAGCAAGATGGCCAGAGATTCTATCGTCCTGCTCAGAATGGTGTACTATTTAAAATGTGTACATTTTCATTTATGGAGTTCCCTAGAATTCTCCAAAAACACTGATACTCCTGGACTGTGTTTGCCCATGATAAATCAGACCATCAAATGGCACTGTGGGTAGGAGAAGATTGTCCCATTAAAGGCCTTCCAACCCAAGCCCAATAGGAATGGAAATCACTTGCTTTAGCCATCCCTCATCTCCTTGACCCGGACAGGCTCACAGGACAGAGAGTTCATGCTTATTACATGCGTGACTTGATACTCTCAAAGACTTAATACTGACATGTGAATGTACTCAGCCTCCCATCTACTCCAACCAGTCTGAAGCCCTTAACTCAGGCTTCTCCTCCCTTTACCAGCAGCCCAAGGGCTCCTTCTTCCTTCCCTCCTCCTTCCTCCACCACCCCTTCCCATCACACATCTGAGTTTTGACCAAGAACAGAAAGAACATCTCCAGCGGCTCTGAAATGTCTTCCCCAGCTCCTTGGAGAAGGTGACTGGGAAGGGATGAGTAGCTTGTCCAGAGGAATGATAGAGACTGGAAAAGGGAGGGACAGCATTGGAACCATGGAGTCTGAGGTCGTTTAAAGTTATTGGCCAGGCTGGATGAGTCTGAGGCTGACAAACGAGTGTGTGTGTGTGTGTGTGTGTGTGTGTGTGTGTGTGTGTGTATAAATTTCTGTTTACACAAACACAGTGACCAACCATCGGCAGCTGGTGAGCTGTTCCCAAGCAGTAGAGAGCCGAGCTAGGAACTCCCTGCTGCTGTCTGGGTTCACCTTGGCTTTTCCCTGGTTAGTGGGGTGGGGACAGGTAACCTGCTTCTCATACATCTCAATCTACATATTTATATCCTGAGGCTCAAATTTCTTCTTGGAGATACATGGGTGGTGGTATGTCTGCTTTAGACAATAGCTCCCGAGAGTCTGGAGTTGGAACTACCTTATTAAAAACATTTTTTAGCAAAAATGACAAAAGCTTAGTATAAATTTAGTTTAGTGGAAAAGTAGCAACATTAGAACAGAGCGTTCCCATGTGGTCCACACCCAGTCTCTCGAACAAGCAGCATGCTGCAGTAGTGTGAGACAGTTCTCACCGTTAAGGAACTGATATTGACGTGGTACTGAGAGCTAATGTCGGGGTCTTCTTTATATTGTTTTTAATATAGTCATTTTTGTTTTTGATGATGCTTATTTGCTGTTTCAGGGTCTCACTTGGGATGTTGCATTCTGTCACTCTGTCCCTTAGGCTACTTTTGACAGTTGACAGTTTCTCTGGCTTTTTGTGTTGCTCTTGAGAGCTGATGTTTAATCTTCTTGTTCAGCTTGCATAGAGACCCGGCTTGAATGCCAGCTTGAATGCTGGCAGAGCACACCTCTGGGCGTGCCTGTGAGCGTGAGGCTCAACTAAAGAGCTCGAGGGGTGTGGGGATATACAGCTGAGAACTGGCTCCTACAGGATCAAGTCTGTTCCTTCTTAAATGTGACCTTAAGTAAGAAATAGGATCTTTGCAGATATGACAAGATACAGTATCCTGGATTATTGATGTGGGGCCTAGAATTCAGTGAAAGGGTCTTTTAAAGAGACACAAAGAGGTGGTAATGCAGTGAGAAGTGGCCATATGGGGATTCAGTCCCTACCCAAGGGATGCCTGGGATGCAGGATGCTGGGAGAAGCAAGTAATGGGCTTGTGTTTGCTTTCCATGCAGTGATCCTGGTTTCTGACTTCTGGGTACAGCGTCTATAAGACGGCAAATGTCTGTGGTTTAGATGCCTAATTTACAGTAATGTTACAGAAAGCCAGGATATCAGGGAAATTACCAAAGGGGAAGGACAAAGCAATATATTTTAAAAGTGGGCACTTTACATAAATGTAGAAATAGAAATAGGTCCTATCTGAAGACCTCGGATGATATTAACACAAGCATGGGACATACTAGCCATATGTGCAGCTACACCCCATCCTATGCCAGGACAGACACGACTAGTCCATTCCAGTACCTCTGTCCCATGTGTGGGCTCCAAATCCATTTCAACACATTCATTTGTAAGCCCTCAAGAATGGCCCCTGACTTCTGCTCTAACAGAACTGCTCCGAATAGGACCTATGCGGGCAGGCATTTTAAAGAAGCATTTGTTAATCCACACCCCAAATTCCAAGGAGATTGTTTTCTTCTTTACTTTGGTTTAAAGTCAAGAAAACTTGACATTGTCCAGGGTGCGTGGCTAAAAAGTAACAGACCACTGTGACAAAGACTTGAATGAAGTAACATAGGGAGAGATTGTGACTCCAGTTTTAGAAGTTTCGGTCCAAGATCAGGCTACATTCGTGCAGCCTGCAGGAGTGTGGAGAGGAGGGGCTTTGGCTCATGGTGATGAGGAAGAGGGGGCTCAGCTCATGGTAGTGAGGAGGAGGAGGAAGGCAAGTGTGACATGACCGAGGTTACACCTCCAGCGACCGACCTACTTCTTCCTACTTCTCCTAACACCCCCACAGTAATACCATCCAAATACGAGTGTATCAGAATATCGCTCCGCAGACTCCGGATCCAATCTCCTTTGACTGCTTCAAACTTCAATGTATGGTCCTTTAGTGAGGCATTTAGCACCCAAACTATAACAGTGGTATCCAAAGCCAAACTTCCTGCCCCCAAATCCAGTTCTGCTTTGATGCACAATCGCCTGGACTTTCTGAGCCTCAGTTTCCTCCTGTTTGAATAGGGGTTTTTCATCTCGGCCTCCAAGCATGCATATAAACATATGAAGAGATCACTATTAAAGGCCAGAAGCCTGTGGAGCATAAAACTACACAGACTAGCTGAACAAGACTAACTGCCCAGCTCCTTCACTGCTGTGCAGCAGACAGACAGACAGGGACGGAAAGAAACAGAGAGAGACAGGCACAGAGACTCAGGGACAGAGACCCTGTGAAGCAGAGCCACAGGCTAGCTTTACGAGGCACTTAGAAAGCCAGCCCACTCCTGGACATTAGCTCCACGATTTGGCTCTTTTCCTCTGCTGGGAACACACCTGGTGTGGGGTCACCTTGACCTAGGACAGAACACTTAGTAGAGTCAACATGACTCAGGGTAAGGAATTAGAACTGTAGAACTAACCGTCTCTCTAGCCAGGGTCGGTTACAAGGAGTCAAATGGCCTGCATGTGAACAGCCCTCTGGCCTGTTGCTTCTCCCATGGTGCTGAGGCGGACGACATCAGAGCAGGAGAGAACAACCCGCGTACTTCAAAACCCAACAGATGCCTGCCTTGCTCCCCTGCCTTTCTCCCGGGCTGTTGCCTTGGGAGAAACAGGTCAGAGTGTGGCACAGTAAGCGCTAGGCTGACACTAACACTATTATTGCTGTCGCCCAGGCCAGGCGCTGTCCTAGGAGGGAGGGGAAATGAAGACAGCGTCTCCTCAGGACACACTTGCTGCTTGCTCTGTTGCAGAGCAGGTGGGGGAAAGGTCCAGGGCAGAGCCTTAGGAAACCTAGACTCCAGCAAGGAAAACAACCCCAGCACCTGAGGAAATCTGTGTAGTCATTAAAGGAGCACCTTTGACAAGTTCTGAACTGCAGACTCCCAGCACAGCAGGGAAACGACACTTTCCTTCCTTTATCGCAACTCATCTCTCAGCAAATAATTGCCCTCCCTCCGGGCACCCGAGGTTGAACCTTCTAATTACACCATTGTTGGGTTTTATGTCAACTGAACAATAAATCAAAGGTGGAGCAGATGTCTGGTCATGGTGTGGTGGAGAGTAAACTGTGGGAAGGACGTGGCCTTAGGGACCCGAAGCGAGCTACGAAGGGAGCTACGACTTGCTGCTGTCTTCCTCAAATAGGCCTTGGGGTCAGCTTCTCCTTTCCTTGCTAACTTTATTAACTTCTAGGTGGCGGACTGAATTCCTGGTGACTCAAATTCTTCTTTCTCTGAAATCATGGACCATATTTGTTAGTTCCCTCCCAGGATCCCTGGGAGGATCAAATCAATGAATAAATGATGCTATCAAATAATCTCTCTCTCTCTCTCTCTCTCTCTCTCTCTCTCTCTCTCTCTCACACACACACACACACACACACACACACACACACACACACACAAATGTATGTGTATGTAAAATGGTAATTTCTCATCATCACCATTTTCCTTAATAGCAGTGGACTTCCTTTGACAGACGTTTTTCTGCCTCCAGAATGCAAGGTCAGTTAACAGGGAGAGACGTGTTTAATAGTTACCTTACCTCATTCCATTGATCGGCCTTCAACAGCTTTGCAGGCACAGTGACAGACAACTACAGATGTGTTGGGATATTTTAATAGCTATTGGTAAACGGATGCTGTCTGTTTATTGATGCTTGTATTCATGAAATGGCTACAGGATCAGATTCATCAGCACACCCATCTCTTAGCCTTTCTCCCCTTCACTCTCTGTGACCGACTGTGGTGCCGCAGGCAAGCAGCACTGTGGAGCTAATCACTTTGTGCTAGCTCACCTCCTTCCTACAGAAACCCGCGAGGTAATTGAGAAAGAACAATATTTAAATAACGAATCGTAGGCTATCGGAGAGTTGGCAATGTATTACCCTTTACACCTGTTAGAATAGCCCGGATTCAGAACACTGTCACCACCAAATGCTGGTGCGGATACAGAGTGACAAGGACTCTTGCGGCGACGGCTTCAAGTGCAGAACACAGATCCCTCAGATCCCTCTGGTAGATGGCTCGCGAGTTTCCTGTGAATTTTCTCACCACATTTACCCAAATGAGCCGAAATCACATGTCCATCCAAAAGCCTCTAAGGAGAGGTTTTTTTTTTTTTTTTTTTTTTTTTGAGACAGGGTTTCTCTGTAGCTTTGGAGCCTGTACTGGAACTAGCTCTTGTAGACCAGGCTGGCCTCGAACTTTAATCCCAGCACTCGGGAGGCAGAGGCAGGCGGATCTCTAAGGAGAGTTTTAACAGCGTTATTTAAACAGTTGCCCAAATTTGGAGGCTACCTGTGTCCTTCAGATGGTGAATGGCTAAACTGTAGTACATTTGTACAATGGAACAGCATTCAAGCCTAAAGCATCTTCCAGCCACTGAAAACAAAGGAGGGCCCTTAAAAGAACACTTCTAAGTGAACGGTGCCAACCCAAAAGGCTGCATATACTATTATCCCAACTCTAGGACACATTAGAAAGGGAGGCAGGGTAGGCAAGCTGAGGACGCAGGGTTAGCGGTGCCACAGTTGGCGGGGCCGCCATTGTATGCTCATGTAGGCTGGCAGGATAGACAACCCAAGAGGGAACCCCCATGTTGACTGTGGACTCTGGTGGCACTTATGACCCAATGCAGCTGCCTCACTTCCAAAACATGCCTCCTCTGGTGTGACATGCTGATGGTGGAGGAGGCTGTGGGACGGGGGACAGAGTGTGCATGGGAACCACCCTACTTTCTGCTGAAAGATGGGACAATGAGACCATGACAAATGTTCATACTTACTATACCCATTTTGAACCAGGCTGTGAGCTATGCATGGACTTTGGAATCACTGTAATTCTCATGATAAACCATAGCAGTAGAAACTGTGATCATCTCTTATACTGAGGGAGAATCAAGGAAAAGAGCTTTCTCGAGCCCCTAAAGGAAGAGGTGGATTCAGTCATCCAACTGAGGTTGTCCCAGACTCCAACCTAGTCCACCTAACCTCTGTGATAGAGTCTTACTCTGAAGTCCTGGCCTGGGCTTCATTTCAGTACTGCACATCACTGGTCCACATGATGTTGGCTGAGCTTTAGCATCTATTAATCATCCAGCCATCATCCATCTTCTTCTGTCATCCATCTTGTCCCACTTGTCCATCCATCATTATTCATGTTAATTCTCTCTACCCTTCCAATCCCATCCACCCACCCACCTACCTATCCATTCAATCCCATACATCTACCCCCAACCACCCATCATCCGTCCATGCATTCATCTATCCATTATTATCCATACATCAATTCCATCTATTTTACCTATTAACAATAATCCATCCATCCCATCCAGCCATCACTTTGGTCAATGGGTATTTGGTTTCCTCCCTGCATTGCCCTTATGTGGCATTGTCTAAGTATATTTTCACTGTCCTGAGAAGTATGTACCTTGAAATAACTTTCTGCCCTCCACGACTCTACCTTCATAGCAGTGATCAAACCCTTAACCCAGGAATTCTAACGAGCCAATGCGATGGCCTATTCCTTGCTGGGCTATTTAAAAGTGAGGCAGATTCCTTTCTGTGAAGTGGCAGAGTGTCAGTGACTATCAGGAAGTAAGAAAGAAAATCCAAAGTGTGACTCAGAGGCTGGCAGAGTATCAAACCAAGGAACCATCAATTCTAAATGAAGCTCACATTGCCCCGAAGGTCTAGTGCCAGGCTGAGTCAAGTTCTGGGTTGAGAAGAGAGGGTACAGGGAGTGCTTCCTGCCTGGCTCCACTGGTTTTTCAGCTTTACTGGTTTGGATTAGGAAGATGAAGGCTGCAATTGTTCCTTTGCTTTGGAAGGCGAGAAGCAGTCAGCAGGCTGGCCCTTCACTTCTAAAATCCTGGTAGTAGCTTGCAGAGACAATTGAATATGTGCCCACGAACACCAAGGCCACCATGTGGTCTTTTAGGTCCGTGTTCATCTGTGGTATTTCCCTGCTAATTGTTTAAGGCTACTTGAGCTGTTCTCTTGGTCCTCTTCCTCATTGCCTAGTGCTTGTTTCCCCTAGACAACTAAATTCGTGTACTTTCTACTAGGAGCTCGTTCTCCTTGAAGCACGGATGGTGCCCACTCTACTGAGTCCCCAGATCATCAGATATTGCTGTCCTATGAGTCAGGCATGGCTCCAGCAGTTAGAGACTTGTACTTAGAATGTCTGGAACATGAATCATCCCATCAGGACTCTGTACCTGGCAGGAAATTGGCGTGTGCTTACTGAACAAATGTATTTGTAAATGAGTGAGCGCATCTATGAATGAATGAAAATGCTGCTTGCCTTTGGTGAAACAGATGTCAGGGATACCTTAGAGATAAAAAAACAAAAAGTCAGTCACATGTTGTGCTCTAGAAAACAAATATTTGTGCTGATGTTTTATGCAGTGTGCATGTCCCATATTAGGTGGGTTCTTTTGGACAAAAAAAAATAAAGTTGGATAGGAAGGATAATAAAGGTGGAAGGAGGGTAATAAAGACATTGGCGACTACATGTTCATCTGCGTTCTGAAAAACTAGTAATGCATGTTTTACTCGATTTCTCAAGGATTAATTAGGGCTCTCTTTGTCTTTTGATGAAGAGTTTTTCTTCATTCTTGAGGATTTTATACACTTCTACAAAGAATTAGGGTCATAGCTACTCTATCCTCCCATTCTGGCTCCCACTAAAACTGCCCCAATCTGTCCTTCCAGGTTGTGGTCATTTATTTTATAACTCATAAAGTCCAGTTAGTGCTGCCAGCTGTGAATGGGTGTTGGGCCATCCATTGGAACACGGAAACCTATCAGTAACCATATCCTCAAAAGAGAGTAACTGACTCTCTGTCCACTGATGGATGAACCGATAGCTCCCCAGGAGGGTGTGGGACGGGAGACCATCTACCCTATTGGTGCTGAGATTTGGACTGGCTCCATCTTGTGCACATAATCACACTCCTGCGAGCTCATAGGTTTCTTCAGGGATCTGTCTTCATAACACATAAAACAATGTTCCTCTCATGCTCCTTTATTTCCCGAGGAGCCCAAGGTGTCTGCGATGCATTGGTACTGGGAACAAATGCAGGGTTTCTCTCAGAACATCACTAGCCAGAAAGGACAATGGGTGCCAGAAGGACCCAGCAGGAAGGATGCACACTTGGAAGCACCATTTTGTGAGAAATATATTGTTATGTTAAATATCCACATTTGGATGTTAGAAAGGTTAAAATACCAGGGAAAGTTTTTCTTAGCCCTGAAAAAAGAAATGTAGTTGTCTTGTAATACAGACGTAAACCATAGCTGCTGAGCTGAGTTTGGGAGTTGTTGGAGAATAGGTGGTTAGCCGTGGCCTTTGACTGCAGAGGGCTGTGGCTAGGAGAGGCCTGGCAGAATTGGAGTAGCACATCCCTGAGTGCTGCCAGAGGATGTCTGTGCATCTGGGTTAAGCAGGTACCGGATGGGACCAGAGCTGTGTGGGTTCAAATCCCTCCTCCACTACTCACTGGCGAAGGTGTGCTGGCCATTCCATGTTCTTTGGGTTTTTCTTTTTCAATGAAGACTGGAGGTAGAAGTATCTACTTCTGGTGATGCTAATATTACAGCAGAGGGAAAAAATACCTCGGTGCCCAGGACAGGGGCTGGCTCCTAGAGCATAAGAAAGAACTTGTGTTAAATGCCACTCACCTGTTTTTTTTTCTTTTTTTTGCCTCCAATGCTCCACCTACTTCAACAAACAAGGCTCTTTAAACCTCAGTGTAGGTGGTGGAAGCATTTATCCTGGTAGAGAGTAGGGGGGAGGTACTGGATGGTTTTCCTTGTGGAGCGCCAAGTAGGGGTCCTGGATGAGCCCTGGTGTGTGAGAGTGAATGGCTAATCCTCTATGAGTGGGGTTCACCTACCCTGTGAGTCCTCTGCCTAGGGAGTGAAAGAACTCAACTGGAATAGAATTCCTATGCCTGCCTGACCCTTCCTTTCCAAGCTGTTGATTGTCCCCTCCCTTTCTACCCCACCTGACATGGTCCCAAATGTTTAGTGACCTCTGTCATGTGAACTGGGCAGGCTGCCAGCAGATCAGTGCACACATAGTTTGTGGTGCCTACCTAGAGTGTCTGAAAGATCTGTCACCATCAGGACAGGGAACGATTATGATCCACCCTCTCCCCCATCCCCGCTTCCTCATTTCTTTTAAAAGTACAGTAAGAAGTGGTGTCTTCTTCCAAGTTCTTCCCTCTTCCTGTAAAGACAGGAATAATTGAAAGGTGTTTGTTTCTTCAGATTGCAGGGCAATCTTCCGTGGCCCCAGGGGAAGAAGAAATACAAGGGTAGGACTCATGTCTCTGGAGGTCAGGATGGCCTGCCCGAGTGCTGTGTGGCTTGCTTCTCATGATGTGTGTGGACATACCTGTGAAGATTCTGAATTGTCGTGTACCGCCCTGGTCACCCCAGAGGCCACCCCGAGCCACAGTTACTCTGCTCAGAGCCGTTCTCCTCACCAAAGGCACACCAATGCTACTTGCTCTTCAGGAGCTCACATTTGAGTAACCAACAATAATATCATTTGTCCGTGAGGTGGGAGAGGGACAGAGGTAGGGGAAGGGTCCTGGGGCTAAGGAGGAGCTATTAGATGGGATCCCCATGGTGCATGGGTTATGAACATTGATTGACTAAAGAAGAAGGGACAGAAACGTTATCCACCCAGAATTTAGAAGCTTAAAATATAGCTCCCATTTTCTATTTATTTAATTATTTATTTTTAATTTTGTATGTATTGGAAGTTTGCCTGCACATGCTTGCAGTTTTCACAGAGGCGAGAAAGAGGGCATCAGATCCCCCAGGACTGTAATTACAGAAGGTCATGAGACACCATGTAGGTGCTGGGAACTGGACTGAGATCTGAAAAGTGCAGCCAGTGCCTTTAACATTGACCCATTTCTCTGGCCTCGTTTTTAATTTAATTTTTAGTTTTCTGATGAGGGTGATGTCCCAGAAATAGAAGAGTTGGGAAAGCCATGCTTTTTCCAGAGATCACTATTGCAGTTGAGCATATTATAAAACTGGGATACATTAGAGAATAAAAGTGAGCAAAGCTGATAATTGTGTTAGGACAGTGGGTATCAAGCAGAGAAAGCTGGCCCAGTCACCCAGCATCTTCATGCGGCTGGAGAAGAGGTTTGCCGGGATCTAGATAGTTGTCAGTCACGAAGTCCAAGCAGGAGAGTATGTGATGCTCTTCAGAGGGGACCATGAACCACTCTTTACTTGGGTTCTGTTTTTGTTTTGCTTTCATTTTCTGCAGTGGCAGATCAAAAAGGAGCTGAGCAGTGTTGGCTCCAGGCAGGCAGTAATGAGCCTAAAGATGTTTATGGTAAACAGAAGCATAAACTCACTGCTTAGGCGAGAAAGTCATCCAACTTGCATGTGGTAGTAGGAAGCTCTACTGATGAATTGCAGCAGCAATCTGTGCAGTAAACATACACATTCAGAATGTAGCTTGATAACAGAATCATGTAGCACAACACAGTGGTAGTAGATTTCCTCCAGAGCCTCCACCATCCACAGACTCTTCACTAGGTTTACAGTCTGAGGCAACAGCGCCCTCCTGTGGAGCAGACTTCAAATCCAACCAGAAAACAGATGGTTACCCCCATAGCAGGCATGCCAATATTACGCTAAAGGCACATCTTGGTCGTTATTGTTGTAACTTGAAAGAGACTGTTGATGACTTTTCTTCCCCAGCAGCCTAAACAGGATCTTCTGATGCTATAAACTCTAGTTAGGTCAGTAGAGATGAAGTGTTTATCTCAGGTCCAGCTTTATTTCTCTTTGATCCATAAAACAGTGTGTGGCATCTTCAGCAGTAGGGTCAAAGTGCCATGTTTTGGTGGAAACCAAGAACAAAGGCAATGGTTTGTATTAGTCAGGAAGGCTTTGGCATCTCCCCGGCCAGCAGCTAGCTCATCAGGAGGTATCCCACACCTGGAATGAGGGTTTTTGTTTGATAATCTATGGCTTCTGGCAGGAATGATGCTCATCCGTCGACGGTGTCTCCATTAAAATTCTTGTGGTTGTGCTTAGTTGTATTTTCAAAAACAAGCTTATAAAGTAGTAGTCTTCTATATAACTTTTTGACATGTTCTCAGCCTGGTTCCTGTCCTTCTTCCTCCTCTTCCTTCCCTTTCGCTCAGACTTTTCTGTCTCAGATTTCTCCTCCTCTACTTTCATCCCTCTTGCCCTCTTTTCTCTCTTTCCGGCTTTTCCTAGCACAGAACGTTAAGCACATCACTCTACAAATTCCTGGCTAAGATCCACAGATGATGGAGACTGCAGGACAACCGTCTTTCTGGACTTCAGTTACCGGATTTGGCATAATGTTTTTCATCCATCTCCCTGAGAAATTTGTAATTTTCTCTACAGTTGGCTAAAACTCTTCGTGTGTCTATGTATCACATTTTCATCATCCATTCATCAGCTGGCAAACATCTAGGCTGATCCCATTTCCTCCCCATTGTAACAAGAGCCACAGTGAACATGCAGAGGTTGCTATCTCTGTTGTATGGTATGAGGTCATTGTAGTATATGCCTGAATGTGGTGTAGGTGGGTCTTTTAGTATATACCCAGATGTGGTGTAGGTGGGTCCTATAGCAGTTCTAGCTTTAGCTCTTTGAGGAACCTCAAAAGTGGTTGCAGCAGCTGACACTGCAGTGGATAAGCATCCCGATCATCCTGCCTACACACATGTGCCAGCGTTTGTTGTTAATGGTTTTCTTGATCATAGCATTTCTGATTGGAATGAGGTGGAATCTCAGGGAGGTCTTACTTCCATTTCCCTGTAAAGAGGTTGGATAATTTAAAGGTTTTTATTAATCATTTGTGTTTTCTTTTGAGAATTGCCCTGTTCCATTGGTAATTTTTTAAGTTTCATTTCATTATTAAAATTTGGGGGGATTTTATTATTCTTATTTATTGTGTATGGGTGTATTGACTACATATATGTCTGTGTATCACATTCATGCAATGTTCAAGGAGGTCAGAGCCCTTGGAACTGGAGTTACAGACAGTTGTGAGCTGCCATGTGGGTGCTGGGAATTGAACCCTGATCCTCTGAAAGAGCAGCCAGTGCTCTCGACTGTTGTACGTGCTCTCTAGTCACATAGATAATTTTTCAATTGGGTTGTTTACTTTTTAAAGTCATTTTTATATTTAGGCACTAACCCGCTGTCAGAAGTTTTCTTGATTTATGGTTGCTGAACCATCCCTGTGCACCTGGATGAAAGCATCCCAAGGATGGCCAGTGAGCTTTTCCTTGTGTTCTTGAATTCATTTTGTGTCATTTTATTGAAAATTTTAGCATCTATTTTTCAGGGAGATTTGTCTATACTTTTTGTGATGATACACACACACACACACAAATTTGTCTCATTTTGGAATCAGGATAATACTGTCTTCATATTTTGGGTCATCCCTTCCCTTTATTTTATGGAATAATTTCAGAATTATTGGAGTTAGTTCTTCCAGGAAGGTCAAGTAGAATTTGGTGCTTCTGTATGGTCTTCTGTCCAATTAAATGTCCTTCTTTATCTCCCATAAGAACATGTGTTATTTGGGCTTAAAGTATGTTAGGACAATCCAGGATGATGGCCTCCTCTCAAAATTATTAGCTTAAGTATTTGTACAAGCCTTACTTCACCAGTAAGGCCACATTCTTAGGTACTGGGATTCCTCATTGGGAATTCCTGCTTGTTCTAATTGGAATATAGGCTGCTTCCACAAACATGTCAAGGTTGAGTACTTGGATGCAACAGTGTTGGAGGTGTAACCTATTGGGGGCACTTGAGTGATGGAGGATCAGCCCTTGTGCATTAGTTCCGTGTGTGAGTTGTTACTAAGCTGAGGAAGCCTTTCATGCCCCATCTCTTTCACATACACCACTTATCCTCTCATTCCGACCTCAGGTGTGGTTGTAGCAGAACCTCAGAAGTGGATCAGCTCAGGTCACCATATTCTTGGACTTCATGTTTGCAGCAGCAAGAGCTGTCAGCCAAATACACTGCTTTCCTTCATAAGTTATTCAGTCTCAGGAATCCTGTTAAAAACAACAGAAAATGACCAGGGTGTCACTCTGTGCCCTACAACAGTAGGACTTACCCAAGCAGGTGCTCAACTCAGGCTGTTGAAGGAGGCCGCTTGTTGGTTCCTGGCTGCTCATCCCCAAAATAATCACACAGAAACTGTATTAATTAAATCACTGCTTGGCCTATTCACTCTAACTTCTAATCAGTTATCTCTTACATTTTAATTTAGCCCATTTCTAGTAATCTGTATATCACCATGTGGCTGTAGCTTACTGGGTAAAGTTCCATCTCGCTCCAGTAGGGCTACACAGCTTCTCTCTGACTCCACTCTTCTTTCTCCTAGCATTCAGTTTAGTTTTCCCCACCTAACTGTGTTCTGTCCTGTTATAGGCTCAAGCCAGCTTTCTTTATTCATTAATGGTAATCACAGCATACAGAGGGAAATTCCACATCATCAGGCTGGCCGGTTTCATGGCTAGAGACTTTCCCAGAATCACAGACGTCAACAGGAAGAGGGACCTTTTCTAATTCCTCCTTTCATTTGTGGTTGTTGACACCATGACTCAGAAAACTCAAGTTCCTAGACTATTCAGTAAATCCCCCGGCAGCATTGTCTACATCTTGGCATGTCTAGAAAGTCCTCAGATATCCTTTCTCCAAGGGGGTGACTTGGACTAACTCACTAGCTCATCCCAGATGACCCTACAACCTAACATTGTTCCCTCCATTGCCATTTTGGTGGAGGGAGACACATCACTTTGCACAGAATTGTTGTGGTCCGTATTTTGAAAGGCCAGCAGCTCCATGCATGATGGATCACCCGACACACTTTATTAAAAGCCATTACAATCTCTAGCATTTGTCATATTAAAATATCTCCTAACAAATACCAGCTTGTTAGAGACTGGCTGTCGGGAGTCTAGGTTGGCCTTGTTTAGCTCTTACCTCGTCAGCTCCGACTCTTGCACTCAATCAAACTTTGGCAGCCCAAACCCCATCTGGGTTTCCTAATGGATGTGAAACAGGTGGGGACAGCACGGCCGGCTGCAGCAGTGCCCAGACAACATGAAATGCATCAGCATTCACCCCCGCAGCACAAACTTGCTTCTGCGCCGAGAAAGTGGGACAAGAAGCAGAACTAAATGAGCCGTCCCTTTTTGTGCAAATCATTACCAAGCTAAATGACTTTCAAAACTAAAATCAAACCCAGAGCAGCTTGCGCCGAACTCGCATGCTAATGCAAAGCAGCATGCTGGTAGTGTTCGTGGTTACGCACAGCCCAGCACAGAAATCTTGATCAAAGCCTCTTGGCATCTGAAGTCATCAGTAACTCGACAGCCTATTTGGGCGAAAAGGGCTCCTTGCTGGCTGTCCTACATCAAGCCCACCCTGGAGACAGGCCCAACTCAAGCAAACAAGGCTGCCAGCGAATCGAAACACCTCTTCTCGAGATCTGATGTGAGGTACCGGTGTGCAGTGACAGCCAGACATAAGATCAGGTTTCATGGGAGGGTAGTGTGCACGCTGCTCCTGCTGTTTGCATGCATGTCGTCTGTTGTGGCAAGACTGACGCAGAGACACGGAACAGTGGCCTCTGACCTATAGGAGATGGTGGCTGCCAGTCCAAAAGAGGAATGTTGGCCCTAAGTAACCCGAAGAGTGAATGCTGAGGCCAGAGAGAGATCTCGTGGCATGATTTTGGTTGTGTTCTTGCACACAGATTTCTGGGCTATGCAGTTAAATTATGGCTCACTGTTCCTTATCCTAAATGTTATTTGGGATTTTTTTTTCTGGTTTTCAAGTATTTCCCCATTACATACTGAAATATCTCAGGGATAGCACTCAAGTCTACACATGAAATTCAATTATGTTTCAGGTAGGTCTTGCATGAATAACTTAACTAGTTTTATATAATATTTTGGGGAGTCTGCTTTGTGACTGCAACCTGCCCCCTGAGGACAAGTGTAGAATTTTCTATTTTTAAAATCATCTTGGTGATCAAATGTGTTTTGCTTGTTTGTTTTGCTTTGCATTTTTTTTTAAATGGGAGCATTTTGGATTTGGGAATTTTAGCTAGTGTTTGCAGTCCTTCTTCTTTGTGAGTACACGGTCCGGCCAGAGAGGTGGATTATGAACATGTAATTATAATTCAGTGTGTTGTTTTCTGAAGAAGCGGAGGGTGGGAGGGGAAGCTGTGAACACAGGGAAGATGCTGTCTTACTCAGAAGACCGATGTCCTTGGAGGAGGTGGTGATATCTACACAGAAACTGCTTGGAGGCAAGGAGGAAGCAAATGTTCCTGTGCAGTTTTCGTTGACAAGTTCAATGCCTACAATGAGAGCATATCAGGAGCAGTCGTATCAAATATGATTGACAGACGAGTGGTCAGCCTGTGACAGGCGAGAAGGTCACACATTCCTTCGTGTTTGCCTTTTCATCCATCGGTGGAAACTTCACTCTCTGACCCGTACTTGTAAGCACACCCTCTGGCACCAGAATCTAATTACACCTTTGTTTCCTTCGTGAAGATGCCAGCCAGGGAAGACCAGATGGACAGAGGATGGGCAGCAGGAGAGGCTGGTCAAGCTGAGGCCGCAATGTGTTGCAAGAGTAAGGAGGCACAGAGCCAAGTCTGGGAACTCTGAGGACACACACTCGATGAGATAAGGTTTAAGAGAACAACTTCAGTCTAAGGGTCCTTCGAGATGAGTCAGCTAAGGTGGGGTGGGTCTCTTCAGGAAGCGGTTTCTAACAACTCCTGAGAAAAAGCGGGGCAGGCTCCATATTGGACCTCCTGAATCAGACAGAAATTCAGCCTTACTTTGGGTTTTGAGCAAAGCACTGTTGGGCTGCTTTTGTGTGGAGACAATACTGTGTGCTCCAGATAGAGATGGCAAACCAGATAAAGGGTTCCAAGCAAATATAGCTTGTTGAATCCATAAATTTATTACTGTTACTTACGGGAGCATGAGCGAGGCGTTGCTTACAGAAGGATGGGTGGCAAGAGCAGCTGCATCACCAAAACGCCTCAATAATAAAACAGCATGGAGCTATGGGAATACAGTTTAGCAAAATATCTTAAAGCGTGAAAATCTCATACACACACTTGCACATCTGATACAGAAAACGTACTCAATATAATCATTCTGGGGGACAGACAATGCATTGACTTGAAAGGGCTATCTTTTGGTTTTAGGTGTGTGTCTTAGGGTTTCTATTGCTGTAATAAAACACCATGACCAAAAAGCAAGCTGGGGAGGAAAGGCTTTATTAGGCTTACATTTCAGAATTGCTATTCATCACGGAAGGAAGTCAGAACAGGAAGTCAAACAGAGCAGGATCCTGGAGGCAGGAGCTGCTGCAGAGGCCATGGAGGGGAGCTGCTTACTGGCTTCCTCCCTGTGACTTGCTCAGCCTGCTTTCTTATTGAGCCCAGGACCACAGCCCAGGGATGGCCCCACCCGCCATGGGCTGGGCCCTCTCTCATTGATCACTAATTGAGAAAATACTTTACAGCTGGATCTTATCCAGGCATTCCCTCAACTGAGGCTCCTTCCTCTCTGATGACTCTAGCTTGTGTCAAGTTGACACACAAAACCAGACATTATAGGTAAGTTGTGAGATTTCAATAGAATCCTCAAGTAAAACTTCTGGAAGTTTCCTGGGGGAGTCATAAAGAGGAGTGAGCAGACACAGTGAAGCAGTCCCTAAGGGAGGCCAACTGGAGGTGTGACCCCTCCCCAGGAGCGTCCAGACAGTTCTGCAGAGACAGAAGAAGACCATGAGCTGCAGTTGTCTAGGGTGAGCGACCCAGGGTGGGGGTGGGGGGTGAGTGATGGGGGAGCAACTCTGGAAAGGATAGTGTCTACAGAGAGTTTCCCCAGGGAGGGCAGTGAGTGCTGAGTCAGGTGGGACCTGGTCCTGGAAGGCGAGCTCTCCTGAGAGAGCTCTGAAATGTTTGACGATGAAACACGGTTTGATTCCCAGAGTTGGGGCAGTCATGGTGGCCTGAGCCTAGCATCAGCTCGCACGGTGTCCCTCTGAGACAAAAGAAGGGCTTGAGACAGGGTGCTTCCATTGATGCTTATTGGTCTCAGTTTCCCCGGATGCAGTTGACCTATAGACCACATGTTCTACATGTTTATCCTGAAACTTACACCTTAGGGCATCCCAGCGGCAAAGTTCTGATGAAGTCCACGGCTTTTCAAGGAGGCATTCCTTGAAAAGCAGCTGTGTTGGCCTTAGGGATTATTTTAAACAAATGAAATGCCTAAAACACAGCCATGTGGATGTTCTTCACCACGCCATCTGTAAGAGAAAAAAAAAGAAGTGATAAAAAGGACCAGCAATGGGAGACTGGTTAAACAAATTGACACCCCACAAAGTGAAATATGGTGCGATCGTTAGAAATTACAATACATGACTGTATTTATTGAACTGGGCAAGTATCCACAAGATAAGATTACAGAAAAAATAACTGTTGAAAACTACAAAGTTGTTTCCATTTGTACAAAAAAGTACATTGTATATATATTTTCCTCTGTGGGGAAAGTTGAGAAAGACACAGAGCAGAAGGGAAACAGTAATTACTTCAGGGCGGAGGACACGGGTGTTCTTTTTAAACTTTGTATTCTTCACTAGTCCTTGTATCCTGTATAGGGTTGTTATAATGTATATCTTAAAAGTGTTTTTATTGTGTGTGCATGAGTGTTTTACACCTACATATGCCTGTGCACCACATGTGTGTCTGGTGCCCTAGGAGTTCAGAAGAGGGCCTTGGATCCCCTGGAACGCAGTTACAGGTGACTGTAAACCACCAAGAGGTATTGGGAATTGAACTTGGGTTCTCTGGAAGAGCAGTCAATGTCCTTAACCATTGTACCATTTTTCTAGGCCCTGTAATATATATCTTAAGGAACAAAACTTCATAAAACAACTTCGGTTGTCCAACCCAAACTCAACTTACACTGAACATGTCTAACTTGAAAATGTAAAAACCTGAAATTCCCCCAAATTTTAATTTTTGAATATTTGAGGTAAGTAAAAAAAATCCTGAATCTTATGCATAGACTTATCAAAATAGTGTAAGAATTACTTTGGAGCTGTGTGAGAGTGTATATAAAGCAGAGATGGAGCTTGTGTTTTGACCTGGACACTTCTCTATGATACCACATTTTATGTGTGCAAAGACTCTAAACATGAGACACTTAGAAAAAGCGTGCAGAGTCACAGCCGTACCCACTTCTGGCCCAAGGACTCCAGATGAGGAATACCCAACCTGTCCCTTTAAGTTCTGCTAGGTATTTAAAAGCACACACAGTAGAAACGTATTTGGTCTAAGGCTCACTGCGAGTTAAGCATTATTATCTTTGAGTGGGTGGGATTATGGATGGTTTACACCTCATTCTTTTGGCTTACCTCTGTTTGGAAAATGTTCTACAGTGGAAAGATTTTGCTGATAATGTAGGTGAGTGGGAGAGGCGGCCTGTGTGCCGTCTTTCCATTCTGGTTCTGACGCGGGTGGGAAGTCCTCTGTTAGACTCCTCACTTGCTCCAACACTCTTGGGACAGAGGAGTTTTTATATGGCAAAGTTCTTGGCCTGGTCCAGTCATTGAATCCGAATTAGCTGTGGGGAGGGAAGAGGAGGGAAATAGACATTTTGAACCAAAGAGCTCGGACTTGTACTAGTTAGTTTCCAAAGAACAGGGTCCTCATTAATAGTAATTTAAAAAGATATAAAATAGTCAGACAATATCAACAGAATGTCAGCATCCAGTGACAGCTTCAAGCCAACAGGGTGGTTAGATGGTCAGATGTGAGCAGTGCTTCGGCATAAGAATAAACCCAAAGAAGGCAAAGCCAGTGATCCCACAGGGACCAGTGAGTCCTGTTGCCTCAAACACTATGGAGTCATCAACCTTATCCCAAATAGCAAAGCATATTTGAAATATTTTGTGCCTTGCAGCAATATAAACTAGTCCATTACCATGAAAGAAAAAGATGAGACTATTCAAAGGGTAAATAGTGTTTGGTCTACAGCCTTCTGATTCGGGGTCAAAGTCTGAATGAATGAATATCAGTGGCCCAGAGAAACCCCATGAGACCATTTATCTTGGTAGTCAACTTCACTGGATCTGGAACCAAAAAAGAGACATACTTCTTGGCAGGTCTGTGAAAGTGAAGAACCCCCCCCCCCCAAAGGAGGTAGCACTTTCCAATTACAGACCCAGAGAATTCTGAAAACAAACAAACAAACAAACAAAAAAAAAACCAGGGCTGCCCACCTTCTACTGCTAACTGCCCCTACCCTGTGGCCACCAATGCTGCTACCACCCTTTACTGACACCAGTACCCAGATTCATTGGCCTTCCAATCTTCCAGGCATACATCAGCATGCTTGAGCTGTGGAAACAATGGTGCTGTATGCTGAGCAGGTCCTGGGCTCTCGGCTTCTCCAGCACATAGATGGTCACCATTGGTCTACCCAGCGGGTGTCCTGTAAACCAGTTTAGTAAGCCCATTTTGTAATATGTACTCATTCTGTGGTTTTGCTTCTCTGGGCGTGGTTTCTGTGGACTGGAAACCCTGTCAAGAAGACCATTTTTGGCCCAGCGAGAGAATGACTCTGTATGGGAGCTGAGGATGGTCCCTTTCCGATTGTGTAAGTCATGGCACGTGAGCTATCCTCTCTGTGATTGGTTTCCTCATCTGGAAAATGGAATTGACGATTATAGCCTCAGAGAAGATTTAAATGTGTTGTTTATAGCCTGCTGTTTCACTGAGGAGGCTGTGAGAATTTGGGAAGTCAACCCACCCGCCCAGGGTCGGAAGCGGAGTTGAGCATCCCAAGGACAGAGCCCCGTGCTTTCCCGCTTTAGAGATGAATATTTTGAATGGCTCATATTTTCCACTGGGAAAATGAGATCGATTCCACAGGGCTGAAAATTGTGGGGGACCTGCCTTCTAATAGCATCTGGAGCACAAAATACACTTGTCCACTGTACGGATGTATCTCCTAGACTCTGTGGTTCCTGTCATTCTCTCTTGGCTCTGTTGATGTCATCTTGGGATAAGATACACATTATGCAGTGTTAGAGACCAAGTGTGGCTCAGATATACAGTGAGCGGGAGCTGAACCGGCAACTCTGGGAGGAGCCAGACACACTTGGGCCACTGGGTAGTGAAGGGATGGATTCAGAGCCAGCATCTGCTCAATGAACTCGGTGTATCTTTCTCCTCCCTAGAGCTGAGCTGAGTCTCCCATGGAGGACATTGAGAGCTGGAGGGAAGACGAAGGATGGGGCCACACTTCCATTTCGCTTTCCTAGATAAAAGTCTAGAAACAAGGAAGACTCGGCTCGAGTGGACGCAGATGGTGCTCCGGGCTGGAGTTGGATCTTAACGCTGTGCTCTACCTGCGGAGGGACAGACTGATGAGCTAAGGGTGGGGAAATGGGTGTGGTAGTGAGGGGATCATGGGAGAAACACAGCTCCTGAAAGAGAATCTCAAATGATTTCAATCCCCGACTCTACTTCTCTGGCTCTGGGCCCCGTGCCCAGACCTTGGATCTTGTAACTCAGGGTCAGAAGGCACGTTGCAGCACACTCCCCAGATCTCCCTAAGCCCCAGTGTCCTCATCAGTAGAACAAGGGAGAGATTAATGGCTCTTACTCTGTCGCTGCGAGGCAGATTGGATTGACGCCTGGAAATGCACATCGGGCCCAGAGCACTCAAATCATAATCATTGTTATTATTCACTTAATTTCTCTGCACCTCATTTTCCTTATCTCTAAAATGGCTCTCACAACACTGGCCCCATGAAGCTCCCTGAGAGGTTCCGTGAGTCAACAGCAGCCTGCCTACTTCGCAAACACTAAATTTCTCCAGACGCCTCTCAGAGCTGTGAGTAGGAGTCGGAGCCTTGCTGTCAGAGAGTCCCTGCCACATAGTAGGTATGTTACTGAAAAGGTGCCAGAAAGTTCTTAGCTGGACCCTCCGTGGTTGGACAAAAAGGGAGAGCTTCTGCCTGCTATCTGTTAATAGGCAAGCTAGTCATTTCCTGTAAAGCCAAAAAGTAGCGACCCTGCTTACTTCCTCAACAACAGAGTTTTCAACCTGAAGTTCTTCTGGAAGTCATGCTGTGTCTCCCTGACCCTGGGTTCATGTTGATTCTGACAAAATCCAAGTCTAGCAGATATAGAGAAACGTGACCACCCCAGGGACAAGTCTTTGGGCAGTTGTGATAAGTATCCACAGCATCAACGGTGCCCCAGAACCAGGGGTACCTGTGTGCTTTACAGGAACTTAATTGTAGTGCAATGAGCTTTCCCAAATTGTACTCCAGATTTGGATGTGCCAAAAATGGTGCTCTCTCCAGGCGATCTTCCTAGTTTTAACCAGGAGCTCACCTGGGCTTACAGTGGGGACAGGGTTTGATGGACCGGCTGAGTCTGGAGACCAACTCTGCTTTACCTGAGGGGAGTCAACATATAAATCCTTTACCAATCTCCTGTCATTCCCAGGCACTGAGCAGACTTCTAGAAATAAAATGCTGATCACCTCCTTCATACATCTTCCAGGCTCTGGGCTTTTCAGGGCGAACCCTCATTCAACCAAGATGAGGGTCAGGATAAGCAAGCTTTAGTTTATAGATGGAGAGACAAACTCAGGCAGCTCTCTATGAGACCATAGAGGCTGACCTCTGTAATCATAGTCACTGTTCCAGCCTTACCTGTGTGTTCAAGGATTGGGCCCTGTGGAGCAATGGTCCATCCCACAAAACCCCGGAGCCTCTCACCCTGACTTTCTGTGTCTTTCTTTGTGGCGGGAATGCTCCCCACGTCTTCCCAACTCTTTCTAGTTTCCTACGGATCTGGCATTAATATGTAAAGGACTTCATGGGGTTAGATCCCTCACTCATAAAGCAGCCCTGTGGCTTGGGCTTTGTTTGATCCATTTTGAGCAACAGGAATCTAAGGTGTTGGATGATGCAGCAAATGTCAATACAATTAGACAAGCAATAAGAGCGGAGCTGAGATTTGAACCCACAGTAGTCAGACTTTGAAGCACTCCCTTCCCTCTACCCCATGATGTTTCCTCTTGGCTCCGGATGTCTTTCTTGGAGAGGCCCTCCATGACCTCTCCCACTGGGTTATGTGCCAGAGCTTGCCCTTACCAGTCTGTGAGAGTCAATTCCTAAATCGTTAGGGTTTTGCAAGCTTGTTGCTAAATACAGCAATTATTAAAGATTAAATTATAAAAACTTATAATTAAATAAATTATATAGAAAATAAAGGCTGTAAAGACTTAAAACTCATCATTTTCTAATTATTTTATTGCCCTTTACTACTCTCTAATGCTCTTAAGGCTGTTTGCATCCACTGAGTATGCAGGATAAAAAGTCTGTGGAATGTTGTGCTTCTGTGCCTCTCAGGGCTGGTACTTGGGTGGCTCTGAAAATGGCTATAGCTAGAACACTTACACTGCAGTAACTGGCAAATGAGATAAATTAGGGCTTAATTTAGTGTTGTGCTGATTGTTTAGACTGCAGTAGGTGGCAGAGAAAACAACAAAACGGTAACAGTGCAGCCCAAACTTGGCATGTCTCTCGCCTGTAGATTATGCTGTGATTTCCTCAAAATGGAAAAAATGGGTATTGTCAAGTTTAGTAGAAAGTGTCATGGGGTTCCAACATCATCCCTGTGGCCTTAATTTCCCATTAGCTCCGTATAAGTTAGAAGACATCAGAGCTGTACATGAGAGCCAATCACAGTGATGCTCAGGGGAAGGGCTTCTGCTTAGCCTGGGCAGGCAACCCCACTGCAGATCCCTGGGCAGCTCCTCCCTCTCAGCTGCTTTCTCACCCCAGGGCTCTGACACTTCCCAACCCTGTCTCCATCTTCTGGTCTCCTCTTGAGATCAGGGGTTGACTATTATCCTCCTCCTCCTTGTCTAGTCCTTAGAAAGGCAATAATTATTGAATGTATACACAATAATTGTGATTAGAATTGTTGAGTGCACACATGGGTGACTATGTATAGAGATCTAATGCTATTCTTTATTTGAACACAGGTTTTGTCAAAAGGGAAAGGGACTCAACCTTTGATCTTGAGAAGGAACCAGAATGGGCAGGCTTAGGTGTTAGCATGTTGGTAACGTCTGTGGCCTGGGCACATCATAAGGAGATCATGAAAAGAAGGGCAAAAGCATTCTAGAGTCAATGGGCCTTTTTGTTTCATGTTCAAAGCTGAAACCCAATAGATACATTATTTATATAAATGTGAGGTTGTTGGTCTCGCAGCCCCCACCCCTGCTGCTGGCTAGTGATGGGCTGATGTCCTGGGCTTCAGGATCTGAGCCAGGGGAGAAGCGCAGACTGTTTTAATAAGAATAATCACCCACATGTTTTCTAAATACAACCATGCCTGAAAAGAGGGAGCTGATTTTTCTGCAAGGGAAGAGGTGGTTTTCGGTGACTAAGTTACCATTTCATACCTGTGAGTATGCCTGTGTCTGTGGAGGAGGAGGTGGAGGAGAAGGTGGAGGAAGGAAGGAAGGAAGGAAGGAAGGAAGGAAGGAAGGAAGAAGAAGAAGAAGAAGAAGAAGAAGAAGAAGAAGAAGAAGAAGAAGAAGAAGAAGAAGAAGAAGAAGAAGAGACTTATTAAAAATAACAAACTTGGCTTCAGCTCAGTTGGGAAATTGTTTGCATGAGGGCCTGAGTTTGAGCTCCCAAACTCACGTTAAAACCAAACAACCTGTTCATGTTGGTGGCGCTCACACATAATCCCGGTGATTGTGAGGTAGATGCAGGCAGATCCCTGGGCACCAGTCAGTCGGTGCACCTGGTTCAGGCTGGTGAGAGAATGTGCCTGAAAATAATAAACAAACACACAAACAAACAAATAAAGAATGGTAGCTAACACCTGAGGAAGGACACTCTAACTTGTTCTCTGCCCTCCTTGCATGCACCTGCACACACGCATAGACATGCAAAACAAATAAAATTAAAACCAAGGGAGGAAACCAGCTTTCCAAGATCTCCAGGGGCCAGAGGTAGTCGCTGGAACAGAGGTGTACAGCAAACCTGTTTTCTAGTTCTCTAACAACTGGCACATGACTCAAATCAAAACCGTCTCTGCAGGCAGACCACACAACACACTTCTCATTACAGCGTTGACAAAATGACAGGTGGTCTCACATTTACTAAACAAATAATAGCAAATGAATTCGGGGCGGGGTTCGGGGGAGACGGTCATTAGCAGGTAAAGTCACTTATCCAAGAAAGTTGTGTTTCTGTTTGGGGGAGTGGATACTTTCCTGCAGCCAAGCAGGTCAGCTATTGGCTGCAGCGGCCTTGGGGCCTCCCCCAGCAAATGCTTCTTTCTCTTAAAAAAGAAGTGGAGGGTGGAGGGATTAGTTGCTTCAACTTGAAAGCAAGAGCTAGGGGAGGCATTAGCAGAGACTTTCTTGTGGCTCAGAGCCCTGATTACCACAATTAAAGTCCAAGGTGTGGTGCTCTTTGCTCGGCACGCACTGACACATGAAAGAAAATGATTCAGGCAGGGAAAATAATTACACGTTAATTTGTGTTTGGCAACTGTGTTTTATTCCCTGGGCCCACAAAGGGGAGATAAAATGTGGTACTGTGGAAGATGTTTTATCTGCCTTTAGTGAGGCTGCCATGGACTGTTGAAGAGATGAGGATTTGTCGGGGCACTATGGGGCTGTGTTGGGTGCTCCAGACTGCCCTGAGGAGCTGAAGACGGTGCAATCCTAGCTGCTTTCTGTCAGGACTCCTTTGTGTGTGTCGCATTCCGTGGGTTTGGACAAGGGGAGAGGAAAAATCATCTTCTCTGAGCAGAAAGTTCCAAGCTCTTGGCAGGGGCCATTCCTTCGGTGTGAACCTGCAGGTGCCGCAAAGCAGAAGGGGTTCTGTGTAAATTGCCGAACCCAGCTTCCTATGGAGACAGGAAAGCCAAGTCCTGAGGAGTAGGCGGGGCCAGGAGGCCTCGAGTGGCCTAACCTCCTGACACCCTGCACAGAAAACGAAGGAAAGTAGAAGTCTCAAGTTTTCAATGTTGGCCACACCTGAAAGTCCTTCTGCACCAAGGTCACAAGGACGAGGTTCTGATCTCAGCTCCACTCCTTAGCGACCCAGTGGCTGTGGAAGTGTTCTTTAATCTCCCTAAGTCTGGGTTTCCTGTTTGTAAAGCAGAGACAATAAAAATGATCCCTCCCTCTGAGCGTTATTACAGGGAGTAAATGAGATAATGCAGCCGACTATTTGCACGGGCACGGTCCGTCACAAGCAGCAAGAGCTTAACAAATGCCAGCGACTGTTTATAATTGAAGCCCTGAAAGAAGCGTCTGCGAGGGTTAAAGAAAGACTATTGTCCTCAGCTTTTTGTCCAGTACGTGATCTGCAATGTGACAGCTACCATACTGATAAGCGAGATAATCGCTGGACCAGTGGAGTGAATGAATGAATGAATGAATGAATGAAGATGCCAGTGGATCCCAGAGGGAACCACAAAAGCTCTACCTTCTCTTCTGGTGAGGATCCTTGCTGCAGTTGTGCCAGCTTCTTAAGCCTCCTCGAACCTCCACATTTTCATCTGTAAAATGGGCTCAAAAGTTCCTAAGAGGCTGCAGTTCTTCACTGCAGGGACATAACACTCCCTACAGGATATGTAAACAGTGCTTTGTAACACAGACTGGCTTCAGGACTGCTGTGTAGCTAAGGCTGGATTTGAACTCCTGATCCTCCTGCCTTCACCTTCCAAGTGGTGGAGAAAATGCACTCCTTAGTAGAAACCTCCCAGTACCCTGTGAGAGAATAAGAACAGACGGATCAGACAGCCTGGAGCTCAAATCTTGTGATCCCAGCTACTGCAAGGACTCAGGCAAGTCCTGTCTTGACTCCCAAGTGGCTTCTAAGTCTGAAGAGGACACTAGTCTGGAACATTCATCTGAATGGCTGAGCTCAGCGCAGGCCGCCATGCTTCTTAGGTGGTTCCTCCTGCTCTTCTTTCCCCTCAGTTTTCTGTCTTTTTCTTTCTGATTTTCTCTTTATTATTTTATGTATTTGGGTGTTACAGCTGCCTGTGTCTGTGCGTCACATACCTGAAGTTCCTCCAGAGGCCAGAAGAGGGCATCACATCCCCCCTGTAACTGAAGTTACAGATGGTGTGAGCTGCCCTGTGGGTGTTGAGACTTGAACCCAGGTCCTCTGCCAGAGCAAAAAGTACTCTTTACCACGGATCCATCTCCCTAGTCTTTTCTCTTGAGACAGGAGACTGCCTTTTTAAATGTGTGCTTTTGTTAGACTATGCCCAGTAAAAATGGCTTCCACCAATGATGAGTCTTCCAAGCCTCCTGGGCACAGTAACTCAGTAGGATGCCCCTCCCCATTGAATAGTCACTGATTTTATTATATACATTTGGCTAAACACTTGCTCCTCAGTCTTCCATATAGGATGTGTAAGGTATGACACTGTACATCAAGAAGCATGTGTGCAAAACACAGGTTTACAGCACGAGCGGCTGACTTCGTCAGGTTCAAGAGCCCCTGAGGTCCAGCCTGCCGGTTCTACACAGGAAGGCTGAGATTGCAAGAGTGTTCGCCGTCTAGGAATGCACAGCGAGCGATCAGCAGTCAGGAATCTGGTCATCTGTCTCTGCTCTACTTTATCTCCCTCAAGCCACGCTGTCTGCACTTATTTCATTTGGAATAAATCAGCGGAGAAGCGCTCACACAGCTAGACTTGCCAGGATCACCTGTAGCTATGGGAAATGGCTCTGGATACTTGGCCTGCTGCCCTCGTCCCTCTGATGGCCAGACTAAGGACCCTGCACCTGGATCAGGGTGTCCCCCGCTCCGACACTGCCTGATGCCCCGGGGGAGGCAGGCAGCACAGGACAGAGGCCTCTGAAGCTTGGCAAGCCCAACGAGCTGCTGCTGCTTCTTCTTTTTGGTTGTTGGCCACTGATGAATGGTGATAATTGTTGGGAGATGAATTTAGGATTCTCTGATGAAAGATGCTGCACAAGTGCCAGAGAGAGAGAGAGAGAGAGAGAGAGAGAGAGAGAGAGAGAGAGAGAGAGAGAGTGTTTGGCTGAGCAGGCATTCTCTTGGGTTCCAGAGCTGACTCAAATTCTGACCTTGGGCAAGTCATTTAACCTCTTTATGTCAATTCTCCTCATCAGTAAAATCAACCTAATGATGGTTGCTCCTCCAAACCACTTTGATTCTCAGATGAAAGCATTCATAAAAGTGCACAGGATTGCTATTAATTGGGCCATTATTATTTTTATTATTGAGTAGATTAAGCTCACTAAACTTTAACTATGTTTTGCCTTCCACCTGCCAGCAGGATGAGCGGTTAGCTATCAGATGATGGGCCTCTCTGATGTCACCCTGTGTGGGGAAGCCCGGCAGACAGGCACTTCCTTTGCAGAGACCACGGCCTCCTGAGCAGATGCGTCCTAATCTGGGCATGTCCTGTGATTTCTGCTTCCATCTTTTAACACGAGTCTATCTGTCCAACTGTGGGCAACGTTCCCAGTGTCTAGGAAGCGTGATGGAAGGGTCTGGCTCTTGGCCACGGCTGTGAGACCGACTAGGTAGACAGTACAAACTGCAAAATGGCTTCAGCAGCTGAACACGAAGAACTGAGCACCCCACCCATCTTCAAGGGAGGCTCAGAGGAGAACGGCTTGCAGCAGCATCCACAGCACAGCAGGTCAAAGAGGGACAGATGTCAGGTCTCTACCTTACCGGATCTGAACCAGGAACAAGGGGAGACAGAACCATCATGGAGTTCAGACCCCATTTGTACCACTTATGCAGTTGTTGGTAGGGGACACGAATCTTAATACCCATCTAACAAACTTGTGGGGATTGATGATGGGATCAGCCCTTAAGCCCGTGTCTGGCACAAAGTAGAAGCTCAGTTAACTGTTTATTATTGTGGTCAGAAAGCAATTCACGGTATACAGAAAAACAAAACCAAGCAGTTTCTTTTTTTGCCTTATGGGACATGGTCACCTTTCTGAAGTGTACTACAACTCCTTTTTCCATAGCAATCAAGATTACACGGGTAGTGCACATTTGGTACAAAAATACAAGCTCAACAGAAAAGCGTTAAGTCCTGCAGTCGAATCCTAGATCCATAGGCTGACTCCCCAGGATGCCTTCTGGGAGCCGTTGGGATAAATCTAAGTAATCACCCCTTTAACCACACAACTCCACATCACTGACACCTCCAATTTTAAGGTCAGCACAGCACCAACAAGCACAGTGTGACTAGACACCTGGGTGGCATTTCCTGCTCCATACTGGCTTCTCTGTCAGAGTATGAGGCCACGTCACTCCACAGCGCATGCGTTGGAATCACCTGAATTGTGAGGCTCACCTGTGTTAACCAGAACTCCGCCAAGCAAATGAAATCAGAGGCACGAACTCAAGAGCATGTAGGAAAATACATGTATCTAGGTGTAAAAGAGCCACCTGAACACTCGCTGTGGAGAGTCGTCCCTGCAGCTCGGCTAGGGCGAACTCTCGGGCCACACAGTGGCAGGCCCATGCTTGGAGAAAGCCTCAGTGCAAGCCCTTCCCTGTCATTTGCACTAAGTAGCTGTTGAGAGCCCGCTGCGCGCCAGTCATCTTGTCAACTCACCCATGACGCGCATCTTTTAATCCCGTGGCAATCCTGTTAAATTTACCCTGCAACTTTGTCAATGGCTTTTGGCTGGTCCCTGAGCTGTAGGGGCCTGCAGCTCGTTTTTTTTCTTTTCTTTTTTTTTTTCTTTTTAATCTTCAGTAAAAGGGAGACAGTAAAATCTGCCCTGTGTGTCTTGTGGTGTTAGCAACGGAACAGAAGGAGACAGCGTTTCAAGGGTTCGCGAACCTGAAGGTGTGCAGCACAAAGAGAAAGGAAAGAACACGGGAGGAGCCCTTTCCCCCCTCTCGTTTTCAACTTCTTGCGTGAAATTCACACCCTCATTAGGTCATCATGAGGCAGAAGAAACCTTTTCTGCTGTCACAGATTCCCTTTCTCCAGTGCACACTCCTGTGAGTTCCAGCCCCTCTGTGGTCAGCTGGCAACTGCTGCTTTGTTTATGATCAATCGTTGGGTGCAGAGGCCAAGCCCAGGCTAGACTCGGGCTGCAGCTCTGCACAGGTGGGGCGGGCTAGCCTTGAGTCTTCGGGCTTCGGGAGATCACAGGGCTTGCTGTCCTGGGGTCTGTTGGGAGGATCTGATGTTGAGGTGAAAAGGCCGAGAATACGATCTCAGCTTGTAGCACATGATAAATGGGTGCAGTTTTCCCTGTCACCTACTCAGTGTGATTATTGCGATTTCAGTTTCATCTGTGAGGAGACTAAGGCACCAGGAGCTGAAACACCTTATTCAAGGCTGTGAAGCTAGCAGCAGCGTGCAGACTGGATGTTGTTTTGATTTCCTATCTGTTTGTTTTCAATTTACCTATGATGCCTCCCTCTCCCTGGACAAGGAGGGTGGGAGAGAAGAAGAATGGCGAGGGCTCAAACGTCCTTTACAGGATGCTTTTGTTTCCATGGGAGTTTCCCACCTGTTACCTCAGAATTGGTTGATGCGGTCACTGCCAAGCCTGGTGTATACTTTTGGATCTTTTATGTCGCATCTCAGTTCGGCCTTAAGATGCTATTTGTGTCACAGATCACTGGAGAGCAGGAGGACAGGTATCGCGGAATATCCGAAATTAGATTATCCCCCTCAAAACTTGTTTGGTTTCTACAAAGAAATATTCCATCCCCCTTCGCTCGCCACATCTGCTCTCTCCAACTCACAGGCTGGGAAGGGCCAGCCAGTCCTGCCTGGCTCCTGAAGGTTAAGAGCATGGGCCTCAGCTGCCTCCAGGTAGAGTCGGGTTTCTCTTGTATATTACCTCTTCCCTGGTTTGTTTCCCTCTGCAGCCTAACTTTATTTGTAACCCGCCCCCCAGGGCTTCAGTAAAGCTAGACAAGAAAACCCACCCAAATCATTTAGCTCAGGCAACACCATTCATGGTCCACGAATGTGCTCAATACAGCGATCCTTCAGCGCTTGAGGTGTTTGTCTCAGGACCACTCCCGTCCATTCAGGTGCCAAAGTCAATGGGTGCTCAAGTCCTTTCTATAAAGAGGTATAGCGTCTGCCTACAACCCGCACACATCTTCAGTGTGCTCTTGTCACCCATGATCCCTGATACCATGTAAATGCTGTGTGAATCGGTACACTGTATTGCTAAGGACTAGTGACCTCGCAAAACTGCCTCCTAACAGGTTAGATGCTGCTCAGTATGTAAATATGCATACATGTATACACATATGTATATAAAAGCATGCACATTTACTCCTCATGCATAAATATTCTGGACATGATGGTGTCTGTCTGTAATTCCAGCTCTCTGGAACTTTGTGTGTTCACAGACAATTTGGTTTGTTTATGAATCTCTCTCTCTCTCTCTCTCTCTCTCTCTCTCACACACACACACACACACACACACACACACACACACACACACACACACTCTGTCACCCATGAACATGGAAGACTGACTCCAAATAATAATTATTACTTATGTTTTGCTTCAAGCAAGATTAGACTCCTTTGATGATTCCTAACCTGAAATCAGGTAAAAATCACCCCTGTGGGTATTGTGGACCCCCAGATTTCCCAACTAAGGCATGGGATGACCAGAAATATGTCAGGATTTACCTGGACCATCATTATCACTTTTTTTTCTTGTTTTTAAGGACCCTTTGAAGCAACGTTGGAGCTTTAGTGAAACCAGAATAGGTTTGAAAAGTCATGAGGACAGTAAGCAGTAAACCTTCATTTTCTTCCTTGGCAAAGCGACTGAAAATTAGTGGCAATTCAAAGTGAGCATCCGTACAAAGTCCCCATTCAGTGTGCTGCTTCCAGGAACTCTGAGTCTGCGGTTGTTCAGTCAGGCCAGAATCCTTGACTCCAGGAGCCCTCTGGGAATGAGCTGATGCCTCAGCGCCCTCTGGTGTCCAGGCACCAGACGCCAGGACACTTGGGGCAAGATGGCTGCTTGAAGGCAGAAAGGGAGCCTAAACCCAAAGCCTAGCTTCTTCTTACCCAACAGTGAAAGTTGAAGGTGATGTGGGAACTATCATGGCCATCTCGTGCCAGCGGCGTGGGGAGACCAGCTTGCTGTGACTAGATGCTTCCGCAAACAGTGCAATTGTCCCTGCTGCCGTAATTACACTCACAGCAGATCTAGGAGAGCCCCAGCTTTCTTCCAGCTGTTTCTTTGCAAAAGCCAAAGCCAGACATACTTTCTGCAACCCTCTGATCCTGAGCGTTCTGCTCTGCTCTGCCAAGGCTGGGAAGGAAGGTATTCTAGATCACAGGATTCCGGGCTGTGAGAAGATGAGGTAAGACCATAGACACTTCCACACCCTGAGCCCACCTCTAAGTCCACACCCTACGCCTGCCTTTGATTTCTCTGTGTGTCAGACGAGGTGGCTCCATCCATTTGACTCTGCATATGACCGAGTGTGGCTCTGCTTTCACTCCAGAACCTGGGTTCCTGCCTTCGATGGGCTTCTGAGTCTCATTTCCCAACTTGCTAGTCAGTCGGCCACCTCTTAGACTAGACTGAAAACCGAGCTATCAAAAGGAACTGTTCGTCGGGAACACCAGAACGTGTCCAAGCTAACTTTTTATAGTGATCATAAAGAGATTAGCAGGTTAGTCCTTGAGTGCTTTGGCAACACCCTTCCAAACTTGAACTCTATTCAAACTCTAAAGCATTGTTCAACCTCTAAAGGCAGACATTCTCAGAGCATGGCCCCCTGACCAGTCACAGCATCCGTTTGGAACTTAGCAGAGATAAAACACTCAGGCCACTGAAATGTAACATCTCGGCTGGTTTGATTGTTAAGAACACTCTGGAATCATCTGGGAAGAGGGAACCTCAGCTGAAAAAATGCCTCCGACACTGTGGCCTGTAGGCAATGCTGTGAAGGCATCTTCTTCATTTCCTACTGATGTGGGTGGTGTCACTCCTTAGCAGGTGAGAAACAAACTGAGCAAGTTATGAGGAGGAGGCCAGTAAGCAGCACTCTTCCATGGCCCCTGACTATCGAGCTCTGCCCTGTCTTCCCTCCGTGATGGACTGCGGTGGGGACGTGTAAGCTAAGCAACCTCTTTCCTCTCAAAAGTCGCCTCTGGTCCTGGTATTTATCACAGCAACAGAAAGCTAACTAGAAAACCCAAGAACACTGCATTTGAAGCTTAGCAATATACATTACATCAAACCTTCCTTACAGTCTGATGTACAGGGTGTCTGAGAAGAGCTATGTCAGAGGAAAGTGGAGAGTGGTTCAGCATTGCCATGAACCCTGGCAAGCTGGGAATGGTCTGAGGCAGTGCTGGCCTAAACGGAGGAAGATTTATTGGATGGCTTTCTAAGCGTTTTACAATTAAGTGCCACTATGTTTTCTGAAATGAATTTATATATACATATATATGCATATATATATATAACTTACAAGTGACATTTCTGTATAATATATACATGCTATTTAAACACAATTACATATTACCAAAAAAATGTAAAAGCTGATCTTACCATAAGATCCTGCAATTATACTCTGTGGAGTCTTCCCAGAGGAGTTGCAACTCTACATCCGCCCAAAAACTCATCATGGGGATGGGGATGGCAGATTTATACATCATCACCCAAACCCCAAAACAACCAGGATGCTCTTCGGCAGGTGAGCACACTGTAGTGCAGCCAGAGGGTAGAATATCATGCTCCCCTAAAACTGAGTGATGGAGCCAAGAAGGAGAATGAAGAGGAGGAGAATAAGGAGTAGGGGGAGGAGGAGAGAGAAGAAGAGGAGAAGAAAAAGAAGGAGGAGAAGAAGGAGAAGAAGACAATGAAGACAAAGAAGGAGCGGGAGGAGAAATCAAAGCTACAGATTTATGGAATCAAAGGACATGGTGAAAAACAAAACAGAGACATAAAGATTAGCAGCTCACAGGGACTCAAGGGGGAAAGGTTGAGTGGGTGTGAGAAGCTGCTCAGCGTGGTGCTGTGACTGACATCTGTCCTCATCCATCTCTCTATCCCGTAGACTGTGCACCACCAGGGGTCAGCGTGAGTGGCAGTGGTGCTGTGCGTGAGATGGAGCATGCCACTGTGGAGGGCGCAGAGTGAAGGAGGCTGCACCAGGCCCAGGCCAAGGTGCACCTTCTGTGAAACTACTCGAAAGTACTGGAGACTCCTGGAGTTGTTGCCTGTTTGCTTCCACCCATCTTGGGACCTTTGTTTGTAGCTAGTGTGCGTTATGGGAACGTGGCGAGTGTGCACCGTGGGAACGTGACCAGTGTGAATCATGGTTTAGTTACTGTTGGACTCAGACTGGGTTGCACGTGGTGTGAAGACAGGAAAATAGCAGGATTCTGTTGTTTTTAGTACCTTTTAATTAATTAATTTTTACTAACTTTATTTTGTGTGCATTAATGTGAAGCTGTCAGATCCCTTGGAACTTGTGTTACAGACAGTTGTGAGCTGCCATTTGGGTGCTGGGAATTGAACCCAGATCCTGTGGAAGAGCAGGTAGTGCTCTTAACCACTGAGCCATCTCTCCAGCCCCCTATTTTCTTATTTTTTTAAAGAGGGAAAAGATGACTAGCTATACACTGTCGACAGATACTTGCTTTTGACAAGATTTTGGTCTCAGTTTTGCAGGCATCCTCCACACACCTGGCATGTGATCATCAGGCCATGCCTGCAGCAGCATGGTGGTCGCCTGTGTGGGAGGAACATCCAGTCCACGAGAGAAAGGCCCTCTCTATTCCCCAGCGATTGCAGCTCTCTAAATTGGATTAACGTTTCTTCAGGGCAAGACACATATTTTCTTCTTCCTGTTCCTCTCTCATTTCCACAGCGGATGGCAGCTTACCCAGGAGATGGGCTTGGTTTAATAAGCAAGTAGAGCAGCTGTAATCTGGATTCCTAAAAAATAAAAGTTTCCTATAAAAAACCTGGAGTAAAACCTTCATCAGACTGGAAACACGCTGACACAGACACCTTTTACACATGTCCCGAGAGTGATGGAAATCTGGAGATGGTCCAGGGACGAGCTGAGTTAGGGAAGCCCTGGATTACACTCTAACGTAACGACACAAACCTTTCAAACATGGTCTCGCGTGAGCCCCACAGCCGCAGTTTGGGGAAGGTATTTTTAGCTTCACTTTATGGATAAAAACAACAAGTGCCCAGAGAAGTTAGGTAACTTCCTTAGGGCCACACAATCACTAATCTCTTGACCAGGTTTGAACTTGGATTTGCTGGTGCCTAGCACCTTGATTTTAGTCACAATAAACTTTGTAAACGCTGTCCATTGAAAAGTGACCCAGGATCTCTCAGTCACCGTCACATCTGCCAGTTCAAAACACAAAAAAAAAACAACCCTGCAAAATTTGAGTCATGATTTATTTATTTATTTATGAGAATAAGTTTCACCGTGTAGCCTAAGCTGCTCTTGAAATAAACATTGTCCTACCTTAGCTTCCTGAGATCTGAGTGTACAGGTGTGTGCCACTACTGATCAGCCAGGGCCCACGGTTTTCATGGGAAGATGCTAAGCCATGAGTCCTTCATTTAAGTTGCTAAAGAGTTCAGGCAGGGGTCTGGGCCCTGTGGTGTTAGCTGTGGGTTCTGCTGTGACATTCTCGTTGCTTCTCAGATATCTCTTCTCCTCCCCCTGGCGTGCTGTGGACACCTCAGCCTCTGGCTGTCCCTTCCAATCTGGGTCCATTTCCTGGGAAATTAATCTGGTATAGAATAAATGGAGGAATCTGAGTATAGGAGTTTTTACCCCCAAAACCGAAGTATTTCAGTATCTAAGTTATTTAGATCGAATTTCATTAAAATCAGTTTACTGCGCTTTATTTTGTTCTTGTCCTCACTGACGTATGTGTGTGCATGTGTGTGTCTCTGTGTGCACATGCGTATTGGGTGCATGTTTATATGTTGCATATGTGGATATATACTGGGGGGTTGTGAGATCATGTATGTACAGCCTAAATGGATGTATGAATATAAATTACCTTCTCTGCTTTTAAAACAAGTAAATGTTTAAACACTGCCATGTACTGGGAAAATTCCCAATCACCCATGATCTATGCCATTGTCGGGTCCCATGGTGACACTCTTCTTGTGGCTGACAGCAGGCTGCCTGTGTGAGGTCACTGAATGTGCCAGCTGCTAAGGGTGAGAAGCCCTCTAGGGCACGCTGGCTGTGAATTTTGTAGGTGGCAGCGACTGAGGCACCTGTGTAATGTGACTGGATTCAGCTGGATTTGTGAGCAACTTCTAGACTGTGTGTGAGTTGCTGCAAACTCTCAAGAAAGGGACTGAGCCCCGGTGACAGACTGAGGAGGCACAGGTTCTGCAGGCCCCTACCCTGGGGGGAGAGGGGTTGGAGAAACCAGTGGCCCTGCATTCCAGATGCATCCTGTCTATAGCCCTGCTCCTCTGATCTTCCATCTGCCCCTCTGCCCTCCCGCCATCCTAATAATCCAGTCTGGATGTTGTGAATCCGGGGCCCGGAGAGTCACCGATAGAATGCTGCAGGGTGTCTTCATGTCTTCACGGTGTTATCTGCCTGCAGAGAGTCCTATTGCTCCTGGGAACTCAACGGCAAGGGGCAGCGCACATTTTTCCAGTGGGAACTAGGCTTCTGTGGGTTTGGTTTCGGGCTTCGTGCAGTGGACCTGTTTCTGCTTGCTCTTCCTCCCAGCCTATGTGACTCTTCAGCTACAGAGGCCGGGGATTAATCGAGCCCTTCTTTAGTGGCTCTTTAATTGCTTTTTTAAAGCTCTCATGTCCACACGACTCAGGAGCTCTGCTGGGTTTTTTAAGTCCTTTGGCCCTCACAGCTTGCAAATTGGCACCGCTGAGATGGCTCACTTCCCTGTATTTCTTTTGGCTCCTGAAATCCTGGCTGCCCGAGTCACCCTGCGTGTTACCTTCTGACTCTCCAGCCTGGGAGACTTTAAATTTCCCCAGGCTTCAGCCCTTGAATTACAGCATCAATGGCACCTAGGTCGCCCAAGATCTGGCCAACTGCTCTGCGCAGACCCCCTCAGGCCCCGCCCCCTTCAGCAAATTCACCACAGTCTGATTGACACAAGATCCCCTCTGGCCAGGCCCCGCCTCCCTCAGCTGTTCACTGTAGCCTGTGCTGCAGACCTGGTCTTAAGAGGGAGGCCTTTGGGAAAGGCCCTGCCCTTAGCTCTGAATCAGAAGCCAATGAAAGAACAGAAGGAATAAAGTCCCCTCCCTTCTGCTCCCCCAGCATGGGAAAACAGAGAGTTTTGTGTCCCTTTCATTTTCCATCCCCTCTCTCACATGAGACTATCCAGACAATCCCATCTGTAAAAGCCCAGCCTTCCCCAGACACGGGACTGCCTAGAGCCTTGAGTTCCGGGTTCACAGCCTTAGAACTGAGGACACAAACTTTGGTTGTTGATAAATTTCCCAGTCTGTGGGATTTTGTTACAGGGGCACAACAGGACTAAGACACAACTCTTCGATGTCACTAAAACCTACACTTTTAAAGTCCAACATTTATTTATTTATTTTCCTTTTTTTTTTCTTAGAAGGAGGACTGGCAGAGAAAGCTGGTCTTCGATCTACAAATCACGGCTTCTCGAGGTTGACAAATAATTTAATTCTTAAAATACAGGTTGTGATCCAGCACTGCAGAGCCGACCACCACACACCTCTAGGTCAGTTCTGCTCCACAGGTGTGTTCTGAGGCTCCTGAAATTAAACGAGGGGACAGTTCTGCAAGGAGAGGGAGGCCTGGGCCCTGCTGTTTGAGCTTTGCCTGGCTTTGAGGACTGGAGGAAGATGAACAGCTACCACATGATCACAGGCATCAATCCGGATTTTACACTGCACCCGTACAATTGCTCTCCAGCTCCCAGAAACCCAAAAGGGCAAGGTGGGAAAGGAAGGTGCAGTTGTACAAGGCCTAGGAAAAAAAGCACCAGAACTTGAGTTCAAATCCTGCCTCTGCCAGTTATATTAGCCATGGGACTTTGCCAAGGTCCGATTAGCTCTTTTCTTAGTCTGTTTCCTGGTCTGTTCTTTGGACTCAGATTGCCTGGGGTCCAGTGATACTCCGAGGGACTGTGCTGTGCATAGATTCAATAGCATCGTTTTTAGGAAAGTCCTTGCTCCCACTGAATCTGCTTTCCCATCAACCTCTCTTCCTTTTCAACCCTCTTCAGACCTCTGTTTCCTCAGAGCTGCTCTCTTAGCAGCCCAGAGTTCTTTGGTCTTTCCAAAAGGAGCCAGCAAGGCTCCGCTGTCCACTGTCCACACTTAGTCACGACAATATATCCACCACGAGAGTCAACAGGCTCCAGCCCATGCCACAGAGTAGCATAATTCTGTCCTGCCGTGTGGTGACTTACATGTCTGAGAAGGCTGGGGCTTGGGGAGAGTTGGGGCTTGTGAACTAACTCCCCATAAAACTCAAGCAGGCGAAGGAGAGAAGACGACGGTGTCCTCCATGCCACTTCAGATTAATCAGCTTGTCAGCTCCCCGCCCAACTCCAGAGCAAAGAAGACATAGTGAAGCTTCTAGATGTCACCCGTGCGAGAAATACCGAGCACGAGACTGGTTCTGTTCGCACGATGCCGCCCATACATCATGGAGCTCCTACTGTGGGGATGTTTAAATGAACAGAGACTGTGAGGCAGGTCATGGCTCTGGAGGGTGCGGCTCAGCCATTTCTGAATGCAACCAACTGCAAGGTGTTTCGGGGATCCTCTCAAACCCCAGGTGTTGATTGATTTGGGGAAAGACCCGCAACTAAATATTCCACATGCCACAGACTTGCAGCAGTGTTTCAGAATGCCAGTCTTGGAAGTGGACGTGGAACGGAGACACGGAGAAGGGAAAGTGCCTGAAGACCAGTGAGTGACATATGAGAAAGACATGTGACAATCCAAGCGGTCTTCATTAGACCATAAAAACCAGAGCTGGAAGTCTTCGATTCTGGGTCAAAATGGTGATTAAAGGGAAGATGAAAACCCCCAAAGAGCGCTGGGGGGCTTTGAAATATCCCTCTACGTTTCATCAACGGACGAGGACGGGGGTCAGTTTGGTTAAAGGTCATCTCAGTGCTGCCAGTTAAATAAGGTTGGAAATTATTAATTCCCCACAAGTTTTTTTTTTTTATCTGAGTTGGTGACGGCATTGCCAGAATTTACACCCAGCCCTTACCTTTGCTCCAGACACCAATCTCTGCCTGCCTGGAAGAAAACATTACCCTGCGAGGCCACTGTGTGTGTGTGTGTGTGTGTGTGTGTAGATCCAAAAGCTCACACATAGTGACGTGTGCAAACTCCCTCTTGAGCTTTCATCAAGGGTGAATTATATAATAATATCAGATGATTTTGCAAGAAGTTCAGCAGGGCTGTCTCGAAGGCTGTCAGCCAGACACCGTTCAGACAGCGAGGCGTCAGAGCTGCCCAGCAAAGTGGATGTTAATTACCTAAAACAATGTGTGTAATAGGCAGAGAGAGAGAGAGAGAGAAGAAAAAAAAAAGCCAGAACCTGGTCTCTCAGCCCTAACCACTATTACAGCGCCAACTGCAAAGTTATTTAGCCTGGAGGAATTGTAATTAGCTGGTTTGCAAACTAATAAGATCTTAATAAAAAAAATAGGAAAGAAAAAAGGGTACATAGGAAAAGAATGCTGGGAAACTTTTTATCTCTGATTCTCGAGGAATATACTTGGCCTGCAATTACCTCATTAACTGCCCCAATTCACTTATATGCCAAGGACATTCTGCCTTGTTGGGGTAGGAGACCCCGAGGGGTGTGTGGGGAAGGGAGACAGAAAGGCCGAGAATGGTGCTTCTGTCATGGGGCTCTGTGTATCTGCAACCTGAATCATTTGTTTGGTTTGAATTCACTGATGCTAATTCCTGTGCTTAATTATGCCGGAGACATCCAAATCTGCCCTGGTGAAGCAAACACAACATCACACCGGTTCGTAAAAGTTGTCCGTGGGCCATGGCTCAGCCCTGGTAACAGCGGAGGCTGCGTTGCCTCGTGCTCCTGTAGCTTGCTCTTTAATTCCACTGACCTTTCAAAACAAGGTGGACATAATGGCTGCTTCTGCTTGGTAGAATCTTAACAATCTAAAATATGTCCTTCTTTCTTTCCTTCCTTCTCCCCCCTTCCTTCTTTTCTTTTTTCCTTTTTCCTTCCTTCCATTCTTCCATCCATTTTTCCTTCTGGGAATTGAAATTTCAAGATGCAGGATGATACTGATACTGCCCGATACACTCACATATAACATGCTCAAGCCATCAGCGACGGCACTCTCAAGCCTCTGAATTCCAATCCCAAAGCTTCCTGCATACAAAGTACAACCCTGGCCACCCTCATAGCTAATACCTTACTGCAGTCATTAAGTGCTCGGTACATTTCAGCTGTACAGATTATTGTAATCAACCTCGAGAAAGAAGTGGCATCAAATCATACCGCAAATCAGGAATTTGATGCCCTGGATCTTTAGCAACTTTTTCTGAAGTACCTCTACAGCAAGAAGGGATTAAAATGTGGACAGCCCGCTCCTTGATGCCATGCTGTCTGACCACCAGAGTTTCTTGTGAGGGCCGAGTCCAGTGTACACGGAGCCAAGGAATCACGTCCAAGTCCTCTGAGCTTCCTTTATGTACTTAGTTAACCTTAGGAGGGCTTGTCAATCACACTTCCTACAACTTCCAAGACCTGTGACCTCTAATTATTCAACAGTTCCTGAAAATCCGCTTGCAGAACTTCAATAATTTAGTGTGACCCTCTGAACTTCGGGGAAACTCAGGTCCCAGAGAATGAATCTAGCATACGGCGTGAGTTGCTGGTGAACGTGGCAGATGGGTGACAAGAAGCTATGTGTGCCTTGGCGGAGAGATGCAGGTCCAAAAAGAAGTGACTAGACACAGGAAAACAGGAAGGTTCGGCTAACACTGACCCCTTGAAGATATGACCAAGTCTCGGCCTCATTTTTCAAGAGAAGGACAGGCGATATCAAGTCAAAGATGAATGGGTGAGAAGTGGTACGCCAATGGTCTCAGCTCAGCAAAGCCAGTGAATGTGTGTGCCTTCAAATGAGTCCTCGGAGACTATGGAAGGAAAAGCAGCAGCAGACAGGACGAGCTCAGAGCTCAGACTGCCTGGATTTTGACAAGTTAGGCAGAGATGAATTTGTTCTAGCGTACTAAGCAATGCCAGGATGGTTTTACGTCTTTAGCCATACTCCCATCTCCTGGAGACTCAGACATGAACGATGAGAAGCAATAGAGCTGGTGGTCCAGCTCCATTGAACCAGTACCTCTCGGACCTTTTCTTATAAACAAAGAAAATGCATTCTTCCCAGCTTTCTTTGGGTTGTTCTCAGAAAACGGCCACTCTCTGTAAAGAAAACTCTCAGAAAAGAAAAAAAAATACTTTCAAAATTGTAAAATTTATAGCACGTCCTTTGACTACAGTAATAGATATTAGGGATAATATTGTGATGTCCAAGTAACAATAAGCACATTTATGGGGCATAAAAAAGCATTAGCCTAAATAAGCCTAGAGAATAATGAAAATGAAGCCATGGACCATTAGACAATAATGAGGACAAACCTTAGGGGATGCAGTCGCCACTAAACTCAGAAAAGACTTCTCAGATTCTTGAATGAAGGGAATTAGCAGCGTCTTCTACTCCAAACTGTGAAAAGTCCACAAAGGAGTGTAACGGAGGAATCCCAGAGAGAGAAGGCACTGCCAAAACCCTGAATAAAAAGCAATTAGATGTGAAGAAAAACCATGCAGCAAATTGATAAATCTGAGAGGATATCCTTTTAAAAGTGACATAGAGAATAAAGAGATACATTCTACAAATGTATTTAATTTTATAAAGGGTTACATTCTTTTAATATAATTAAACTAGTTTGTTAATCACTGTACTAGAAAATAACCAGGTCACAGGTGATAAGAAGACACCCAGAAACATTTAAATGCATATAAATGAAGGATAAAAAAAATCAATTCAAGGATCAGGTGTGGAGGCACATGCCTTTAATCTCAGCACTTGGGAGGTAGAGGCAGGCAGAATGCTATGACTTCAAGGCCAACCTTGTCTACAAAGTGAATTTTAGGACAGCTAGGGCTGTTACACAGAGAAACCCTGTGTCAAAAAGAAAGAAAGAGAGAGAGAGAGAGAGAGAGAGAGAGAGAGAGAGAGAGAGAGACAAAGACAAAGACAAAGACAGAGAAAAAAAAGAGAACCCCCATAAAATAACAACCAAAACAACAACAGTAAACAATTCAAGGTACGGTGACATATGTCTAAATTCCAAACTTGAGAAACAGAGAAGTCAGGAGGTTGTGAATTCCAGGCCAGCCTGGGCTATAATGAGATTCTGTCACAAAATGAGCAAATAAAGCTTTAGACTTGAATCAGTGAAAGAAAAGAAACTGGAAGACAGACTTCCCACCATAAATACATTTCAAGAAGATTAAAACTCTAAATGTAGAAATACAGCTGTAACCTGTAGACCATGTGACTGAGTCACCGGTCCTGTGGCCTGAGTGGGGATTTCTAGGTGTGAACACAAACACCGACATGTAAAGGAAACGGCTGATTAATTGGACGATGTATTTAAGTGTATGCTTTGATTTGTTCACTAAATCAATATCATCTCACATGCTCCAACACTGTTAAGACACTCAGAGCAGCGCTGAACAGCTCTTTAGCTTGTTAAGAGGCGATAAACGGTGCAGTTGTAGAAGGCAAGGATTACGGGTGAGTGTAGAGTAGAAAAGGAGTCGGGGCCGAAGAAGACGGTTTGGGATCCTACGTGCTCTGGTCCATGTGGGTTACACGAGAAGGTGTCAGAGATGTAAACTCTGAAGGGGTGGCAGAGAGAGACATGGGTAATTCAGAGAAGAATGCTCTGGGCAAGAAGAGCAGCCCATGCAGACTCCTGTGATTGACTATGCTTCTGCGAGGAACAGCAGACAGTACTGTGGATGCAGATGAGTAAGCCAGCAATGCAGGCAAAGGGGCAACAGGAGCAAGGGAGACCAGGCAGGTCCTTGGTTTAACTCTGAAGGAGACGTGGCCATTAGAGGATTTTGAGAGCAGGAAAGAAGACAAGATCATGTTTGTCTGAAGAAGAACAGTCTGCTGCAATTCAAGAGTACATTGCAGATCATCAAAATACAGGCTCAGGGGGCTCTTGCAGTTTTCCCAGTAAGAAATGATGGAAGGCGGTATCTGATGGATGGTGGCTTCAGGTGGAAGGCTGTATCAGGCGGAAGGCTGTATCAGGCGGAAGGCTGTATCAGGTGGAAGGCTGTATCCGGTGGAAGGCTGTATCAGGTGGAAGGCTGTATCAGGTGGAAGGCTGTATCAGGCAATGACAACAGCAGGCCTGGTTTGAGTCTAAAGACAATCAATCCAAGGCAGAGCCAAGAGCATGTTCGGTGAATGGTGCCTTCAGGATGTGTTCGCCTGAGCAATCAGAGCTCCTGGGTAGACAGACAAAGCCATGAAGAGAGCTGGACTCCATTTGATCAGGTTTGAAGGATCTTCTAAAAATCAGGGCAAGAAGTCAAGCAACAGTGGGATAGGGAAATGTCAGATTCAAGAAAAAATTCTAGACAAGAAGTCAAGATTTAGAGAGATCCAGTGTATGTCTTAGTTGTTTCAGAATGACATGCCAAAACACTCAAGGGCTAGAAGCCCACGACCCGGTACCAGCAGTCAGGCTCGGACAGGGATGTTTTTCCCAGGTTGTGCAGGGATGCCTCCTTCTTTTGTCCTCACACAGGGACACTTATATGACAACCGGAGTCTGGTAGGACTCCACTCTTAGGAACTATTGCAGTCTTAATTACCCCTTAAAGACCTTAGTCCCCAAATTCGGTCACATGGACAACATGTGACACATGAATTTGAGAATACAGTTCAATCCATAGCAGGGTACAACTGACACAAGACTGCTGGGACAACGAGCAGAGAAAATGAGAGCAGAGAAGAGAAGAGAAGGGGCAGCACATTCAAGCCGGTTTGTGTAGCTAGCTACAAAGAGTGCTTCTAAACAAGGCACGCTGGGTAAAGGATATGGACAGGAGATCCTCACACGAAGCTGACTGGTTATGAAACACATCATTTGCAATCCTGTCTCATTAATTAGGTAAGCACAAACCACAAGTACCATAGACAAATCATTTTATGCACCGCACTAGCAAGAATTGAAATAAGATGGAGGCAACCAGGTTTTGTAGCATCTGGGAAAGGGATATCAGGCATGGTCAGCAAAGTAAGCAAGCAGAGGCCTGTGGATGGTGCTCGAGCCAGACACAAAGCTTCAAAAACTGTGATAATTACCAGGCAAGTATATGGGGTGAGAAGTCCGGAGGCAGAGGCAGGAAGGTCGCTGCGAGTTTGAGGCCAGCAAGGTCTATGGAGTAAGTTCAAGGCCAGTTGGGACTACACAGCGAAATTCTGTCTCAAAACAAAACAAACAAACAAACAAAAAGCCCAGAAGTCAGGGGGGATGGGAGGAACATAGGGTTTGGGATGTGGAAAGGGAGGGGAAGGGAATATCCACAAATTGAGAATATCCTATTTCTTGTTTTAGGCAGCTATAGATGGAGAGCGTCAATCTATAAAATTCCACAGAGTTACACTTTTCTCTCTGTAAGTTATACATCAGCAGAATTAGCTATCTTGAGTAATGTTACGTGTGCATATAATGTACACCTTCATCATATTCTCCTTCACCCCCATACGAATTTTCAAAAGCATTCTTGATCTGACACAGCAACCCCCTTCCTCCAGGCAGGGAAGCAGTAGCTCAGGAGCCTCTAAAATGAGCACTTGGGCAAGTCCTCTAGACCCTGTCCCAGCATCGCATGGACGCAAGAACAACCCCACAGTTAGCTGCTAAATGTCCCTCATTAGCCACATCCAGGGCAGCCCTCAGAGGGTCTTTTTGTGTAATGGGGGCTCATTTCTAGGTGCATAAGTTTTGTTAAATAGAGTCGATGGCTGAATCAGTAAAGTGCTTGCTGCACAGTATGAAGACCCCAAGGACACATACCAAAAGCCAGCAATATGTTCCTATAGTCCCAGCATGCTAGAGTGGCAGAGATCAGAAGAGCGTGGATGCTGTTGGCCACACAGTCTAGACAAAATAATGAGAGCTCCAGGGTTAGCGAGAGATCATATCTCAGTAAAATAAGGCGGAGCAAGACACTCAGTAGTAACATCTGGCTTCCACACATGTGTACATGAAGGTGTGTTCACGTACACATAAATACACACACAGAAAGAAAGAGGGGGCGAGGGAGGGAGGGAGAGAGCGAGAGCGAGAGAGCGAGAGAGCGAGAGAGCGAGAGAGCGAGAGAGCGAGAGAGAGAGAGAGAGAGAGAGAGAGAATCCCATTAGGTAGAAAGCCAGGTAGGTGTCTGTGGTTCTGGGAAGTTCAATTTTACACATATAACTACGCAAAAGAGACAATGATTCAAAATGTCAGCTATGTCTTCAAATAACCCTTCAAGGGGCAGAAAACGCATAATGCCAGACAGGAAGAGGAATTGGGTCTCTAGACTCATCACAGGAGGAGACAGTTCTCGCTGGGAGCATTCACATCTGGCTGCTTTGACGCTGACCTAGATGGAGCAGTGTTAACAGGTCACTTTCTCATCAGCCGGGGGCTGAATCTTTACATAAATTCAGTCAGGCGTCCACCAGGGGAGCTTATGAAATATGAGCCACTGCCCTCAAAAATATCAACTTAGGAAGTAGGAAATTGGTTTTGTTGTTAAGGGGAAAAATAAGTCACAGAAGAAGAGAGAGTACCTGATTGGCTCCTCCTGCTTCTTCTGTGACCTCCCCAGAGACCCTCACATGCCACCCATCCTCCTGTCTCCAAGCTCTGATCCCAAGGGACAAACGACTACCCTAGGCTGCTTTCTTTTCTTTTTTTTTTTTTTTTTTGGTTTTTCGAGACAGGGTTTCTCTGTGGCTTTGGAGCCTGTCCTGGAACTAGCTCTGTAGACCAGGCTGGTCTCGAACTCACAGAGATCGGCCTACCTCTGCCTCCCGAGTGCTGGGATTAAAGGCGTGCGCCACCATCGCCCGGCCCTAGGCTGCTTTCACACTCCACCTGGGCTTAAGGAGGCTCTTATCATTACATCCTCAGCGGGTACAGCAGCCTCCACACACAGCAGGTACTTCGTATAAACTTGTGGCGCAAATGGCAGGTTTTATTCTTACTCCAACTCCTGTCTTTAAAACTGAAAAGAAAAAAGGCAATTAAAATCTTATTACATTTACTGATTGATGGTGTGTGTGTACAGGCCATAGCACTTGTGGAGACTGGAGGACAATTTGTGGGAGTGGGTTCTGTTGTTTCACCTGTGGGTTCTTGGGATAGAATTCAAGTGTATCGTCAGACTTAGAGTCAAGAGACAAGTGCCCTTCCCCACTGAGCCGTTTCAGCCCAATGAAATCTATTTATGTTGAAAAAATTATTTTATTATTTTTTTTGTGTGTGTTTTTTATTTACATGTATGTATGTCTGTCACAATTGTGATGTGGCCTTGGAGGTCACAAGAAGGTGCTGGATCCCTTAGGACTGAGGTTAGAGACAGTTGTGAGCCACCATGTGGTTGCTAGGTGTTGAAACCCGGTCTTCTGAAGAGCAGCGAGTGCTCTTACATACTGCACGATCATGCCATCTATGAAGTCAGTTCTCAAGTTTTCTAAGAAAGTACAGTGATTCCAGTATTTCTGAAAAGCAACATCATTTAGCATGACCCCTATGTAGGCACTCGGATTAATTAATTAAGAAACCCAGGGGAAGTGTTAGTTTCGCCGCTTCTGACTTGTGTGATCTCGGACATGTTTCCAGTCTCTCTCTGCTGTAGCTGCCTCATGCTTAAGAGGGAGAATTTGAACACCTACCCAGCAGACGGTTGTCTCTTGGAATTTCCCTTAAAAACTGAGAGGCCTTAAAGTGAAGGGAGCCGGTCTAATAATGTTTTGGAGACAGGTGTGACCTGAGCTGTTTGAGGTCTGTGTCCTTTCTCCCCTGTACCTGCCACTCATTGAGGGTGTGACAGCTATGCTTTGGGTGGGGGCTTTTAGAGGAAGGGCTCAGGAAGTGAGGGTCTACTCATTGAGGCTGTGTGGGCTGTGCATTGGGTGGGAGTTTCTGGGGGAAGGGCTCAGGAAGTGAGGGTCTACTCATTGAGGCTGTGTGGGCTGTGCTTTGGGTGGGAGCTTCTGGGGGAAGGGCTCAGGAAGTGAGGGTCTACTCATTGAGGCTGTGCATTGGGTGGGAGTTTCTGGACTGCTGTGCTGAATTTCTGCTTCACAACATCGCTGCACACGGGGTCAGAAACCATCAGTTGAACTCCTTTTGGCTGGCATTAATTATCGAGAGAACTGCCTGAATGCAATTCTGGGTATGCCTCTGGGGGATTATCTTGATGGCATTAATGAAAGTGGGGAGATCTGCTTGCTACACGGAGCAGCATGCCCTGCCTTGGGATCCTAGATCATATAAACGGGGCAAGTGAGCTGAGCAACAGCATGCATTTGTAATACCACCCAACATAGCACAAGTTAGTCCATCTTGGCCATGGAAGATGATTCAACCAATGCTAAACTTTTTTTAAAAAATAAAGTTGGGCATCCTAGAACTGAGCAAAAGCAAGTGGGACCAAGTCCAGGGTGTTGCATGAGTTCTAACTGACATTAATAATACAAACCCAGAGACAGATATTAGGGGATGAAAGCTGAAAGATCAGAGAAGCAGAGCAGCCAGACACTAGAGATATCACCTCTATGACTCTCAGCCTCAAAAGAGAGCCAGCTCCTCTCTCCACTCTGCCTTATCACTTCCCTTTCTCCTCTAAACCTTATCATTTCCTGTCCTCCAGACCTCTATGGTTAATTAGTGCCCAACTCCACCCTCTGATCTTCATGCAAGCTTTATTGGTTAGAGTACAAATAAGATATCACCAAACAGGAAGAGCTGCTTCCTGTGGGGAGGCTCTGTGTTAGTGTCCACAGATCCCTGCCTCTCTCCTAAGCAGCCATGTTCTTGCTTTAGGGGTGTTCCCTGAGCACCAACCATCAGGATTATGTTGTAGGAGGCCAGAGAACAGTACCGTCCAGAACATGATCGTCTTGCCTGTGAGCTCTCAGCTCACATCTGTTCCCTTAAAGCCTCGGTTAGAGTAACAGCATATTGATAGTGGAGTCCACTCGATATTCATTTGTGCAATACTGTCTTAGTCCATTTTTACAGATATCACAGGATAGCACAGATGGAATGGATTATGAAGGAGGAGGAGAAGGAGGAAAAGAGTTGGAAAAGGAGAAATGGTGGTGGTGGTGGTTTATTTAGTTGATGATTCTAAGGCCTGGAAACACAAGGGCATGGTGACCACCGTTGGCCAGGGTTTTTGTACTACATGCTTCCTCAAGGTAAAAACAAAAACAAACAAACAAACAAAAAACAAAACAAAGGCAAACTAGAATGGACAGAATGGCGAGGGAGACTAAAAGTTGACCTTATGATAATGATACTTTCGTGATGACTTACCTGATACTTCAGTAATGGCCTAGTCCATTTATGAAATGTCACTTAGAATCCCCTATCAGTATAACAAAGGCCTTTAGATTCATCATGAGTTTGCAAGGGGTTATTAGACCACAGCAAACAGCTATGCTAAGTGGCCAAACCAACATGAGCACAGCAATCCCCGGAGTGGCTTGTGAGGTCAGTGGAATCGACTCTTGTGTCAGTCACATTTTTGCTGCTGTGATAATGCCATGATCAAAAATGACATAAGGCACAAGGGCCTAGTCCCATACAGGCTCCCTGGTTGTCAGTGCAGTCTCCGCGATCCCCCATGAGTTAGTTGTTTCTGTGGGTTTTATTGTGATGCCCTGGACGCCTCTGCCTCCTATAATCCTTCTTCCCTGTCTGCCTCAGGATTCCCTGAGGTCTGCCTAATGTTTGGCTGTGGTCTCTGCATCTGTTTCCATCAACTGCTGAACAAAATTTGTTACAGTTATGTAGCTTGGTCTTCTTGTGGGACTCTTAACGGAGGGAGCAGGGTCTGTCTCGGACTCTTTTGCCGGCTTTTGGGACTCTATTCCTCACCCTGAGTCACCTTACCCAGTCTTAATACCTGGGGAGGGTCTGTCATGCTTTGTTGATGTCTGTGGGAAGCCTGCTCTTTTCTGAATAGAAATGGAGAAGTAGATGGGGGAGGGGAGGTGTGGGAGAGAGACTGGGAGGAGAGGAGGGAGGGGAAACTGTGGTTGGGATGTGTCTTAATTTGCTTTTTTAATTGCTGTGAAAAGACACCATGATCACGGCAATGCTTTTAAGGAAAACATTTAATTGAGGAGAATCAGTTTCAGAGGTTCAGACGGTTATTGCCATGGCAAGGAACATGACGGCATGCAGGCAGAGGTGGTGCTAGACCCGAGACTGCTATGTTTTACAGGCAATAGAAAATCAACCAACTTGCTGAGTGATATCCTGAGTATATGAGGAAACCTTGAAACCCGCCCCCACAGTGACACACTTCCTCCAACAAGGCCACACCTACTCCAACAAAGCCACACCTCCTAATAGTGCTACTCCCTATGAGATTATGGGATTATAGGGGCCAATTACATTCATACTACCACAGGATGTAAAAACAAAAAAAACAAACAACAACAAAAAAACGACATAAGGAAGAAAGAATTTGTTTTGGTTCACAGCTCCAGAGGGATGGAGGCTGACATGGCAGTCATGGGGAGGCTTGGTGGTAGGAACTCAAAGTGATCATGTATTCATTCTCCACAGGAAGCTGAGAGAGCAAGGAGGGAGTAGGAAGCTGGGTAAGAGCTACAGACCCTCCAAGTCCACTCCCTCCACTCTGAAAGGTTCCCTAACCTCCCCAGACAGTACCAACACTGGGGACCAAGTGTTCAGGTGCATCAGCCTCTAGGGACCATTCCCATTCCCACTCCAACTGTCACTGGGCATCAGAGGAACAAGCACAGACGCAGGAGAGTTAAGGAACATTGCGTTTGAGTCAGATCTGGTGATGCACACTGTAACCCCAGCTGCTTGAGAGGCTAAGACAGGAAGACTGCCAAGTTTGAGGCCAGCTTGGACTACACAGCAAGATGCTACCCTTGGGGTGGGAACACTTTATTGTACTGATTCCTAAAGTCAGTCGTTATAGCATATGATCACAGGGTCGACAACGTAAAGCAGCATCATTTTTCACTTCCTGGCTTTCAGCCGTGGAACTGGTCCACTTAGCCCAAAGCCAAGATGGGCACCGATCCCGCGGGAAGGAAGCTGGGGCAGAATCTGTCCTGTTGCTTCCGTTTCAGACCTTGACCCCACACGCTTAGCTCACGCTTCAACTTCACTGCCTTCCAGAGTCGAACTCCCATCATCCCCTCTTAGGAGGATGCTTATGATTGTGTCTGGGGTCCACCCACATAATCCAGGACGATATCCATTCGTATGGACTGAGTGTAACCACATCCACGGTGTTTTTTTACTAATGAGGTAACACTTACAGGCTCCAGAGACCAAGATAGGCATGTTAGGATCATTGCTGAGTCTGTCACCCTGGGCAAAGCCACAATCAGTGAACAGAATGTGCTTTTCCCATTAATAATTTTTAAGTTACAAAAGGCGTAGAACTTTTCCTTAGAAATATAAACAGCACAGGAAAAACTAAATTCTTCTCTGATGCCCTTCCTTTGGTGGCGGCCCCTTTCCATTTGCAGAGATGTATTTGCTACAGTTTGAGAGACTCCTTGCCAGGACATTTCAGATGCATTATGGGAAGAAACTTATGCAATGAGCAAGCTTGTCAATCAAAATAGGGAACCACCCAAATCATATCTCTAGTAACCAAACTCCACCCTCTCTTGGACTCCATAAAAGAATCCCCAGACCATAATCAGGGCCCCATGGGCCTCCTCATCCGCATAGCCTGCTGTAAGTCTTGACAATGTCCCTTTTGGGGGCGGGGTGTGTTTAATTGCTTCAGAGGAAAGGATCATCTACCACATGATGCCCATCACCCAGATCTAATCATTCTTTCTGTTAGAAGAGTTCTCTTCAGCTGATCTACAAGGTAAGAAAGAATGCTTTTGGTTTTCTTTGGAAGATGCTCAATCCCTTGTATAAAATAGAATGGTATTTCCATGTAGCCACACACATTGCCTTTACCCTGAGAATTATTGCTGGATTACACGGAACCCTGCAACAATGGCTCGCCGTGTCAACAATTACTACACCGTGTTGTTTGGGAGGAATAATGACAAAAAAATCATCTTCAGAATTCAGCCAGAGGCAGCTTGTATTGCTATAGTGTTTACCCCTTCTCTGACTGAGTTTTGGGATACGAGCTTACAGACAGGAAGCACTAGTGGTGTTGCAACACTCCCTCTGTGCTCTGTGGCTTCAGATGCGAGTTCTTCCACCACTCACTCAGTGTGACTCACTCGGCGTCACTCACTCACTCAGTGTGTGCTCACTTATTAGGTGTCACTCACTCCATGTGCACGCTCACTCGGTGTGACTCACTCAGTGTGACTCACTCAGTGTGACTCACTCAGTGTGACTCACTCACTCAGTGTGACTCACTCAGTGTGACTCACTCACTCAGTGTGACTCACTCAGTGTGACTCACTCGGCGTCACTCACTCACTCAGTGTGTGCTCACTTATTAGGTGTCACTCACTCCATGTGCACGCTCACTCAGTGTGACTCACTCAGTGTGACTCACTTGGCCAGCATCACTCACTCAGAGTGTGCTCACTTGGTGTCTGCTCACTCAGTGGCACTCACTAGGTGTGACTTTCTCCGTGTGCGCTCACTTGGTGTGTGCTTACTTTGTGTGACTCACTTGGTGTGACTCACTCAGTGTCACTCACTTGGCCAGCATCACTCACTCAGAGTGTGCTCACTTGGTGTCTGCTCACTCAGTGTCACTCACTAGGTGTGACTTTCTCCGTGTGCGCTCACTTGGTGTGACTCACTTGGTGTGACTCACTCAGTGTCACTTGGTGTGCGCCTATAAAACAGGCTCTGCTTCTGGTTTCGTTCTTGTTAGTTTTCATTTTCTTTCTTTCTTTCCTTTTTTTTCTTGAGTTTTTCCCCCCCTTTTTTTCTGTTTGTTTTTGAGACAAAATGTAGCCCAGGCTTGTCTCAAACTCAGGGCAATTCTTCTTCAGCAGCCCCAGTGCTGAGATGACAGGCCTGAGCTACCATGTCTGCTTCTCTCTCTTAAAGTCTGCTTTCTCCTTCCCGTTTAGAGTGGGTGAGTTTTATTATTCTGTTTTCGAGTTTAATGACCCTATTCCTTGGCATCGCTGTTCTAATAACACTCAGAGTGTTTTTATTTGGCATTGTGTTTTTCCACTCTAGAGTTTACATTTGGTTCTTTTCCATAACTTCTATTTTTTAAACCAGTGTTTTAAATTGTTTCATATGTTTATAAGAGTTTGTGATCATGGCGCTTTTACAGCCGCCACTTACAAACCCCCATCACCATCTGGCTCTCCTTGGATTGGCATCCGTTGATCATTCTGCGGCATTTAAGTTGTGATTTTTGTGGTTCTTGCTATGACAGGTGATCCTTAAAAATTATATCCCCAGAAGTTTGTATACAATGCTAAGAGGTTTCAAGTCCTACTGAAAACACGGGCTAGCAGATGGTGGTTCTGTTCCGGTGTGTGCAACTCTCGTCTGCTTTCGCGGCCGTGGCTCTAGATAAAGCTGTCAGGCACATACTGTTTAGCTCCAGCCTTGCTTTCTCAGGTGTCTCTGGGCCTCTCACTACTCCCTGCCAAGGCCACCAGAGGGGCCGAAAGGATTTGTTCAGGAAGGCTACTCAGGGATCTCATCCTCGGTCTCTCAAAGCCTTCAGCCGATTGGATGAGATCCTTCAATACCAAGAAAGACATCAGCTTTACTCAAAGTCCATGATTTAAAATGTCAATCCAGTCCCTAAACAGTCTCTGAAACATGGAGAGGATGGCTTCTGATCAAATATATGACACCATGTCCTAACTGAGCTGATGCACAAGATTGTCCACACACTTACTTCATTTGCCATTTCCAGGGTATATAGTACTTAGCAGAAGGACCGAGGGAAAATAGGCCTGCCTATCTGTCTATCTATCTATCTATCTATCTATCTATCTATCTATCATCTATCTATCTACCTACCTATCTACCTATCTATCATCTATCTATCTATCTATCTATCTATCTATCTATCTATCTATCTAGGTTTTTTGTTTGTTTGTTTATTCTAAAAAGGATTTCTCTGTGTAGCTCTGACTGCCCTGAAACTTGCTCTGTAGACCAGGCTGGCGTCAAAGTCAGAGATCTGTCTGCCTCTGCCTCCTAAATTAAAGACGTGTGCCTCCATGCTCAGCTCTGTCCTTTGACTTGAGTTTCCATCGTTTACAACCTGCTGATGAACTTGGGAGGGTCCAAAGGCTCAGCTGTCCCTGAGCTGGGCTGGTTATTCTCATTTGACATGTTCTCTCTCTCTCTCTCTCTCTCTCTCTCTCTCTCTCTCTCTCTCTCTCTCTCTCTCTCAAACTTATGGAAGTCCATTCAGACTATGGCTATTAAGGTTTATTGATACAGTCATATTTTATTATTATCCCAACCCATGCTTCTAAATCTATGAGGACTCATTGAACACACTGTCAGGATTTCAAACCATCTTCAACTTTGAGCCCAGGGCTCTTGGATTTCTTGAGACTCCGAAGCCAATATAAGTTGCTCGGTGCTGGAGAAATAAGAAAGTATCCCCAGGCCAGTTACGTCCTTATAAACTGATTTGCTTTTAAATGGTGAAAAACTAGTTAGAGCTGGAGTCCTGCAGACTGTTTGACAATTGAACCTTTATACTTCAGTTTAAAACACTGAAGAGAGAAGGGAGGAGGAAAAACAGATGTCTCCAGGAAAGGGAGGGAGAGGAACACACCACTCTAACCTCAACTTTATTTGCATTTTATATATTTTATATATTTCATTTTATAAAAACAGTCAAACCCAAACCACAAGATTTCACAGATAAGAGAAAAAAGCTGGACTGTGCTTAATTCAATATTTTAGAGAATGCTCTTAGGTCGGCAAGCTGCCTTCTAGCCAGACCAAGCCTGCTGACGATTCTGAAAAATGTGACTATGATTCACACCGGGACACCACATCTCATAACACGCAGTGTGCGCAAGAAGCTGTAATTATGAAATGTTTGCATTAAGTAACATGGCTGCCTAAACACAGATGGTCCCCATTGACACTAATTGGACCTGACGTGGCCTTGGCCTGCCTTGTAACAGTTTCTGGAACGTGAAGCCCACTTGGGTGTGTGCTCTCTGAGGGCCTCTGTTTCATATCGCCTTTATTAGTGGTGGGACAGGGGAGGGGGCTAGAGTTATACCTTAGCATCGGGCTCTTGTCTGTCTCAGAACTTGGTGAAAAACGTCTTTTACCATGCTTAGAGGGGTACGCTCCTCAGGGGCTGGCCATACACTTTCATTTAGCTCTTTCTCATTTGATTTAAGAAAGGAAGGCTCCCCACGTCCCCTGCTCAGGTCCCACTCTGCCCCCAGTGAAGACTAATGGTTTCTATTCTTTCTGAGCTACTCATGAATGCTTCTGTGATCCCTCAAAACATCCACAAAAGAGCCCTGCTTGCTTTCTCTGAAAGTCTAGGACCTGTCCACTGACTTTCCTTTGACCACTGACACTGGGAACCTTCTGAGGCACAACGCCGTTGCCATAGAACCGCTAACAGTTGCCACACTCCTTGGACATTCACTGTGCCTGCATTCTGCTCTGAATAGAACACAGGGACAAGATGCTTGCAGGTTTTCTGCAGTCTGGTGGAGAGAAGCTTGTGGGTAGAAAGTAAGAGGAGACACAGGCATTGGGCAAATCTCTTTGGTCTCTGATGTTCAGAGAGGTCTTTCATGTGGAGGCATCAGGGTGTCTGTTAAAAGGGTCAGCTTTGACATCTCTATGACCTGGGAGTAGGCCAGTAAGATCCTCAGGGTACCCATCTGAAGACCCATACATTCCCTACAGTGGCTGGCATGGACCTGTCTTTGTGCCCCTTTACTTCTTCATATGGTGATTTCGGGGTTCCAAAAACAAGCATCATAGCACAATAAGACATTGGTGTGTTACAGTCAAAGCCACACAATGTCACATCACAATGTTTCGTTCATCAAGACAGTCACATTCAGGACCTAGGGGAAGGGGTACAAATTGGATGGATGGATTGGTAGATGTGGATAGTTGGATGGGCAGATACATGAAGCAGCTCTAAAAATACTTTTTTTATTTTGGAAAAACTTTCCCCTTTAATCTTAAAACTTTAGAATCAAAGCTGTAGTTACTTTCAGGGCATTATTAATACATTTTGTAAATAAGCACTTATCAGAAAATCCCTGTCTTTAGGATGCTTAGAGTCTAGTATGAAAGGCAGACAAAACCCTGGTAGCTGGTACTTTGTTGTTAGAGAACACCAGAGGATGTCCCAAGTCTGCTGAGGTGCTTGGGAGGTATCTCTTAGCAGAGAGAGAGAAGAGAGAGAGAGAGAGAGAGAGAGAGAGAGAGAGAGAGAGAGAGAGCGAGAGAGCTCCAAGTATCATCCTAGCTAGGTCAGCTTTCCCTAATATTTGGTCAATGATTGGCCTGGATGTTGCTAAGAAGCCTTTTCAGATTAGCTTAACCTTTGAGGCCTGGCAAATGCCTAGTAATAATGTTCTCCCTTCTTAGCACGTGCAAAGCCCTCTCTGAGGACCTTATGAGAAGATATACTGAGTCCTTGGAGAAAGAGGGAATTTTCCAAACTTCCTCTGCACTTGCGTAGCCTCACCAGCTTTTTCCCTGGTCTACCCAAGAATCCTCAGAAATCTCAGTGGCCTGACTTCTCAACCTCCTTAGCCAAATCTTTAAAACAAACCTGTGTCGCTGTCCCCATCGCTTACACTTCTTGACAGAAGAACCCTGAGTGGTGCATGTGATGAGCAAGGAGGAAAGGGAAAAGGGGGGATGGTGTTAGATGGAAACACAGAGAACAACAGCATGAACTGTGGATAGCTAGAATACCTAACAGGATGCTATGGCAGCTTTGAGATGGATATTTCATTTTATTTTAGTCATGAAGACAAGGTGTCTCTATGTCGCCTGTGTCTCTATGTGCTGATCTCAAGTTTGAGATCCTCTTGACTCTGCCTCCTGATGCTGGGGTCACAGGAGTGAGTTACCACATCCGTAAGGGTGTGTGTATATGTGTGTTCCTGTATATGCTGGTTCACGTAGGTGTTTATATGCATTATTAAAGACAGTACCAAGCCTTCTCCCAACCACTGCCAACTGTTGGTAGTCCCCCTAGAGGGTGGTGGCACCTCACTCACCCTTCCCTGTCTAGTGTAATACTGATGGACTCAACAGTCTTGAACAGGTCTTTTGCAGGTAGTCATGGCTGTGGTAAGTTCACGAAGGTGATGTTAAGTCATGTTCAGGAGTTGTCTTCTTTGCCACTTGCTTCCCTATCCTCCAGCTCTTCTGTCTTCTCTGATTCCTCTTCTCCAGTGTCCCCGAGCCTTGGAGGGAATGATATAAACTACTTATGACCAAGCATCCCACGGTCTCCTAGTCTCAGCCCCTCAATCAGTTATGAGTTCCACATAAACTGACACTTGATGCAACAAGCTTCAGCAATAACGACCAGCAGGAGCTCCATCCTGTGTGCATAAACAGTTGTATTTGGAAGATAATTTGACCAAGTATCCATTTATTAAGACAGTAGAAGCAGTTCCCTCTTAGGACCTATGACTTCCCAGCTACCCACATTTGACCAGGTTTACAGTTTCCTCTGGTAGAACAGGCCTCAAGTCCTCAGAAAGTGGTCAGTCATCACCAGAACATTCAAGCTACTATTGCACCAATGGGCGCAACTTGCCAGACTAGTCATACTGTAGCTTACAGCATTCATAATCCAGGAGAGACTACTGATGACTTTTCTTCCTTGGCACTATTAAAACTACAATTAAAACTAGCATTAAGACTGCAACCAACACGGGTGGGTGGTGTCTTCAGCAATAGCATCTTACTACCAAATTCTGTGAATCTCCAGCCTGTGTGTGTATGGGGGTAAGAAGGCTTCTGGGGATTGAACTCAGGTCCTTATACTTGCCAGGCAAGCAATTTACCTATTGAGTTGTCTCCCTAACAACCTGTAAGCTTTGCTTGTTAGGACAAAGTAAATCTAGGAAGGAAGCAAGAATGAAGAACTCCTTCCATGTCAGAGAGAATGAGTCAATATAATATCTCTCGTATTATTTATAAGACTCTCTGAAGCCCGTATTATCATCATTCTTAGCTTGTATCAGAGGAGGCACCTCTGTTGAAGCAGGCAACGGTACCTTGTCAATACTGTAGTAGTTGTGATCTAGTTAGGAAAGCGCTGTGTTATAGGAATACCCAAAGTCAAACAACCTTCTGTTGGAAAAAAAGAAGTTTTCAACTGATTGGAAGAATTATTGGTGTCAAGGGAGGAGGTACATAAGAGAAGCAACCCTCAAGGAAAAAGTGACATTGTGAATGGCCTTAAAGAATTAATAGGGTTGTTCTGTGGAGTGGGGAAGGGAGGGTACTGGGTGCAGAGGAAACAACCTGGGTTTGGGTCTGAAGGCACAAGGCATATTCAAGAAGCAGCAAGCTCACTGGCGAGCTGGCGCTGAGCCTTTTGGGAGCAGGCAGTGGGGATGAGAGACCCTGAGAGCTGTTAGAACCATGAAGTGGAAGGATCTACAAGCAGGGCAGTAAAGTTGTATTTTCTTAAAGGTGGTTTTAAATTGGTACCAGTGCCCAACTTAGCATGCAGGAAGGCAAAGAAACTGGAGACTAGGGCTTCACTTTCAAACCTTTGAGAGACATTGAAAGAAAGTGATCTTTCTCCATTCGGTGCTTTGCTTTGCTGTGTCTGCATGTCTACAAGACAGAAGGTGGTTGTGTAATTCAGCTAAGTAAAGAGGTGGGTAGGGGTGATCCAGTCGATATTTTAAATCAACCAAAAATAATTGTTCGGCGTAGTTAGCAAGACCTTTTAATTTGCGAGTGGTTAACTCTAACTCTCACTGAGTTGGGATTTCATTGACTTTTGGTGAGGCATGATTTAATATTTTGGGGAAAAACAGATGTCCCTACTTTCACAGGAAAATGGAGGATTTGTTAGTCATGAAATGACTCTTAGTAACTTGAGTTTCAATATTTTTATGTAAAGGAATCAAAAACATTTAAATCAAATTTCCTTCCGAGGAGATGTAGATGTTAAAGTGATGGGAAAAGTAGATTGGCAAAATATGCTAAGGGTTTGATGAACTGGTATTATTTTGGGAGAAAATAGATATTTTCAGGGTTCATAGTGAAAGTAAAACATAGAATGTACTCGAATCTCAGCCCATATGTCAAGAAACCCAATCCTTAAGCCTTGAATTTCACCATTATTTCAATCTCAGATGGAAACATAACGATTCTATCCAGTTAGGACTGGTTTTTCTCACCCACTCTGAACCTCGGTATCAATTACAGACAACTAAACTCCACTTTGTGAGACTCTTGTGCTCAGCAGCATCCTACATGGCACGCCAGGGCCCAGCTCTCCCGGGGTCCCCTCCTTCCTACAGGCCCCACACCGATGTATCCTTCTCAGTATGTGTGACTGACAGCCTATGGCAGATGTGGAGCTAGATCACTCCAGAGGTGAGGCCATAAGGGACTGGCACCTTGGAACCTGCCTTTCTATCCCAGGATACTCACTCTGGGACAAGCAAAGTACTATGAAGCAAACCTGCCCAGAGACCTCGCTCATGGCAAGGGCAGTGAGGATGTCCTAGTGAGGTCACCAGAGCAGCTGTGACAGGGGAACACATAGCCCCTGTGGAGTCCTTGGATAGCCTTAGTCACACTGACAACTTCAATGCAGTTCCAAAGGGGCCCCGAGATGGAACCACCCAGTTTGATGCCTCCTGCTTAAGACCAGGCAGCAGTACACGTTTTCTGTGATACTTTGAAGTTTTAATGCATTTTTAGGCAACTAATGACAGCTCTATCTGTGTCGAAGTAGTCTTTATTTGACCATCTTTACTTGACTAGGTGATACCTGCCAGGAGCTCAGGCTTTCAGAAGCTTTGTGTTTTTAGAATCTTCCAGGTTTGACTTTTCTAGTTTTCTACTGGAATGTGCTCGCGTTAATTTTTTCCCCCTGTTTTGTAACCCGGTTTCAGGCTGTGTCTGCCCCTCTCCATGCCGCTTCAGCCATGTTCATGTATTCCTGCAATGATGCTTCCTTCAATGTACCTGTTCTAAGTATTTGGCAATTTTTCACCATAATTTCAGATTTGATGAATTATTTACAAAGGTTTTATTAGCTTCTAAATGTGTGAAATCCACATAAGTATGTACACTTTTGCTTTTGGTTGAATTTTAAAGGACTGTGGGCAGGGTGTTCTTCTGTTATTTGTCCTTTAGTGTTTGAGAATCTTTGTTGAGATTAACTTCTCCCCCATATTTATAAGTATTTCACATGAGTATAAAGCGTGTGATTCTGTTTCCCGGATGTGAGGGTCTAAGGATGGTCGACACCACAAGCTTGTCTATATGCATGTGGATCAAATCTTAGTTTTTTTCTTAATCCTCCCATTTCTGAGAGGAATATTAAAGTCTGTACTTCCATGCTGTGTTTCGAATGGAATCTCTAAGGATTTCCCATGATTGAGCAACCACACATTAATTTATTTAAACTCAGTTATGTTTTAAAGCACCAGCAATAATGTTAGGCCTTACATTCAACAGACCCAGTAAAGGCTGGGACTAGTGTTACAAGGGAAAACAGAAGACCTCATTCTCACAGCATGGTCTGCAAATTCACTCTCGTTCCCAAGTCCTCTGTCCACAGGTCAGCTCCTTTGTTTATCTGATCCCAGTCCTTCCCTCAGAGAGGTCAAATGGGAGTCCACCTGCATGGTTAATCATTAGAGAGATGGAGTAATGATCTGGAGGCCGTGATGGAGAAGGCCCCAGCATTGCATTGGTGCTGCTCAGTCACTCACAGAGCAGCCTGCAATCAGGGGTCCCACTCTCCAGGAGGTCTGCCTTCCTGTACCATACACAATAGGAACCAATCCATTCAATAGGAAGAGTCCCAGCTCCCAAACATTTATTTACAGAGTGACAAAACTTACAGACCCACTTTCCGTCGGGGACGCCTCTATGCAGCACTCGAGTAAATAAGATCTGACAAGAAATGTTGTTCTCTGGGTCATCTTGTTATCCTATTATTATCAATTGGGGTTCGTTTTCTGAAAGTCTTTACAGCATGGATAGCGCTGTATGTTAAAGACGTTGCACACCTGACTTAGTAAGGTCACTAGGAGAGTGAAAGTTTGCTTGTGTCCCTTCCCTGGACCTCTAGTGCAGGTTCCTAAAGGTTGTACACGGGTCACATACCCGGATGTTCTTGGTAAAGGGTTGTGAGCCAGTACGTACTGCTGGCTGCCCTAAGATCCACTGTAAACCACTGCGCTGCAGAGTGAGCTTCAGGGTTCTCAGGCAAGGACAAGAGAAAACAGAGGAGGTGGCTCGGAATGATGAAGAAAATGAGGCTCTAATTATCTTGAAATAAGTCGTTAAACAGAGTGGATGGTGATTATCCTCAAATAAGAGGCCTCTCCAGCCCTCTAATTTGTGGGGCCCATTACAAAATCTAGTTTCTTTAGGGTCCTTGAAAAGAAGCTCTGTTCACCCAGGGTGACATAACCCTCAGGGAAGGGCACAAAGGAATGAGCTAAAGTCATTAGGAATCAAAGAACCGAGACAGAGGCGGAAAACAGCACCGTGGCTCTGGAATTAACCACAGGCGCCATCTTCCTGGAGCCCTAGGGTCCTAAGGCTGGCTGTCAGCTTTTGGCTGGCCTCCTGTTCACAGCAGCCCACTGAGGCACTGCCTTGCTCAGTCTGTACATCTGCAACACACCTGGTTAGCTCTAGCTGTGCTAGCCCACAGCTTCTAGAAACACACTGGCTGACTTGGGAGAGCAGGGAGTAACTTCAACCATTCAGTCAACAGGTATTTCTTGCGGTGACTAAGCAGCTTCAGGACATCCAGGCTCTGTTGCCTGCACATGTACAAAACTAACCTTTCTGGAACTAGGTTTCTTCAATTTTAAAACAAAGACAACAATGGAACCAAGCTCAGAGTGGGATGACTTGAGGAGTTGCTGCTTTTGGGTTCCTTAGTAGAGCACAGGTCATGTGACATCACTCGTAGGGACAGATTGCGATGTCCAGCCAAGCAGCACAGTCCAGATACCTCTTCAGCACTTCTCAGACTCTCTAAGGGGAACCATGTGTAGGAAAGGGAACCCTGACTCTTTTTCTTGAAAAAATTTCAAGGGATTTGGGAACCCTGTTGACTCATTCAATTAAGGATGTGCAGGTGCTTACCAGTTGAGGAGCAAGCAAAGTCCAAGTTTAGAGGGAACAGTCCAAGGATTGGAGGACCTGCTGGCCACAGAGAAAGGATTAGAATGAAGATCATTGGTCAGCAGGTACAAATTCTTTTATTCTTACTATATTTTTCATTATTATTTGAAATTAATTAATAAATTATTTGAAAATAATTTTCAAATTCAAATATATTTTGATCATATTCTTCCCCTCTCCCAAGTCCTTCCAGATCCTCTTCCACTCCCTACCCACCCAACTTTAAGTTCTTTCTCAAGAAAGAAACAAAAATCAATCCAACAGCAAAATTCCCCAAAACAAAGTAAAACTGAAAAATAAAGAAAACCAAAACCCAAACCAAATAAATACAATAAAAACCGCCACCAAACTGTGACCAAAAAAAAAAAAAAAGCACACACACATACACACACACACACACACACACACACACACACACACCCTTCTCCTAAACGTGAGGTCTGTCCTGAAGTGGTTGATTAACCATTGCTGCTCTATTGGAGAATCTGATTTTCCCTCTTTCAGAGGGTATAATTGACAGTTCAGTCATTAATCTTTACCCTAGTGTCTAGGTTGCCATTTGTTCATCTTTTTTAAAGTAACAAAATAAAATATAATCAGATGAAACGAAAAACTACCACATAGAAGTTGGACAAGGCAAACCAACGAAAGGAAAAAGGCCCAAGAGAAGGCACAGGAAGACCCACTTGTTTGCACACTCAGGAATCTCATAAAATCCCTGCTGAAAGGTGCAATATATGCACAGAGGACCTGGTGCAGACCAGTGCAGACCAGTGCAGACCAGTGCAGGCCCTGGGCATGCTGCCTCCGTCTCTGTGAGCTCATAGGAGCTTGGCTTGCTCCTCTGGTGTCCTCCTTCTCCTCTGGCTCTTCACTCTTCCTGCCTCCTCTTTGGAGGAGTTCCGTGCTCTCTGAGGGGAGAGATTTGATGGAGACATTCCATTAAGGGTTGAGTGTTCTAAGGTCTCTCTGTGGAGTGTCTGGCTCTGGATCTCTGCTCCTCCCATCCGCTGCAGGAGGAAGCTTCTCCAATGATGGCTGAACAAGGCACTGATCCACGAATATGGCTGAAAGCCAGTAGGAGCCATTTTTTTTTTACTACATTCTTTTTTATTTTTTCAGAGCGGTATTATTTGGTTTTAACATAGGTCTCCGGGCTATCTAGTCTCAGAGTCTTGAACCCAAGCAGTGTTGGCTCGGTGTTTGTGTTTCTCTTTTGAGAGCATGCAGAATACTTTAGTATACCAAAGAAGCTGGAACGTAGGCATGGAGGCTCTAAATAAACACTAACTTGACATCAGTGAGTTGTGTCAGCATTGTCTTCAGCAGTGGGATCTTGCTGTCACTTTGTGGAGAGCAACCCTATAGTCTTGGCAACAGCCTGGGTTGTTTAGAGATTCTTATGGGGCCCCCAGGTCAATCCTGGTACTGGAAGTCAGCAGAAAGGTACCCATTTTAATCCCCATTTGCTCTGTACCTCACAGGCTCTGCCCCCTTGGTCTCACCCTATTGCATGGCAGACAATATTTATCTCCTGGTTTGTGAAGAATTGGACAAGGTAATAGTTGTGAAATGACTCAGTGACACAATTAGTCAATAAGCAAGGGACTCTTGGCATAAAGCACACCAATGCAAACCAAGGCTGGTTTGATGGAAATTGAGATCACCTTGTCGTTAAGTAAGGACATGTCTCCCTTGTTATTTGAGTTCCCGATGCCCTTGTACAGAGTAGTACTGGATAATTGTATTCTAGTTGCTGGCTCTCCTAGTAACCTGAGCCTATCAGCCTCTTTAGAGGCTACACTTTCTCCTGAGGCGAGGGAGCCATCTCTAAAACGATTATTTCATTCTGATGAGTGTTAGCGAGTAGTTTGAGTGGTCTGTAGGTGGGTGGTGGGTGACGCATTGACATGGTGCCTCTGTTTTACAGTTCAGCATTGGATTCTCATAGCCCTGAACTACTTACCAGAGAGCAAGTCATGCTTGCCTGAAACTCGGCCCTCACTGCTGCTAATGACTACGTTCTAACAGAGCCTTCTGGACCCACATTCTTGAAGGAACGCTGTAGGGGAAATAAAGCGATAAATCTGAGTAGGCATGTGAGGATCTGTTAGAGTTTTGTCAAGTGCAAATCAGGCTGGCTGCGTCTAAGTTCCCAAATCAAGTTCCAACACAGTTAGACACTCCCTGACTAGGGCCGCACCATGCCATTTGATGGCACCGGCCATCAGGCTCAGAAACGCAGCTTCAGAGAGATCCAGCCTTAGGGTTCACTTCTCAGTCCACATTCTTTGCCCAGCTTCTTAAACGTTGCTGGCCCAGTGTTCCAGGAAACTCAACAATCAGGTAGGCTGTGGGTGGTCTAGGGGATTTGTGGAGCATTTGTTGAAAGGTGAGCCAAAGCAAGTACTGGTCATGAAGGAGGTAAACCCACATCAGGGCTTTAGGAGCACACGGAAGGCAGATGCCAAGTGCACCGGCCTGTAGAGAGGAGCCCTTCCCACAGTCGCTCCTGTTTAAACCATTCTCCTGAGGCACCAGGAGCAAGGTGGTTCCTAACTCACCTCCTCACTAAAACCCTCCGAGGGATCCTGCTGCCTCTAGCATCAGATCAGATTGTGGGACTCCCAGTTGTGAGAGCAGAGCCTGTCCCTAATGCTTTGTCTAGGTTTTGGGAACCCATTCCTCATACTACGTCCTCGCCCAGCCTTAAAACAAGGCGAGGAGCTTAGTCCCACCGCAACTTGATATGCCAAGCTTTGTTGATACCCATGGGTGGCCTGTCCCTTTATGAACAGAAACAGAGGAGTGAATTGGGAGGGGGCTGAGGGGATGTGGGGGGAAGGGATGGGAAGAGAGGAGGGAGGAGAAACTGCGCTTGGGGTGTAAAATAAATAAATTAATTAATTTAAAAAAGAATCAAGTCAAATATTTAGGTTGACCCATAATGTGTTGCAGGATCTTTCTTACCCCCGCCTCCATCCCAACTTCCCAGCTTCCTCTCTGGACACCCCAAACTTTCATTGTTCTAGCTTCTCACAGCTGTGGGACCACTTTATGGCAGGTTCCCTCCAATCACATGTTACTCCAGGTACTTACTTACAGCCCTCCTTTTTCACAAAGGAACCAGCTTGTTTCCACTTACTGCCTTGAACCCTGCAAAGTACTAAGTTCGTGGGAGATGTTCAGTAAAAAAGGCACAAGCCTGAGTGGACTATGCAGCCTCTCAGCAGACCTTAGAAGCTTCTACAAACCCAGAGTCACTGTGAGAAGACAGGGTGAGGCCACAGGCTCGTACTCAACATGTGGTGTGCACCAAGCTCACTGGGTGTAGGATACAGCAGGGCTCTTCTTCCCTCTTCCTTCTTCCCACAAGGAAGCCCTTGCTCACACAGGTGACAAGAGAAAGCCATGCCGGAGGCTCTGTAATCTATGTCCTGAGAGGTTTATAGAAAGTTTTCTGGAATTCATTGGGACAAAAACATCACTAGTGCCTCTGTTTCTATGGAATGCCACTCACTGGGTTTCATATACATTTTAAGTTTTCATTATGAAAAAAATGAGCATCCATGCACAGTCACCATTTTAAGTGTTTAAAATGTAAAGTTTAACGACACCAATTTATGCAAAATTATGTTGCTATGACACCAAGCTGTGCACATTTATATCGCTGTGCAGGCTTCACTGTTAGCTAGAACTTTCTTTTCCCAAGAAGTACAGTGTATTTTATTATTTTCTTTTCATGAGTGTTTGTTTCCATTGTGTGCATGCCTGGTGACCACAAAAACCGGAAGAATGTGATTGGATCCCTAGGAGACTGGAGTGACAGATGGTTGCATCTCATTCTGTGTGGGTGCTGGGAATTGAACCTGGGTCCTCTGGAAGAACTGCAAGTGCCCTTAACCATTGGACCATCTCTCCAGACCAGTCTTCCAAATCACTCTCTTAATGCACCCAGAAAGTACTCATTTAAGGCATAAACTTGGCTCCAGTCGTGGAGATAAAGCCAACCAACCACCACCAACAATCCCAACAACTCCACTCAGGCACCTGGCATTCTAATTAGGAGAGAGACAAGAAACAAATCTAAACAAAAACAGGCAAGTGGCATGGGCATGGCTGTTTCAGGAAGAGCAGAGAAGCCCAGGGAGGGAGGGAAGGCAGATGAGCAAGGAGAGGAAGCAGGAGGCGGTCCTAGGGAAGAGGGAACGTCACTCCACTTGAGACGCACGCAATGAGATTTGGCAAATTTGGGCAACGAATTTGAGAGTTCAGTATCCTGTGTGCTTTTGAGGCAACTCATTGAACTCGGTCATACGATCTGTGTAGAAATTTTCAATTAAAAAGTTGAAATGATCACAGATGCTCAAAGTTGGTGAGTTTTTCAGCTGTAAAGGGCACCGCGTTGCTCCTCTTTCACCGTTTGGGAGAGCAAGCTGTGCTTGTTCAAGGACACAGAAAGCTTCCCAGCACAGTGGTTTGGAAGCCCCAGGGAACAGGCGCATGGTTTCCTGGGAGGCAGTGAGCTCAGCTATCTCTAGTTTGTCAGGCTAGCTCTGGGGGTAGCTTCTTGGCTTTAGACTCTGTGTCTGTGGAGTCCAGAAACACAGGAAATATTTCTCGCAGGCCACTCGGGAGACTGCAAATGAGAAGGAGGTTTTTCTCTCACCATGCCCAGCATTCCTTACCCTGCATCATCAGGCAGACCCAGGGGATGCACGGTTTCCTGAAGAGATGAATCACCATAAGTGCTATGAGGTTACTGGTGGGGTCAGGGCAGTCACTCAGAAGTTGCAATAAAGTTTGGAATCTGAAATAAAGGCCTTCCCGTGCTCAGGAAATCAAATAGCTGCCCACAAAGGTGTCTGTAGACAAACTCTCTGCGGGTCACCAGCCTGTGCATGCGGTGACCAAGTGACTCATTCTCCAAAAAGCCCTCTGGCTGCTGCAAATAATTTACCAGTGGGTCCCTGAAGCTCACATCAGGCTGAAAGATTGACACAGCCACAGAGACTGACTTCAGATAAGATCTTGTGGCTGGGGCTGCTGCAGGGGTGGGGCCAGGACATTTGAGAGTGTTTCCTCATCAGAGAGTCCGCTAGAGAGTCAGATCTGGTACCCACTCATTCATTTGTTCGTTCATTTGTTCATTCATTCATTCAGCCATGAAGGGTTACTAGGATGCCTCAGTGCGAGATTCTGGACATAACTTTGCAGAAGGCATGGCTTGGTCCTCATGGGCTCGGAAAGTGCAGGAGGAAAGACTCACTTGTCCACAGACTTTTGCAATAATACTTTAAGTGTTACACTAAGGAATCATTGGAATCTGGCGACCCCAAGTAAAGGCTCGAGAGAGTGTGTGGGAGACAATGTGGATCTCCTCCACAGAGGAGGAATCTAGGGTAACCGGGAGGACACACTGTGTGGAAAGACACTGGGGTGTGAGGTACGGGAACAATTGTCAGGAAGTGTCAAAGAGTGAAGGGAAGAAGGTTCACGCCACAGAAAACTGTCAAGTGCCAAGCTCCATGCCAGAGACATGAATGCAGGCAGATAACGGAAGTGCCGTTCTAAGATGTGTTTTCCATGGCTGGGCAGACAGGCAGAAACCTGTGTGGGAGTGGGCTCGGGAGCAGAGCAACGCTGGAGTGAGGAGAGAGGAAAATGAACTTGAAGGGCAGTGTCCTAATTAACTTTCTGTCGCTGTGACAAAGAGCATGACCAAAGCAACGGGGAGGAAAGGGTTTATTTCCTTATACCCCCTTATGTCAGTCCGTCCTCACAGGTCAGGGCAGGAGCTGATGCAGAGGCCATGGAGGGCTGATGCTTACTGGCTTGCTCATGGCTTATTCAACCTGTTTTCTTATAGAACCCAGGACCACCAACCCAGGGGTGGCACTGCCCATAGTGGGCTGGGCTCTACCACATCAGTCACCAATCAAGAAAACACCCCTTAATTGCTATTCCTGATTGTGTATATGTGTCACATCTCCGGTGGTCTTGAGTGAGCGTTTACGGCCTAATGAAGATGGCAACCCTAACAAAGCAGACCTCCTGACTTCCTCCTGCATGGAGAAGGCTAATCTCCTGTCATTCCCTGTGAACTAATCCTGGCTCTGACGCTACCCTTTAGCCAAGCATGGCATGCTTTGTTCATCACCAGATCATGGGTATAAGCCAGTCCACAAATCACTGCTCAATGAATGGAGAGGGGCGCCGGCGCTGATGGGTAGGGCATTTGGTCTACTCCAGATCTCAAGAGAAAATCTGCAGGGAGTTAAGCATATGGGGCCATCACCAGGCAGTGTTCTGCATCAGTGCACGTTTGTGGAATCTAGTCTACTCAGGATTCATACTGCAGACTCCAGACCATGGGGTCCGGTGTTCTAATGACTTCTGTCTTTCCCTAGTATCCCCTCCCCCTATACTACGAGCTGCCCTCCTCTTACGGTGCCAGCCAACACTGAGCAGTAAAGATAACAGTTAAAATCCTCTTGTTTCCCTCCAGGCCCTGCAGCGTGACAATGTCATACCAGGGTTAGTCTGTGCCTCCGTGTTTTATGCCCCTGCACATCTCCTTGGCAGCAATGACACTTGGTATCTGGGAGCTTTGTGACATAAAATGAGACTTCCACGCAACACTGTGAGCTCACTATGAAGAATATGAGAGCTGGGGTGGGCAGTTAGTGGAGACTGCTCTTTTGTTTCCTGGTTGTCCAGAGCCACATAATCACACAAAACTATATTAATTACAATACTATTCACCAATGGCTCAAGCATATTCCTGGATAACTCTTATATTTTAAATTAACTCATTTCTATTAATCTGTGTATCACCACAAGGCTGTGACCTACCGGTAAGGTTCTACTATGTCCTTCTCCTTCAGCAACTACATGGTGTCTCCTTAACTCCACCTACTCTCTCTATGTATCTCTTCCAGCCTGGCTATATTCTACCCTACCATAGGCTGAAGCATTTTTATTAGCCAGTGGTAATAAAACATATTCACAACATAGAAAGGGGATCCCTCATCAGTGGACATGAATAACTAACAGACAGGTAGTGTCTACTGTATGGACTCTCTGGACAATGCAATGATTCACATCCTGAGCAGGAAGAAGCAATGCAATGTAAGAATTCTTCCTGTCACTCACAACAGCTCATATTCAAATATATAAACTGTTTATTAATCTGCAATTTTCTATTTAGTGTTTACAGACTGACCACAGTGGAAGTGGACTGTGGAATATGAAGCAAGATTAAGGGAGGGTTGCAGTGTTCAGGATTTTGGGGCTCAGTACTCCTCGACCTGCAGCAGGTATGTGTGCAGTCTTCTGTGGGCTGAGAAACAAAACTGTGCAGCCCAGGTGACAGAAGAAGTATGGCAGATCCGAAGCACACAGCCTTAGCTCCAGGGCACCAGAGACCCAATTCTCTAAAACATACACAGTGTGTAGCATGTGCCTTGCTACTCTCCAGTGCCACCCTAGACCAGCCATTGTCATTAGGGAGTGGAACTATGTGTAGATCGCATGGCACTTAGTGCCCCACTGAAGGCGTAAGTCACAAACAATGCCACACCAATTTGGGATTATGATTAATAGGGTGGTATTTATTTAAAGGGGAAAAAACTTACAGATCACTGTCCCAGGCAACAGCCCTCTACGCAACCAGGAAAGGAGTCTAGTCGCCGGTGGAGCAGGAAGTGAAGAGAGAGAGAAGAGGGAAGGGGCCGCTTTTTTAAAGGGAGAGAGACCACGCCCCAATGGGCTGGTATCTCAGCAGCTATAGGTTGGAGGAGCGGGAGGACCTCCCGCAACACCTCACCAGTGGGATTGGCTTTCTTCCTCAGTATTTAATAGTGTTACATGTCCTCTTCTTACACAATATATTGAACATGCTGATTTACCTGCACATCTACCATATAAATTTTTGCCTATATCAAGACCCGCCAAAATATTTTTGTTATTTTCAATGTTTTAATATTTTTATTTTTAAAATTATTTTGTTTTTTGAGGTTATGATACATTTCTCCCTTCCTTCCCTCCAAGCCCTCCCATATACCCTTCCTTACTCTTTTTCAAATTCATGGCATCTTTTTTTCATTAATTATAGTTATATAAAATAGTTCGAATTGAAGAGAGAAATGAGCATAGCCAAGAGACTGGAAAGAAACATAAAATCATAATTACTAAAGCACAAAGTTTCTCGTTTTTGTTTGTTTGTTTGTTTTTAAATAGGTTCTCTCTATGTAGCCTGGCTGTCCTGGAACTTGCTTTACAGACCAGTCTGACCTCGAACTCATGGAGAATTGCCTGCCTCCATCTCCTGAGTGCTGCTGGGATTAAAGATATGCATCACCACATTTGGCTTAAGACCCTCAAAAATTGAGAAATGAAACCGCAGTGGTGCCGGGAAGACCGAAGACGGCAGTAAACAGCTGAAGGAAGGCAAACCAAAGCCCGATTCACCAACCTCCTACGTTCTCAGTGCTAATCCTCCCACTTCTTGAATACTGACGCTCTGAGCCTCAGGTTCTTTTGTTAAAAGGGGGACATAATTCTTAGCTCCTAAGATAACCACGAAGTTTATCTTATGTTAATAGGATAATGGAGATGACGTTCTCCAAAAGCCGAGAATGAGGAGTCTTGGGTTCTGTAATGGTTAACTCTTGGATCAGCTTGGCTGCAGTGACAGGTGCCGGGAGGACTGGGGAGGGAGGCACAGGTGTCTGTGGGTATTTCAGAGAAAACTGTGCCCCACAGCTGGAGCGGGAGGGCTTGCCATCATCCTGTAGGCTCGCCTGGGTGGAGATGGAAGGAGGAGCTCTGCTTATCTTCTCCCTCTCTTGGGGTGGAGGCTGCTTTCCCTTCTACCCTTTGTTGGGACCATTTGGAGTCCTGGGTTCCAGCTGCTCTTCCCTGCTAGAGATCTTTCCTTTCCTTCTGATTTGAGTTACTGAAAGCTGTGTCAAAGTTGTTTACCAGCTTTGCTTCACGACCACGTGTTGCCTTGGTCTTGAGGATCAGAGGATAAGGTTTTCACCTGTTGGCCCACTTGACTGTTGGGTATATAAGCCTTCATGGTGCTATTGAATAAAAGGCTTCTTACCAGTGGCTGGAGGTCCATGTCTCTCTTTCTGTCTGTGTGTCTCTGTATGTTCAACCTCCAGCCCCTTGCCCAAAGCTTGCGAACTGTATGGTAGCACACAGAGTGCAGACAGGCATTGTGTGCTGCAACCCTTGAACATCAGAACTCCAGGTTCTCCAGCCTTTGGGCTCTGGGCTGGCACCCATGGCCCCAGAAAGCTCTCAAGTCTTGAGTCTCTGACTGGGGTTACACAGTTGTCTTCCCTGATGCTGAGAGTTGGGCCTTGCACTGAACCATACTACTGATGCCTCAGGATGTCTAGCTTGCAGGCAGCCAATTAGAGGATCACTGTGGCTTCACCATACACCTCCTCTTAAACATCCTCTTGGCTTCATCTGTGTTGTCTCCTCTGACTAAAACAGTCCAAGACACCAGGCAATGATGGAGAACTACCGTGCTCTGGGCCTAACAAAGCATAGCAGGGATTTTGAGATGTGGTCTGTCCATGGTAGAACTCCATACCTAGCTCTTTATAACCCCTTGTTCGTGGTACATAGGCATAGGTTGCCCTGGGAAAGGTGTGACTTCACTTGACGGGGCTCAGTGCAGCTGAGGTAGGCCCTGGTGAGGTTGATGCTGAGTCTTATACTGACCTCAGTTCCACAGCTTGACAGTGTGTCCTGCCTTGAAGTGGGACCTGGTGGTGCCGCTGCTCTCTTGTGCATGGTGGAGAGACCTTCAGAATGCAGTGAACACTAGTCTGCCTCTACTGGTGCTGATGGGGAACCTCCTTCAGCCAGTGACCTTTAAGAGGCTGGACCAGGTTGGGGCGTGACATTTTGGGTACCCAGAGAAAACTGCTGGCTGGCCCAGCTCTCTCTGTCTCTGTCTCTCTCTGTCTCTCTGTCTCTGTCTCTGTCTCTCTCTCTCTCTCTCTCACACACACACACACATATTGAAGAAATGATTCTTTATAAAATGCACATACAAGCAGAACTCCCCCACCCCTAGGCTCTCTGGCCTTTTCTGAAGCCCTGGGAGGCCGAATCGTGTCCAAACCAGAGCATGAAGAACACCTGCCTTAGACAACCATAAGAAAATAACAGCTAGGACAACCCAGACTCGAATGTCCCCTACCTCCCCACCGCAGGGGTGTGTCCACAAGTCAGGGAACACACTTGTCCATGTTCCGGTCCTCGGAGACTCAGTTTCTCCAATCGAAAAGCCGCGGAGCTGCTCAGGGGCCCATGACACCAAGCCCGGAGCAGATCCCTCTCATGTCACCTCCATGGCATTTGCTAGCAGGTGCTTGCCCGTCACTTCAGTACTTATCCCTGGTCACCTTACTGGGTCTGGGCACTCACAGAACTCTCTGTCATGTTAGGTCATTTCTCTGACTGATGACTGAAAAATGCCCAATCTCAGGAATCATGCCATTTCAAATGAGAAAAGATGGATTTTCTTATTATAAAAGCGGTATCTGTTCCTTTCAGACAAAAATTACAAGCTGCAGAATCCATGCAGAAGAACGGGAAATCTTTCCTTATCCCACCACCCACAGTGTTCACATGTTGCTATATTTAGAAACTGAACTATAGCCCCAATTTTTTTCAACCCAGTGCATACAAATGAAGGCATCGAAGCCAGATGGAGTTGCCTTTTGACTTTGCTTGCCAGCTCAGGCCCTCAGAACTTCCCAAATTATTTCAAGGCACCCCAGGGTGGAGGGTCTCCTATGAGCCCGCAATAGTGCCCTTGTGTTCCACCGTTCTGTGTCTCCAGTGCCGTGTCCTGTTTAGGAAATAGACAGCAGACAGGGGCCACCTTAATTGCTGCTGTCCATGACAGTGCCCAATGACAATTGGGTCAAGAGCTTGTCTTCTTGTGCCCCACAAAAAAAAAAAAAAACCTAAAAACCAAAAGCTACCTTGTATTTCTATGCTTCCTCCAGGATGGTGGGTTTTAACCTTCCTCATGCTGTGACCCTTTAATACAGTTTCTCATGTTGTGGTGACCTCAACCATACAACTTTTTTGTGGCTATTTCATAAATGTAATTTTGCCATTGTTATGAATTGCAAATATTTGTGTTTTCCAATGGTCTTAGGTGACCCCTGTGGAAGGAACTTTTGATCCCCAACCCCCAAAAGACTCAGGATCCACAGACTGAGAAACACTGCTCTAGGGCCACAACATTATGTAAAGGAAAGAACGGGACAGACTTCTCCCCTCCCCACCCCTACCTTGCCTTCTGGGTCTGCGCTGCTATGGCGAAGGCTACATGGGCCTTCTGTAGCTCTGTGGGTGTCTGCTGAGTCTCCTTGCTGTGCTCCAGGAGAGAGATACTGGGGAATGGTCTGGGGAGATAGCAGCGGAGATGTTGAGCATAGACTTTGTATGCACGCCGATTGGACTCATCAGTGTCTGAGTGTAGCAAGCACATGGAATATTTCTTCAAGTCCAGGAATGGGGGAAGCTCACGAGATAAACTGCAGAGATGAAAAACAATGCAGGTAGGTGGGGTTTCCATCTCAGCTCACCTCTATTCCCTTCTTGGGATTTGCCCACTTCGGGCTTAATCCTTGTTTCCCCTCCATCTGCCAGCATGGTCCTGGGCTGATCTACACCAAGAGCTTGGCTCTCTCCCCTTCCCTGTCCTATTATACTTCCATGAATACGTAACTTCAGCTTCAAATGAACCTGTAGACCACCTTGTGTGGCAGAGTAGAATTTATCTCTACATTTGAGATTTCCTGTTTTCCACATATTTCTTTGCAAAGGCAGAAGCATTTCTCCCGGTATGTCATCTGTTTCTCTATAACCGACCTGGCACACTTAGAGTCCTCATCTCTCGGCTTCTCTGCGATGTGCTGATGGTCATGTGAACGGATGGAGAGGGTCCTATGAGTCACATGCTCCTAAGTATGTTTTATGCATTTCCTCATTTCCTCAGGTGGTGGAACTCCAGTCATCGCAGGTTAAATAATTGGTCAGAAATTCAGATGGCAACAGAAAACTTCGCACAGGCCCCTTAACCATTCTCCCCTCCAGCCTTCTTTATGTAATACAAGATTTGAAAGTAATTTTGTATCTGCAAAGTCTTATGCGTTTCTTGTGTATGTGAAATACCTCCATTAAACACCACAGGAGTTCCCGAGGCTTGCGGTGTGCACACATTTATTTTGAAAGACTGGTGAAAACACAGACGGTTGATTTTTGAGTGCATAATTTTCTATTATGTGGGTGTACCACAGCTTGCCTACGCATATGTGTGTTGATGGACATTTAAATTGTTTCCATATTTCAGATGCTATGATCAATGCTGCTGTGAATATTCACGATAAGTTTTTGTGTGAACCTGTATTTCCAAGTCTCTTAGTAATCGCTCTCCTTGAATATCATTTATCTCCTCAAAATCATCTCCAAATTTGATTGCTATTCCGGTAACACCGAGGAGTTGGTTTTGTAAAGGAGGTTATCAGGACAGTAAGAAACTGGTGTTTTTACTCCAGGATTGGTTGATCCTTGAAAGATCGACTGAGTAGTCAGTCACCTTTTGTGTGACTTGACTGTCACCAGAGCGAGTTGTTTTAAAGTAAATGTTCCTTTGTGCATGTCATCTTCAAAACACAGCCACTTGCCCTGCTGCTTTCACAAGTGGTGATGGTGCAGCAGGAAGCCCTGCCAGAAGAGCTGCCCAACCTTGGACTTCAGCTATCAGAGCAGGAAGCTATAGATCCCTCTCCGTCTTCAAATTACCCAGCCTCAAATAAGATGCTACAGCAGCACAAAATGAACCTAGGAGCAGAATTTCCAGGTCACATGGTCACTTTACGCTTAACTAAGAACTGAAAGGCTTTTCCAAACTGGCAGCTATATTTTCTGTCCTCACCACAGTGTGCCAAAGTCCCAATTACCCCACATTGTCACGAACATAGCCAGCTTTAGGTTTGAAAGCCTGTCAATTGATTTTGAATTTAAAAAACAGTTGGCAGTGACTTGTAGAGATAATCCCGCCATTCCGTGTCTGGTGTCAAAGGGCTTATTACGTGGCTCTGTCCTTTCAGGTTACCAGGTGCTGCTGGTAACCCGTCACTCCCTAGAGCGGGCTCCATGCCCTGTGTGCAGCTCCCCTAGGCAAATGCCTCAAAGCTCTGGCACCTCTAACACCTTGTCGTCTCCACCGCCACTAAGGCTTCATTTCTACAGTGCCACACAACGAATGGTACCTGGCCTCTGCAGCTACCGGTGGAGGAAGATTCCGTAACCCCATGACTCCTGTATCCTGCATGACTCCAAAACCAGCACTGTGTGGGTGCCACTACCGAGTTCAGCTTCCAGGTGAGGATGCAGCAGAGCATCCTTCAGCATTTTCTTTCCACGTGTTGGAAGCTGAGCTGGGCGGGGTCTTGCCTTGGATTGCCTTTCCCTTTATTCCAATGCAGGCAGATCCAAATGTAACAGTTACAGCCGCCCTTCCAGCACAGGCCTTGCTGGGATCTTTAGCTTGCCAGCATCCTTTCCAAACTGTACATTTTGTAATTCTTTCTGCCTCATTTGCTCTTTTCCTTTGTTGGCTTGCACAGAGTGCGTACAAATGACCATGTGACAGAGTTAATATTAGATTGTCTTAAAAATCTCTTCTGCCAGAGAAATTACTTCATGACTTTTTCATTCAGCCTCAGGCAAGTTCTTTGGATGTGGGCAGAAAACAGGCACGTTATTTACCAAGGCATCTCAAGAATGCTTTCTAGCCAGCGCTAATATGGCTCCCCTCTGAAACCTCTTGAGCTGGAGGACCTCCATGTTCTGAGCTGCTCTCAGCACCCTTGTCTTCCAAATCCCTCTAGGACGGCCTGGCTTACTAAACTCTGCTCACAGTGTTCTAACACTTCCTTGTTTCAAAGTCACAAAAATCTTCCATATTCCTCAACAAAACAGGGTCCTTCACAGTGACAGTCATTCCCCGGTATCAGCTTCTGTCTTAATGACTTTTTTGTTGGCCAAGGCTTCTTAGAGAAGAAAGGGATTATTTTAGGCTTCTGGTTCCAGAGTGATAGTAGTCCATGATGGCGGAGTGTAGGTAGCAGGTGGCAGGCAGCTGGAGTAGCACTGGAGAGCTCACATCTTGAGCCATAAACAGGAGGCAGAGAGGGAAGACTCAAAAGGCACATCCTTTGGATTTCCAAAGTCCGCCCCCAATGACGAACTTTCTCCAGCAAGGCCACACTTCCTATGGTCCCCACACAGCCACCAACTGGGGACCAAGCATTCAGATGCCTGAGAATTTGGTAGACATCTCATTCAAACTGTCATATTCCATCTGTCATTCCCCCCACCACACACACAGACACACACACACACACTTGAAATAGTCTTGTAACCAAACGCATCTAGTCCAAATTCAATAGTCCTCATAGTCTTCCAGTCTTAACAGTGTTTTAAAGTCCAAAGTCTCTTTTAAGGCAATCTCTTAGCCATAAACTCCCATAAAATAAAAAAAAATCAAAATATATACTTCCAACATACCGTGGTACAGACTGTAGATTACCATTCCAAAAGGGAGGAAAAGGGGTGGAGTGAAGAGATGTTGGACCAAAGCCGAGACCCAGAGTTCCAAAGTATTCCATATTCCTCCAAACGAAAGCATGGTCAGGCCTATCATAGCAACCCCCACTCCTGGTACCAACTTTCATTTTAGCTAGTGTTTTGTTGCTGTGAAGAGACACTGTGACCACGGCAACTCTTATTAAAGAGAGCATTTATTTGGGGCTTGCTTATAGTTTCAGAGGTCTAGTTCCTTATCAGCAGAGTGAGAAGCATGACAGCAGGCAGGCAGACATGGTGCTAGAAAAGGAGCTTGAGGGTTCTATATCAGGATCCACAGACAGCAGGACCTGGCTTGGGCTTTTGAAACCTCAAAGCGCACCATCAGCGACACAAGTCCTCCAACAAGGCCACACCTCTTAATATTGTCACTCCCTGGTGACCAAACATTTAACTCTATGAGCCTATGGGAGACATTCCTATTCAAGACATCACAAAAGTATTATTTTATTGAAGATTTGATTTGTATTTACTTAATAGCTAATGATGCTGATCATCTTTTCAAATGCTTATAAGGCACATGTATTATTTCTCTTCCTTGTCCTCTGCTCTAAGAATAAAATCCAAGGTCTTAAAGATGCAAGCAGGTGCTCTAACACTAATTAATATATATATTCTTTGTTATAATATTAGCAATGATCCTTTCCCCTCATTTTGGTCATTTTTCTTTCTTACAGTTGAATTACAAGGTTCACTATAATCCAGACAAAAGACATTTATCAGATATCTGGTTTAAAAAGAAGCACAAAGCTTTTACTCAAGATCTAGTTCAGTTGTCATTTTTTCTATTGCTTGGGCTTTTAGTTTCCCTCTCTCCCCACTTCCTCTCTCTTTCTCTCTCTCTCTCTTTCTCTCTCTCTCTCTTTCTCTCTCTCTCTTTATCACTCTGCCTCTGTCTCTCCCCTTTTATCCACTTTTCTGCCTTCTTGTGTTCTCCTGATTATCCTTTAGAAATCAGCTCAAAATACCATATCTTTATAACCCTTTGGGATTCCTATGCCTACACTGACTCCTGTGTCCTTTACCTAGACCATCCCTTCTGGCCTTATGGTTCTCAAATTCTCTACCTCTTTTTCCTCTAGCCTCCTTCAGTCTTAGTCAGGTTTCTTCTATCTCTGATTTCCCATTCAATTTGAAATTCTGTGTGTATGTAAGCTTGCATGTATATACATGCATGCACCTGTGTGAGGGCATGTGCATATGTATAGGCCAGAGGCCTAAATCACTTGTCTTCCTCAGTCACTCTCCATTTTATATTTTGAGACAGAGTCTCTCACCAAATCTGAATCCACCAATTCAACTGGACAGACTGACTAGCAAACCCAAGAAATCCTTTTATCTCCATTCTCCCAGCAACAGGATAACAGGCATTTGCTATCTTGCATTGCTTTTATTTGGGGTCTGGGGAAATCAAACTCAAATCCTCAAATTTGTGTAGCAAAGAGCTTACCAACTGAACCACCTTCCTGGCCCAATTTGAAGTTTTTATTGCCTTTTGTTTTAGGGTTTCTATTGCTGCAAAGAGACATGATGACCACAGCAACTCTTATAAAGGAAAACATTTAATTGGGGTGACTCACTTACAGTTTCAGAGGTTCAGTCCATTATCATCATAGTGGGGAGCATGGCAGCATGCAGGCAGATGTGGTGCTGGAGAGGTAGCTGAGAGTCCTACATCTTGCAGGCAAGAGAAAGTTGACTGAGACACTGGGCAGCATCCTAAGCATAGGAAACATCAAAGCCCGCCCCCACAGTGACACACTTCCTTCCAAAAAGGCCATACCCACTCCAACAAGGCCCTACCACTTAATAGTGTCACTCCCAATGAGCTTATGAAAGCCAATTATATTCAAACTCCACACCTTTTGTGATGGACCCCCCCCCCCAAAATCTGGAATCCACAAGAGGGCAGGGTTTCATGTGCTCTGAAGTATATTTATGATGCCCCTTAAATGCCCAGCACAGAGATGGCCTCCAAGAGCAATAGCTGATGCCTAGACTGTGTTCCTGAGAATATTCATTGGAAAGTTGGCTGAGCCTTTCGCCACAGGAAGGGATGCCAAGAGAGAGTTTTCCCACCCTGCTCCAATCTTCGGCCCCACCGCATGCTGAACTGGCCTCTGTGAAGTAAGTCAGGCGTCACGCTTCCTTAAGGTTTGGATGGAGAGTCACCCTCACCCCAGTTCCCCAAGAAAGAGCAGATGCATGAGGCTGCCCAGATCCTTGACTGAGCTTCTTAAAGGTCAACCACGTGGTACACATTCTTTCCCTTTCTTCTGTTCTCTTTTTCGGCCCCCAGTCCTGTAAACATGTTCAAATTCTACAAATAGCCGAAGAACAAATTGAATGAGTAACCGCATAAACCCAGCCTGGAGCCCTTGCTGGTCCCAGCAGTGAGGTCCCATGAGACAATCATTTGCTGGCACTTGGGCGAGATCAGATAGGGTACTTTGATGACGGGCCTTCCCTGGCCACCATTGTTTGTGACAGAGTTTCATGAACACGCTGGCCTTTTTTGGTATCTTTTATCCGCTGAGTTATTTGCTCCCCAGATTTAATTCAACATGAGGAGCTGGAAACTGCCAGCTACTGTTTGGACAGCTGGTGCTCATGATTTGACGAGATGGCCGCTGAGTCCGTTACACTACACTTCATAGCATCGTGAAAGAATGAACAATTCCGTTCAGAGCATTCTTTAAACAAACTTAACATCCAGGACACCGCACTACAACACAGACTAGACTAATAAGCTATTTGCTGAGTACAGAGTTGTTGAGATGGCTATTTTAAAGAAAACCACCCATGGCTTAGTAAAACAGAAACCCCACCACCCATGGTTTAGTAAAACAGAAACCCCATTTAGTTGTCTTTTACCTGTTACTTCTTTTATGCATCTTCAGTTGACCATTGAATTTGGGGGAGCAATTAGCTAACTGTCATCATTCTAATTGCAATACAATTCTTTTTAAAAAGTATTCAACAAACTGCATCCATCTAGTAAAGTTTGCACAAACAGGTTAAGCTTGGGTAAACTCCTGACACCGATGGTCAGGCTCCTGCAGAGATAGTGCATTTTATGTTTTACAGAGGTGGAACTGTTGCAGAGGCACATGGAATCTACATTTACTGAAAACTTTTAGGGACCAGTAGTATTTGTATCTGCTAAGTTCTTCTTCCCCCCTTCGGTGTCTGTAGCTGGAGCTCTTTGTTGAAGTGGTTGGCCTTGACCAACAGACCCTGATCTTTAGGAATGGTGATTAGACCATGATCCCTGTTCTTCATCTACCGGCTTAGAAAAGAGAAATATCAGGGTCTAGAGGAGCATGACAGCCATGTCTGGACTGTGACAAAGGATCTGATTTGGGGACTGACTCGTTATGGCTGCTGATGCTACTTATTTTTTCTACGTTATGGCCACTCTTGTGAGAGACTGTCAGGGTCTGGCTCACTCATTCATGCATGTATTTTTATCCTTACTTGGCAGGTGAGGAAACTGGATATTAGGGGTGAAAGTTTAGTGGTTTGTTCAGACCCTCACAGCTAGTGACAGAGGGAGCTTTGGCATAGGAAGTCTGGTACCCAAGTCTGTGTTCTCAGCAGCATCCTGGAGACTTTGGCCATAAGGAGCTTCAGATGCTTCCCCATTTCCTTTGTAGTATTTGTCCTTCATCCCCACTCCCACCTGTCCCCTCTTTTCATCACTGATTTCCATCATGGTCACTATTTATCTTCTATATGGGATAAGCTAAGCCACATACTCTCTGAGATTATTAGGGCAAATAAGATATGGTTCCTGTCCTTATGAAAGTCCCCTGCCTGGTGCAGAAATGAGCACAGATAACTGCCAGTAAGTGCAGCAAGGGCTCTGACGGAATAAACATAGTGCTTATGAGTGACATATGACAGATAAAATTATTCTATCTGGTTGGGATGTCGAGACTGTAAACCAGGGAAGGAGACATGTTCAAAGTGAATCTTGAAGACAAAGAGATTTTGACAACCAAGGACATGAGTCAGGTACTGTCTAAAGAAGGACATGGAGGCAGTAAATGTCTCTAGATTTATAGCTTTAGGGAAGAGAAACTGAATTATCAAAAGGGTATTAGGGAAGGCAAAATGATGGCAAAATGGGAGGGAGCAAGGTCAGAAGGGCTTGGACTGGTGACCTTTGGCTTAGTCCTGGAAGCAGAGTGGGAGGAACTCTGGGAATAGATCACTTGGGAGAAGGTCATAGGTGCAGAAAGTTGCTTTTCCAGTTATCTAGGAAACTCAGGACTGGTTAGCCTGGAGTTTCAGGCCAGTGCAGGTGCACAGAGAGATGTGGCCCCAGCTCTCCTGCCCTCCAGGGCTAGCTAAATAGCTAGCTAAGATCCTCCACATTCTCTTATCACAAGCAAGGACACCATTCAGTTTATCCTCTCTCTCAAGAGCTTTCTAAAAACAAACCAGAAGGAAGAGACAAATGTAGGCACCAGCTTTCCCATCAGACTTCAGACAGCTCTGCAAGGCAGCCCCACAGCTTGCATCAGAATGAGGCCAACAAAACTAACAGTACCCAAGTCAGCACCCCTTGGGAATGTTTAAAATACCAGGAACATGGTTTAAGCTCCAGAGTCAGCTTTTGGTTTCCAGCATCTCAGCCACCTTGGGCAGCTCTTCTTTCAATGTGGAAACCGAAGACCGGAGCCAGATGCTTTAGGGTTGGTTTCTAAGGACAGAGTGTACAGGGATGTGGTCACTGTCAACAGTGCCATCCACACACAGACCTAGACCAGCCCAGTGGCTCTGAGGAAGCAGCATCCTGTGATCAACTCAGACACAGCTCATCCTCAGCTGCCCTTAGAGTTCACAGCTCTCTAATGTAGAAGGGAGGCGGCAAAATGCTGGCTTCTCCTGGGGATGAGTTCTTCACAGTCAGAGCCCGTCCTTCCTGGGACCTATGAGGAAAGTCACACAGTAAGTCTTTCCTTCTGAAACTGCTAGGGTGTCCACTCAGTGTGGTGACGACCGCTGTGTGTCCCATTAGCTTTGGGTTGGAGAGAACTACCTAAATGCAGGAAGCAAGGACCCTGGAGGAGCATCACTGGATACCCCCCACCTGGTTCCACTCATCCTATGACACTGAGATTTGCTGATTACCTAGACTTCTTGGACCTCTCCATTTGTCTCTGTAACATAGAGAAAATAATTATTCTTTTGTTATGAGGCTGACATGTGGCATTGTCTAAGAGATGACTCAGCTGAATTTGAGCCACATAGATGTTATATCCTTTCTGGTCCGTGGGATGCAGGCGCATCCTACAGTCCTTAGATGTATCATGTCTAAACTTTAACATAAAGATCCTCCCGTTCAGGATACATTTCATTCTATGTGACTCTAATACTTGGCTCTATACTTTCGACCTAAGCAGCTGGCCAAGCAAGGGTATAGATCAAGAGACTGAGGCTCTCCCAGCACAATGTTCCATTTGTCAAGCCCTTTGCTGGGCCAAGTCTTCTGTGGCTTCTTTGGTTGCTTATTTACCCTGTTATTTGTGAGGACCCAGTGAAGCTGTTGTGGGAGTCTTTGCTCTCAAGCAGATGCTGGGTCCTGGCCGCTGAGGTCACAGGCATCATCACATGGCCCTGTCACTTGAAGCACTTGGGACTTCTGCCCAGGACTCCATGATGCCATGGATACGTCACTGCTCTCTCAGTTCTTGGTGAGACTCTTTCATCTCCTATGTGTGTCTAAAAGAATAGACGCCACCCATCTGTCTAAGATGACATGAGGGTAAAGGGACAGAGGCTCTCGGCCAGGACTACAGCCAGATTTTTCCAAGTGACTACTCAATCCACATCAGCTCCTGGGAGGCTATAAAGCAAGCTCTTTCCATCTTCCTGGCCAAGTTGAAAGTAAAAAGATGGATATGGGAAGACATGTAATGAAGGACTTACCAAAATAATAGAATAGCGTATAGCCAGCACTCTGTAGCCACAGGTTCTGCTTCTGATGATTCAACTAATCATGCATCAAAAACAAAGAAAAATCTACTTGTGATGGTTAATCTTCATGGTCAACTTGGTGAGATTTACAGTCACCATAGAAACACACCCTGGGTTTGTCCAGGATGGTGTTTCTAGAAAGATTTCACTGTAGGGAACCCCCCCCCCCAATCTTCAATGTGGGTACCACAGTCTCACTCTCTGGGATCCCAAACTGAACAAGAAGGGGAGAAGAGTTGTCCAGCAACCTCCATCTCTCTCTGCTTCCTCACTGTGGACACCCAGCTGCCCTGCGCTCCTGCTGTCATGCCTTGCCAGACATGATGAGCTATCTTCCTTAACTGGCAAGCCAAAAGAAATGCTTCCTCAAGTTGCAGCCAGTCGGACATTTGGTCACGTCAATGAGAATAGTAACTGAGTCATTACGGTTTGTAAGCCACACGTTTTAGTGACAACTGTCGGGGTCCAACCTCAACTAAATTCACAGGTTCCAGGGTAGGAGCGTGAGGATTAGAATTATTAAGCAAAAGGAACAGAGATGAGAGAAATAAAAGACAGAGACACAGAACAGCATCGGGAGGGAATTCAGTGAATACTGAATCCGTCCGCATTTATTTTCCACATGCTTATATACTTCACTCCAAAAGGGGAGGGGGAGGCCACAAACTCCATTAACGTGATATAAGGAATAAACTTGAATTCTTCGACCTTTGGTCTAGGTGGAGCAGATCCACCTCTATAGCCATACCTGTTGTCCACAACTTTGAAAAGCTCAAACGCTCTGACCTTTAGTCAAGGAGGAATAGGCTCACATCTGTGGGCCCCCTCATTATTTCCTGATAACATAACTATTTACTTAGGTTTACACTGTATTGAATATTGTGAGAGAGTTAGGCATGATTTAAACTATAAGGGAGGATGCGAGCGTGTTCAGTGCAAACACTTGGCGATTTTCGATAAGGAACTTGATCAGCTGCTGCTTTCCACAACTGTAGGAGGATCCTGCAGTCAGTGTTCTTCAGGTGGGGACAAAATTGTGAATTCCATCAAGAAAGAGACGTAGGGCTGGGTAGCTCAGCGGGTGGAGTGCTTGCCTAGCATCTCCCCCACCCCACCCCCGCCCTGCCCTCTCTGCAGCACCACATACAGCGGAAGGACACAGCCCTGGGTGTCTGTCATGCACCGGAGATCGAGGCAGGAGCAGCAGACATTCCTGGTTATCCTTGTCTGTGCAATCATCCCAAGATAGAGGGGACTCTCTCTATAATTTTTACTTAAAGAAAGTATAAAAATAATCTGCTTAGACAACCAGGGTCTCTTCTTCCTTGGATCTCGACAGCCATTTTCTATGGAAACCTTACTTGTGGGATTTGCATTGGTAAATGCATGTGTCTGTGTGTGAGTGGTTGTGAGCCTGCCATGCTCACAACAGAAGGGCAAGGGGAGAGGAAATTTGCCATCCAAGGTGTGGAAGGCTCTGAGTGGCAGCAGGTCATGCCTGCTAGCCTTGTAGTTTTGGATGTAGAGATCTGGAACTGCCTCACTGTTAACTAAATCCTGACATCTTTTTCCTTGTATGAGCTTGAGCCAGGGAGGTGGACTTGAGAAGGTGACATTACCCAGGGAGGGCCACCCGGTGACTGGATCCCATTGATGCCTTAGGCAAACACACAGAAAACATGCTGATGGTAAGAGAATAAAGAAATCAATTTAGTTATTCGTGGCCAGTGTTAAACTTGAAAAAGGGAACAATAAATGTGAGTATTTTAGATGAAGTAAGGGTAACTTTGGGTCTTGAGGCTTTTCCTTGACGCAGTTCCTCTCTCAAAGGAATAACTGTTAAACATAGGACTTTAGACAGGCAACATCAGGACAATGAGTTGATGCTATTTTTTTCTTTTGGAATGCTATTAATCACTTCAACACTTATTTATGATTTATGTCTTTAAAAGTGTGGGTTCAACACTTGAGAGTCTACATGATTTAGAAGCTGTGGTAGGCTCTTGGGCTACCAAGCTATGTAAAAGAAGAATGTAATCCCAGATGTAGAGGAGTTCACTGTTTGATGAGGAGCAACAGACTTGGGGAAAACAATGGAGGAGGGCAGTAATTCTGGATGCAGAAGTCCACATAGCCTGCTCATGACTGATGGGACAGAGACACTGGGCATCTAGAGACCAGCTAAAGGAGTGCAGAGGGAAGAGAAGGACCCTGGAGGCCTTGTCAAGTTATACAAAACAGAGCCCAGGAAGGGCTGTCCAGCCATGCTGCAAAATTCTAGAAAGTAGCATTTGTGGTGGAGTCTGTGCAGGCAATATGCCTAGAGACATGGCATCTCTGATGGCGGGATTGGTGTCTCAGTAAGGAAGTGGAGATGCAAGCTATATGCTCATAGCTTTGGGGGCTAGTATTTGAAAGAAAGACAGAGGTGGAGGGAGCGAGGGAGACAAGAGACATAGGCAGACAGACAGGAAGAGAGGACAGAGAAAAATAGGAGAGAGAGAAAATAAGCATTTGGGGGAATGTTTGTCAGGACACAAGAATATTGAGAAAGGCAAACAGCGGAGAAGGTTGAAAGCACACACTGTCAGCTGGGCATCCATTCTCCTTTCTGTACGGCTAAAGGTAGCTCAGCGAAGACCAAATGCTTTCTAGCATTTGTGACTTGCACAGTTGTGCTTTTAGGGATTAGCCAGTACAGAGAGTGGCATGTCTCCTCAGACCTAGTGAAGTTATACAAACCATTGTGAAATCACGTAACAGTGTAGCCTTAGAAAGAGGGCAGCAGAGTTTGGGAATATAGATAGGCATGGTTTGTCTGAATGGGAAAGGCAGACTGGCATGGGAAAAGCAGACCTTTTTTGCGGTTAAAAGGAAAAATTAGGGGTTAGTGTGGTTCCATGGCTGAAGAGAAGTTCCATGCAGAAGTGATAGGTTGGTGTAGAAATGGCGGCGTGACAGCTATGATGTGCCTATCTGAGGGAGCTGGACTATCAGAGAAGCGATGCAGAGTGGAAAGCCTGGTGACTAAGAGATCTTCACAAGAGCTTAGGACTCCATCTGAGAGAAACAGTGGATGACAAGGATCACGGACACACATTCAGTTTGGAGTTATGATTCTGAGTTCAGTGACAGAACGGATTGCAGGCAGCAGCGGACAAGGCAAGGCTGGCACAAGTACTCCCCAAAGACGAGAATTTCTCCATGGCTGTTGGAAAGTGAGTTAGCATGACAGCAGCTGCAGCGCTGATGTGAGTTAGATCCTAGAGACATCGCAGATGGCTTGAAGCACAGCGCTGGAAGTGAAGAGAGAGTCAGAACATTCAAGGTGCTCATGTGGGCAGTGGGAGGCGGGCAAACCACTGTGTGAGCACTGGGAGGAGAGTGGGCTTATAGAGAAGGAGGAGTTTGGTTAGCGACTCTTAATGTATTTGGTAGCTAAAAAGATTGGGGGGCTGTGTCTTCTGAACCTTTTTATGTTCCTCAGCTTTGCCCCACATTGTCACACCACTGGTTGCACGAACCCCCTTTCTGCTTGTGGGTCCTTTGGCCTCCAATCATCTGCCCCCTGTTTCTACAGGGCTATTCCTTTCTTCTAATCCTTCATTGCATGACCATGGCTTGCCCAACTTACTGCTTCTCAGCCCACCGGGTGAGGTTGGCCTCGCTCCCCCTCCTAAAAACAATTGCTTTTCTTTTTTAGCTCGATACCTGCCTCAGCTGCTGTGCTAGCTCATGGGCTTGACTGGCTGATCCCCAGCCCTGCAAAGTCCTCGAAAGCAGAAATCAGGTGCTCTCTGACTGCAGGAAGGGCCTTGGGGCAGCAGAGGAGCTGAACTCTTGCAGAATAAATGAACGAATGAATGGATTATAGTATTATTGGCTGTCTTGGCCAGGATCCAGACTAATTGTTTTTTCTCTCAGCAGCTGCTTTGCCTTTGATCTTTTTCCAAGTAACTTTTATCCCCACACAGTCTTTCCCGGGATCCCTACAGATCAGCTTCAGGACCTTCCCAGCATGCTCGAGCTCCTCATACAGGGATGCAGTATTTAGGTGTAGCCTACACATATCCTACCATGGGCCTCAATACCCAGATTATTATATTTATATATATAGGAGTTTGAGGAACACAGAGAAAGTATGTGTGTATGTGTGTGCATGCATGTGTGCAAGTACATGTGTGCGTGTGTGTGTGTGTGTGTCTGTGTGTGTCTGTAACCATGTGGAGACCAGAGACCACAATCACTCACCACTATCTCCTCTAGACAGGATCTCTAGCTGAACCTATAGGCTAAACTGGCTGATCACTATGATGCTCTTCGATCCTCCTGCCTCTGTCTCCCCAGCAATGAGACCGCAGGAACTCACCACCATATCAACTTTCTCTTTTACTTTATTTTTTACACGAAGTCAGGGGACCAAACTCGGACCCCCATGCTAGTGCAGAAAGCGCTTTAGCAACCAAGTCATCTCCTGAATCCTAAGAAATGGACATTTTGTTAGAGGGTGGATTCCAAAGGCAGGACAGGCAAAGACAAGACTGCCCTTTCTTTCTGGGGTTCTCTGGGTTGGCTTGGAGACCCTGTGCAGATAAGGTATAAATGACCAGCTTGAAAGAACTACTTCAAGGGGTTCCTCACTTTCCTGGGCCAGCAGGTCTCCCTAGAGCTCACAGATAGCATGGATCGAGGTACGGAGGCACTCACGTCTTTGACCCGCACAGACCCTGTTGTATGGCTTCTCCTGGAGACATGAACAAATACCTATTCACTCCGGAGAGATCACTAATGACATTCTAAATAAATGAGCAAACCCCTCACCCAAGACAAGTTCCACTAACTGACGAGGTTATGGGGGTTACTTACAAAAGCACTGCTGAGGGATTGCTGTAGCCACCAGTGTGACTGAGCATCACCTGCATCCCTGAAAGGTATACCCCAGCATGAGTAAGTACCCAGGAAAGCTGCATCCCTTGGATCACCCCTGGGCCTGCAGGCAGCTGCATCAGAGAGCCCCTCTCTCTGCAGCAATTGCTTGTTGCGGACATAGCCAAGGCCAAAGGGCTAGTGTGTTCTGTAACTTTCTGAGCTTCTTGAGTCTTGTTCCATTAGCTTCCTGAATCTCCAAGCCTCCTCCCTCCAGGTTCCAGACAGAAATGTTTCGGTTCATAGGAAATAGCCTTACAAAAGCTACTGACCTGTGCTGGATGCCCAGGAACCGCAGGAAGCTCCGCCCCATTTCTGAGATGATGGATACAAATGGAAACAGAATTCTGCGGGAAATGGAACGCGATGTTTAGTAATGGGAGCTGGCACAGATGCTGTCTCCAAAAGTCCTTAGAAATGACAACAGGGCTCTTTGAAGGTCGAGTTCTTATAGTATTATAACATCATTCCAGTAAGTGGGCCCCTGGTATCAGATAAGGGCTGGTAAGATGTGGGACTTGAAGTCCATGGGGATTGCTTTTGAGTTCTCCATGATGTGACTAATAGAAAATTTAAAGCTGCATATGAGTGACATTCTATTTCTACTGGACCGTGAAGCCAGCTAGAGACCACCACACAGAAGTCACACAAATCAAGTATAGACACCAACTTCATTATTGATGTAGGAAAATAATTGTACAGGAAAATGCATAATAATATTTTTTAAAAAAACTATGAAGAACTGTAAAGAGAGAGAGAAATGATGACAGCACAAATCCGGAAGGCAGCCAGGAAGGACCGGATGGGACCCCAAGGGGACAATCAAGTTTATGGAGTTGAAGGAGAACGCTTGGACCCATAGTGAGCTTGGGAAAGGGAGAAATGGAAGGAAAGGAAGAAGGAAGAGTAGAGAAACCAGTGGTATATTTACGGTAACAGCATGTGTGAATTGTGCCACTTCTTTAAAATACGGTTATAGAACAATCTTTCTAGAAATGGACCAGGCCTGCAGCCAGAGGCTTATTTCACCTGGCTCCCAAGTCTTGTTGCCTATAGAATGTAGTCCTACGGAAGCCAAGCCATAGTCTATTTGATAAATATCAATAACTCAAGCCAACTAAAATAACAATGGAAGAGATTCCGGTGTTTGCCAAGAACAGAGAGCCAGAGTGACACCCGCGAGTCTTCCTGCAGCCGAAGGCGGGTTTCCTATAATTAGAAGCAATTTGCTAGAAAGTTTACTGGGCCTTTCCAAGGCCTACAGTGGGGCAAATTGTTCACAGTTTCTTTATTTTTCTTTTCCTTTTCATGACATATTGTAGAATACTCCCTTTTCCTGGGCCGGGCTGCTATTTTAGACAGTCAATCACATCTTTGCCTGGTCACAGGAGAGGGAAGAAGAAACCCGACTTTGTATATCATTAGGGAAATGGAAGCAAATTCAGAACCATATTCTAAACAATTTGAGCTTGAGATCTTTCCAGCAGTCTTCATGGAGAGACCTCAGCTTTAGCCAAAAAGGATGTGGAGGGAAATTTAAACTAAGATTCCACTATCAAATTTCCATTGCGGAGTATAAGAAAATAGGAAAACCAGACTGCAGGCTGCATTTATGCAAAGATATTCACTCATCTCTGTATTCCTGCTCAGCCTTGGAGACAGAGAGGCCCGAAGGGGTGATGGGTGAGCCATCAGGGGAGCACCAAGTGGTTCCCCAGCTTCCATAAAGCACCTTGCTCCTTTCTATGTAGGGTGAAGGTGCCTCAACTCCTGACACCTCCGCTACTCTCACGGACTGATAGCTTTGTTGTGGGTAGTCATTAATCAATAAATATAGAGAAATCCAGGCCCACTCCAGTTAAGAACTGTCCAGGTGTTGGAGTTAAACTGGTGCCCAAGTCTGCCTGGTTCCTAAACCAACACCCTGCAAGCCCTATCCAAGCTCTACCACTGGGATTGGTCTGATGTGTTCAAGACCTAGTGCTCATTGTTAAAACCGTGTGTGGGGTCCACAGATCTAGGAAATCTTCCCTCCCTTGCGTCTATTCACCCATCCACCATCCACTTTTTCACCCACCTTTCTTTCTTCTCTTTAAGCAATTCGTTTATTTATTTGGCTATCCATTTAGTCCCCTGTCCAAGACTACAACCAATATTCCAAAAAGGAGATTGCATTGTGTAATACATTTAAGCTCCATATTTTTATTCAAATCTTTTGGTTCTGAAAGACTCTGACTGAGAGGGTTAGAGAGATGGCTTAGTGTTAAAGCTTCATTTAGTAAGCTTTTTTTTTTTTAAATCAAAATGGGTGCAGTTTTAGACTGGATTGGCTTTGAAACCCAGCAAGGACTCGGCCCAGGAAGTTAAATGCTGCTGTGGCTGTGGCTGAACCTGCTGTTGTTGGAATAGAAGAGGTTGGAGCCTGGCAGCGGCAGGTCTGATCTGCCTACGGACTCTCCCGCTCTTATATTTGTTTATAAGTGGCTTCTTTGGGTGCTGGTAAGGCGCTACTTAGCCAGGCAGTCCTTGTCTGAAGCGTTGGGAAGATGACAGAATCCCTTTAGCAAATGAAGAAACGAAGGAGTAGCAGGTGATGCCTGGCATTGTGTGTGACCTCGCTGCCACCGATTGTTCTAGGCCGCCTACTATGCTGTGACAGCTCAATATCTCACCGGTGACAATATTCTATAATAACCATCAGCTCTCAGCGTCCCTTTACTGCCTCACTGTTTGTATTCTGATCCTGGCTATTCTGACTAGTGTGAGGTAGGGCCTTAAATTGGATTTAATTTGCCTTTCCCCAGAAGCTAAGCATTTTGGATTTTATTTTTCGTCTTGAGACTTTCTGTTCGGTTCCATAGACCATGTATTGGGTTGTTTGTTTTCTTGGTGTTTGTTCTATGAGGTCTTTATATAATTCTAGACACCAGTCCTCTGTCAGATGTGTGGCTGACAACAGTTTTCTCCCATTCTTTACGTTGCCTTTTCACACAATTGGCAGCTCCCTTGTTCGCACAAACCTTTTTGATTTCCTAAGAGCTGCTTGTCGATCATTGGTCTTGCTTCCTGTATTATGGGAGTCGTGTCAGAAGGTCCGCTCTTGTGTCTAAAGGTTGAAGCTTCTCCTCACTTTATTGTGTAGCAGCTTCAGGGTGTCAGGTCCTCTGTTGAGGACTTTGATTCACTTGGAGTTGAGTTTTGTAGAGACGGAGAGATGAGGATCTAGTTCCATTCTCCTCCCTGAAGCTCTCCAGTTCGCACACCACCGTTTCTTGAAGATGCTATCGTTTCTCCAATGTGGGTTTTCTGTTTGTTTGTTTGTTTTCATTTTGTTTGTAATCTCTGTCAAATCAGGTGGCTGTAGCTGTGTGATCTCATATGTGGGTCCTCTAGCCCATGTATCTACTTTTGGGCCAGTGCCATGCTGGTTTTATTACTATGGCTCTGTAGTATAACTTGAAATCAGGTATGTTACTATTTCAGAAAGTATTTGTTTTTGCCCATGGATTGCTTTGTCTATCCAGGATATTTTGTACCTCCATGTTCATTTTAAATTTTTTTCCTCAATTTTCATGAAGAATGTCAATTGAATTTTTAATTGGGATTGTATTAAATCTATAGATTGACTTTGGGAGGATGGCTGTTTTCACAATATTAATCCTACCAATCCATGTGCATGGGAGATCTCCCATCTTCCAGTGTCTTCCTCGATTTCTTCCTTTAGTGTTTTCAAATTTTCACTACAGAAGTTTTTCACATCCTTGATTAGGGTTATTCTAAGATATTAGATTTTATTTGATACCGCAGTGAATGGTACACTTTCCAGGATTTTTTCTCAGTATTTTTACCATAGGTATACATGAGGGCTTTAAATTTTATGAGCTAATTTTGCATGCTGATCATAAGTTGCTTGAATTTTTTTCTGGTGGAGACTTTGGGGTCTTTTGAGTATAGAATCATATCATCTGCAGCTTAACATACTTCGGCTTTTTTCTTTTCCTATTTATGTTCTTTATATTTCCTTTCCTTATATTATTATTCTAGCTAGGATTTCCAGAACAATATTGAATAAGAGTGGAGACTATGAACCTATAACACCATTGTTTTGTTCCTTGTTTTAGTGGAAATGCTTTGGGTTTTTCCTTTGTTTGGTATAATGCTCAGATTTGCCATACATATACATAACTTTGCTTATTCCAAGTACTTTTAATAAGAAGAGATGATGGATTTTTGTCAAAGGGCTTTTCTGCATTTGTGGAGACGACCATGTGATTTCTGTCACTAAGACCATTAATGTAATTTATAATGTTTATTGATTTAAATATATTGGATCATCCCCACATCTCTGGAGTAAAGCCAACTTGATCACAGTAAACTGTCTTTTTGATGTGTTTTCATTTGGCTGACAAGTGTTTTGTTGGGAATGTTTGCATCATTAAGGGGAATGGTCTATAGTTTTCTCTTTTGTTACATCTTTGTTTGGTTTTGATATCAGGGTTATACTAACTTCTTAAAATAGGTTGGAAACTTTCCTTCCTTTTCTATTTCATGGAATAGTTTGAGAAAAATGGTGTTAATTCTTCTTTCAAAATCTAGCAAAATTCACCAATGAATCCATCTGGGCCTAGACCTCTTTCAAGTATGGAGGTTATAAATTAGTTTCAATGCCCTTGCTTGTTACATATCTGTTAAATTGCTTATCTTATCTTGATTTATATGCATCAACAAATTAATCCATTTATTTAATATATTCTGGTTTTTTAGGCAGGAAATAATTATTTCTGAGTTTCAATGGTATCTGTTGTAATGGCCCCCATTTCATCTCTAATTTTACTAATGTACACCTTTCCTTTCTGTTTATTAGTTATTAGTTTGTTTATTAGTTTGGTATGACTACCTTTCTCATCTTTTCAAAGAAACATATCTTTGTTTCATTGATTCTTTGTATTACACTAGAGGTTTTAGCTTGCTTTTGCCTTTCTTTAATGTCTGCCCTGACCTTAATGTTTCTTTATACCTACTCTCATGTGTTTTGAATTGATTTTCTTTTTTTCTAGAGCTGTAAGGTGCATCATTAAGTTATTTGTTCTTAAGGTTTAAAATGGATTTTTTTGCAAGGTGATGCAGCATTATTGCTACAGTTTTAAAGAAAATTCCAAATTTAAGGTATCAGGAGCAAATCACATAGTATAACTGCTTAAGACAGGCAAGACTCAGGAATACTATCAGATATGCAGCGCACAGCAACCCTGTCCCCACGTATGCACTAGATCTCTGAGGCTTCCTTTTCAAATCGAAACATAATCCTTTCCCTCCACTCCCTTTCCTTCCTCTGACTTCTATGTTCCTCCCTAAGCCACGGTGCCTTTCAAAGTCCTGTCTTCCTGCTCTTTAATTGCTATCACTGCGCACACATGTGCATACTACCTGCCGAGTCCCTTAGCATTGCTTGCTTGCCTGCTTGCCATGGTTTCAGGGCTGAGCATTAATATTAGGTAACCAGTTAACAGGTTCATCCCTAAGGAAGATTAACTCTCCCTCTCTTATTAGCTGTCATTAGTTGCCTAATGACAACTAGTTTTTGTCTAGATGTGGGGTCCCCTGAGTTTTCTCCCTTCCCTCTAGTGTTAGCAGGTCTTACTCAGGAAGCCACATTGTTGAAACATCAGGTGTGATGTTTCCTGATCCCTTCTAAGAGACACGGTCTCACAGCAGGTTTCCCGGTCTTTTGTCTCTTACAATCTTTCTGCCTCTTCTTCCGCTATGTTCCCCGGGTTGTGCTCTAGGTGTACCCACTGGGTCTGGGCACTCTACGGTCAGTTGTTCTCTTCATTTTTGCCAGTTGTGGTTTTCTGTGATGGTCTCTGTTGCGAAGAGAAGCTCTTTTGGTAAGGATTGGGAGCTACACTTACCTGTGGGTATAAGGGTAACTATTTAGAATGTGATCAGAAATTAAGCTGGTTTAGTAAATCAGGCTCCTGATTTCTTAATGTAGACAATCAGGGCTGTAAACTGGCCTCTTTAAGACCGTCTTTCCCTCCCCCCTTAAACCCAAAGATTACAGAACATTGTGTTTTCATTCTCGTTTGTTCTAGGCATGTTTTTATTTTCTCCGTGTCTTCAATGACCCTTTGATTGTTCAATAGTATGCTGTTTCAACTCCAAGGTTGTGACTGCTTTAAAGTTTCTCTTAGGAATTTGTAATCTCTTTTTTTCTTTTTTATTAATTTTATTGAGCTATACATTTTTCTCTGCTCCTATCCCTTCCCCTCCACTTCTACCCTCTCCCAAGGTCCCCATGCTCCCAATTTACTCAGGAGATCTTGTCTTCTTCTACTTCCCATGTAGATTAGATCCATGTATGTCTCATTCTGTTGTGATTAGATAGATTACACGAAATGATTTCGGCCTTCCTATCTTGGTTAGAACTCTGTGTCCAAATGTATCACCTATTTTAGCGAGTTCCTTGGGCTATGAGGAAAATGTGTATCCTCCTGGGTTTGGATGGAGTGTTCTGCAGGTATTTGTTAAGTCCGTTAATGTATTCTATCATTTAATGCAGTTACTTGCTGTTGTGTCAGAATGACATGTCAACTGGTGAGAGTGACATGTGGAAGCCATCCTCTTCTCTGTGCCTGGGCTTAGTCTATGGATTTACCTCTAGTGATATTTATGAAATTGGGTGCACTTCTGTTTGGCTTGTATATGTTTAAAGTCATAAAGTGCTTTTGATGGATTGTCCTGTAATCTGTATGAAGTCACCTTTTCTATCCCTTTTCACTAGTTTTAGGCTGAAGTTTATTTTGTCAGATATTGGAACAGCGGCACTTGCTTGTTTCCTAGATCCGGTTTGCTTGAATATGATTTTAGTTGGCTTTCTTTGGTTACGATAAACACCACAACCAAAAGCAATGTGGGGAGGAAAAGGTTTGATTCAGCTTATAGATTACAGTCAATTGTTGAGGAAAACCAGAGCAGGAGCTCATGGTTAGAACCTGGAGCAGAAACCACATAGGAATACTTTTTACTGGCTTGCTTCGGGATCATGTTAAGCTCTTTCTGAAATACTCCAGGCCTACCTGCCTAGGGGTGGCCCACAGTAGGCTGGTTCTACCTTCCTCAATTAGCAATTAAGAACATGCCCTTAGACAGGCCAGCTAGGCAGTCCAATGGAGGCAATTCCTCACTTGAACTTCCCTCTTCCTAGGTACAGAAAATTGACAACCAAATTGACCCCACCAATACCTTTTACCATCTTTTCTCCCTAAGGAATTGTTCTGGTTTACTGTCTGTTGCTGTGATAAATGCTAAGTTCAAAAGTGACTCTGGGAACAAAGGGTTTAATTTAGCGTACAAGTTAAAGTCTATCACTGAGGGAATTTGACACAGGAACTCAAGGCAGGAACCTAGAGGCAGGAACCAAAGCAGTAACTATGGAGACACATTGCTTACCGGCTTGCTTTCCTGTTCACATTTCTCATCCACGTGGGTTCATCTGCCCATGGATGGTGCCACCAACATTTGGAAATGGAAGTCCAGAGAGGGGAAGCCACTTGACTGAGCATACACAACTAATAGGAAGCAGAGGTAGGCAATAAGGCAGGCAGCGAGTCTCCAAAGCTCAGTGGTGTGACTGTCCCTTTGTGGTTAGTAGTTCATGCTCTGGCGTTGCGCAGCTTTCCTCAAGCTTGTTACTAGTTCCAAGAGGTTCTGGGATGAAATTTCTGTCTATCTCCAGTTTGGCAGAAGCAAATTGAATGTCTTTGCTTTGTGTTGACATGGCAAGAATTCAGAAAGGTGTCAGTTGTGGCTTGATCCCTGTCCTCCTTCCAAGAGGCCTATCTCTGCTCTTGCTCCTTGCCACACTCAGAGGCCCAGGAGTAGGGTTCCTATGATTTTTAACCACACTGCTGGGGCCATGGTACATCCAGTAATTCTACGGGACTGCTTTGAAGAGCAGCATGGTGGTGAAAGCCTTGAAATAACTCCAGAAAAGAGGAGCCTGGGGAGAAGCCTAGTGTTGCACTAGAGTCTTGCTCATTTCTGGAGAGTCCTCTCACCTGTGTAAGCCCCAGTTTCCTCAGATGTAAGCTGCATCTACCTGGGGTTGTTAATGGACTTAGCATACATATATTGAAGTGCCCTTAGAAGGCAATGGATGGCCCATGCTGCGCTCTCTCTCTCTCTCTCTCTCTCTCTCTCTCTCTCTCTCTCTCTCTCTCTCTCTCTCTCTCTCTCTCTCTCTCTCTCACACACACACACACACACACACAGAGTTCTCCCACTAAGTTCTCCCTCCTGACTTTTTGACCTTCAGTTTCTCTGCCTATAAAAGAAGGTAAGTCATGAGTCTCCTTGTAATGGGCAGATGAAAGTGTTGCATGAACTCCGAGGCACTGGGCACATCAGTCAGAACTGAGTCACAAAGGAGCTTTGGGAAGCACAAGAAGCATTTGATTTTACTGCCAGCCAGGACCTGGACTGTTCTCTGCCTGCAATTCTGAGGGGGTCAGAGGCCAAGGGGTGTGGCGATTCCTTGGCAAGCAAAGAAAAAAGATGAATGAAGAAAATTCCAACACACCTTTCCAGACTTTCCAGAATGTCATCTCATGGAAGAAATGGTTTCAGCTGAACTTGTCCAAAGAAATGACTGACAATTACAGGCCGAGGGGATTGAGCAGCGAATTTATTTATAGGAGATTTGCAGATCAGGCTTTGCCCCTGCTTTGTATGATTCTGTGGAATTAGACACGTTTTTGTTTCCTTGTTTATTTGTTTGTTTTAACCAAATCCCTTTCCCTCAGATGGCAGTTGTGTGTGTTTTTAGCACAAGCACTGCAAGTGGACAACATGGGTGCTGGAAAAACTCGGTGCAGGAGACTGCTCTAAAGGAGGGCAGGTGAGGAGGACGGCTCCCAGAGTCCCCTGCAAAGCCACTGTCTCCTTTACTTCAGTGCTGCTGTGATAAACACCATGACCGAAAGCAAGGTGAAGAGGAAATGCTTTAGTTCATCTCACAGCTTATGGTCCATCATGGAGGGAAGGCAAGAAGCTGGAAGGAGCCAAGGTAGACAGAGAAACGCTGCCTACTGGCTTGCTCCCCATAACTTGCTCAGCTTGCGTTCTTACGTAGTCAAGAACCATGTACACAGTCCACAGTGGGCTGACCCTCCCATGCTAGTCTTCAGTGAAGAAACTGCCCCACACATATGACCACAGGACAATCTGATGGGGTGGGTGTGACTCCTTGAGGTTCCCTTTTCCCAGGTGACTCTAGCTTGTGGTCAGTTCACAAAAACTAACCACATAGCCACCAACTTATTTCACTAGATAAACACTCGCAATAACTGTCTGCCACTCAGTCTGGGCTGGACAGTTTTGGGTGTAAAGTCAGCGAGAACAAGAACAGGAGCAACAAGACTTGCTTCCAAAATCTCTAAATTTGTGCTCGGGTAGAAGTAAGGATGCCTTTGGACGTTTGACCTCATAGAGATTTTTCTCGGTTTTCCAAGTATGTGTCTTGGCCCCTAACCTCAATTTCCATCAAATTTCCCCTTCAAAAAGTAAAATCTCATGTCTCATTAATATTACTGGGTTTTAAAAACCGGATTCCACTCCTTTGTGGTGGTTGTGAAAAAATGCTGAAGTCGCCTCCATTGTCTCGGCCAAGGTGAGAACAGTCTTTCTAAGTTACACATCTTTTCGCATAAAGAACTCTTATTAACCATTCTGCTCATGAGACTGTGAATGTCAGAAACACCACACAAATCCACACACTAGTGTTTGCCTCGAATGATTCAGACAAATGACTTTAAGACAAAAGAGGGGTGTGCTTGTCTCCTGTTATCAAACATCAAAAGATAAGAGAGGACATGTGTCAGGGATGGCCAAATCAACTCCTGATGGCAGAAGGTGGGTGATGGACTCTTCTGTGAATGGGTAGGCTACAGCCAGGGCCTGGAATTTGCACTTTTAAAAATTACAAGGATTATTCAGAGGTTAACTTCTAATCTATAAGCATCTATCTATCTGTCCGTTTGTCTATGCACATATATTATGCTAAATCCTTAAAAATCCAAGGGATGCATCCTAAGAGCCAAATATAGCTGGGGGAATTGAACTAGGCTCTGTACCCCAAAGCTATATAGGTGTCTCTGTCTAAATTTAATGACACATGAACAAAGTTTGGATCTTGTTGAGAGAGGCATAGCCACATGAAAAAAATGACAACAGGGAACCCAGCCTTGGTTACCTAACTAAGTGCCCAGGGAAGGAAGCACAACTGCATTAGGAATAATTAGAGGAAGGGAATTTGAACTAGGTGTTGAGTTTGTCACTTAGATCAGGTAAAGGCAGCAGACACAGATGACTCAAGGAGGGTTCAGGTAGGGTTTTGAATGTAGTTTTGGAGAGTCTCTTCTGAAATAAGCTTCCTGAGTTTGAATCCCACCCTGGCCACGCAGCAATCACATCAGTTCAGCACCGGTGACCATTTCTGGAGCTTTAATATCCTCACTGAGAAAATGGGATTTGTGAGCTTTTCTCACGGGACAGCAGGTGGCAGGAGTTAATTTTTATGAAGCGGCTTTTCATACTGGGCTTTTGAATCACACCAACCTAGGTGTCTATGCCAGCACTCAGGTGCTGGCCAAGTTCCACCTCTCTGTCCACTTCACCTAAAACCAGCGACGATCATAATGCACACTTGCTGTGTGTAGATCCCCAAGGCTCATGTGTTGGAGGCTTGGTTCCCAACTGGGAGATCTAGTCACTGAGAAGTAAATGGCTCACGAGGATATTGACTTAGCCAATGAATTAACAATCCATTGGTGAATTTATCACCTGATGATGTTATTGATAAATGGCTGAAAATATGAGGCGTATCCTGGCTAGTGGAAAAAGAGAGCAACGGGACATGCCTGCGAAGGGTGTGTCTTGTCCCTGGCCTCTTGCCCATCAAGAGTGAGCAGAACTGATCCATGCCTTTTCTGTCATTTCACTCTGCCTCACTACAGGCCTCCAAACAATGGGGACAGACCAACACGTTCTAGAACAACAAACCAAAATAATTATTTTCTCCTAGGATTTGTTTTCCTAAGGTATTCGGTCACTAGCTGGAAAGATCGCTGGCACAGTGTCCTAAGGATAATTATGAAGTTTAAATGACAACTGTTTCGCATGAAATATTTAACCCAAGATCTGGCGCACAGCCGGGCCTAGGTACACATTGAGTAGTCCTGTGTAGCATCTGCCTGGGAAGTGCTCCAGGCATCGTAGCACGCAGTGGACACTCTGCTTCTTCCTCTCCTTGATGCTAAGCCTGGCCTATCGTGGGAAATTCTCCTTCAGATTATTACCATGATACAGAGTGGGGACTGGGTCAGAAGGCCCCAAACTTACCCACTTGGACAAGCATGCCTGACAGGAGGTAGACTCAGCTTTATACGGCAGAGGCCCAGACCACTGCAAACAGCAAGCTGACATGCCGGGAATTTCCTTCTGAGAGAGTCAGGCCTATTCGTGGAAGGGACCTTAGTGGGCTTGCCCATTCTATGAAGTGGCGTGCTGGCACAGGGGATTGGTACAGGATGGTGAGAATATGAACTTACATGGCCCACACAAACTGGCAGTTCAGTAGTGTCTGTGAATCAGCATCAGGCTTGCTGGAAGAAGGCAGAGCTAAAGGCACAAAAGGACACCGCCGAGCATCTCCAAACCCCAGGCCTGAGTACTGTTTTCTCCTTATGAGGCTTAATCAGAGTCTGGAAAGATCAATGACAGACACTCCTGGCCCCTTAAGCCAAACCTCATTGAGGGGCAGGTGGTCATGGATGGTGACTAAGTGCCTGGGGCCTGTTTCTCTAACCCCAGACACTGAGGTGAGCAAGGAAGTGACCTTTTCGAGGTCAGGGTCATTTTGGTACCTGATGCCAAGGTTTGGTCTCTCTCCCTAGCAAGTCCAGGTGGAGCTCATTGTGGTGGGGGTGGAGCTGCAGTGGAACCACAGGTTGTGTTTTTGTTGTTGTTTGTTTGTTTTTCACCAGTGTTGTGATGGTGAGTTGCCTTCTGCCCCCTGACTGTTAGCCATCTATCTATTCAAACCTGTAGTAGAAAATTCTGTCCCAAGGCATCATCAAGGGGAGTTGATTATAGTAAAGGTATGGAATTGGAAATTAATTGGAAGATGACAAAATTTCCTGTATATGGATGCAGAGTTGAATTTATCCTGAGTTTCCAAAGGTAACTTGGAGACCAAGAATGGTGACACGGAGCAGAAAATTGTTTACGATGGCCAGCCTGGGAAGTACCAGGAAGCAACCCACCATCACTGCGCAGGTACGTGGGATTAGTGAAGTCTTGGCTCGTGTGTGTGTGTGTGTGTGTGTGTGTGTGTGTGTGTGGAAAGGCACACAAGACAAGGGGCTTCGAAACTTGCACTCTGAGTCCTTCGCAGACGCTGGCACCTCCTCTTTGTTCTCTTGACTTCAGGAGCCTGAGAGTCATAGTTTAATGTGTCACTGGCTGTGGGAATGGAAACCCGAGCTCGAGTTTAGATCCATCTGCACCATCCACAGACCTGTGTGTGCTGCAGGGCCAGGGAGGGTGCTCAGGACAACACACCAGGAGGGTCGCTGTGCTTAGTTTGTGTTTGCATTTGTTTGATGTGTCTTCTTAGGGTTTTCCGTTACTGCTCTCCACTTCCCCGGAGTGGCACCCCCTAAGCGGTTCTCCCCCCTGCTCAGCAAGTTCCACCCCCATGCCTACTTGCCTTTCTTCTCTGTCATTTTCCAAATCAGTTGAGGAAGAAGCACACTTTAAAACCTAATGCGTTTTCTTGTCTAGTTCGTTGGAAGGAAAGAGCCTAAACTGGGGGAGGCGACCGTCTTGGGCAAAGATAATCTCTGCCTTGGACCCAGGGACACTGGGGAGAGGTGACTGAGTTGGGGGCGGGGGGGGGGAGCTGTAGAGGTCATGGAGCCCATCCTGAGCTGGAGGCAGGAGACTTAAATATTCATCAGCAAATCCTCAGGGTGTGAAAAGTCAGCTCTAATCTTGTAAAATCTCCCCTACAGGTCCTAATGGAAACTGACACAGGGTTCCTCTCAAGCTCCTTCTGATTCTCATGCTGGCCAGCCGGCGTGTAAAACGCACCGACTGCACGTTTCATATCTCTAATATACGGCTGCCTTTTAGCCTCGGGAGAAGGACAGGTATTCATTTTCATAGATTACTTTTTAACCATTTTTTTCCACGTGGGGGTGGGGGTGGTGAAAGAAGGCAGAGGCAGAACAGATGCCTTCGGCCCTTTGATCAGCTTCTCTGCAGACAACCAGGCTGCCCGCTAGCACCTCTTTAACTACGGCCTGCCAGGAAGAAAATGAGTGGCTTTAGCTCGGCAATTACAGTGCCTGCTGAAGGCCTGTCATCGCAGCCAGGGGGACCCGATCCCAGCAGCTCAGCTGCCCCCAGAATTACAACTGCTGGGCACAATGTTAAATACCCCCTGGGCTGGGCAGCTTCAGAGGCCCAGAACTTCAAGCCAGTCCTCTCCCATCCCCCCGTCAGTATAAACATGAAGCACTGAAAGTACGCATGCAGGCCTGGCCAGGCAGGCAGAAGGGACGGGAGCAGGAGACAGTGGCCTTATCTCCTATCTGGGAGCCGGGGACTGCAGCTCTGGCATAAGTGTGACTTCTGAGAGAGAAGGGGAAGAGCATGTAATGTCTTGGCTCGTCATCTGATTGTGTTTACGTGGGACAGCAGGCTAGAAAGCGTTAAATATCTCTGGGTTTGGGTCAGATGGGAAAAGGGACATGGTGATACGACCTTGCCTTAGCATTTTATGTGACTCACCTGAGCCCCAATATTCACAGCAGCTGTATCATCCACATGCCTCTATCTTTGAGGCCTCAGTTTGGCTCTGCCCCATATTCCTCTGCTTGTGTGGCGGACGCTTGCCACCTCCACGTACAAACCTGGTCCCTGCCTCTGGGTCTCTGAAAATGCTGCTCTCTCAGTGTAGAGCCCTCTCCTCAGCTGGTTCTGAGGTGGCTCTCCCCTTTCAGGGATCCCCTCAGAAGCCCTAGGGGGACTCTACTGTGGCCTTAGCATACCGTGGAGCCTATCCAGGTCCCTTCCGCACCGGGGTTTCACCCACTCTCCATAGGGTCCTTAGAACTTTGAGGTTTTGACCATGCCACCCAGGGCTGGACACGGCGGCTGATAGGGGCAGAACTCGAGAAGGCTTTGATTGGATAAATGAGACAAATGTTAAATTTCAGAAGAGGGAATAGAAACTCACAGCAAGGGTACCAGAGGAGAGACTGGGGCCCAGGTCTGCCTGACTACAAAGCCGATGGTTATGGAAGAGAATACTGCATGTGTGAGGTAGATTGGCAGACTCCTCAACTAGAGACTGTATCTAAGACTGTGCCTGGACCGGGGCAGACTGGAGAATGGCATCAGAGGCAGAAATCTCCAGGGGCAACCATAAAACTTGTCCATCAAGCTTCCAAAATCAATGTGAACGTCAGACTCACCATGAACATAATATCAAGTTCAAAAATAAAGACGGGATCAGCTCTCCTAATCCCGCATTTCAGGGTCAAATGCGATGCCCACTGGCTTTAAAACTGTGAGAACTAAAAGCATCCATCCTCTCTCTCTGGGCCCATTTCTCAACTGCAACCTGAGCGCACAGGAGAGGCTTGCAAGACTTGTCCTAGGCCTCTTTGTTGGAGCAGAGACTCAAATCCTGGCTGTTCAGTGAGTGGCTTCTGGTCCATGGTCTTGTGGTCTGTGTGGTGGCACCCGCCCTCTGTGACGGTGCTGCTGGGGCAGGTGTGCGGACGGAGGAGCCCTCAGCCCTACCCGCAGGCCGCCCTCCTGCTTTCTGGCAGCATCTGGCTTGAGTTCCGCAGGCGACTCCCGAAGAATGTGCAGAGAGGGGCTGGTGACGGAGATGCACTGCAGACGCCACACGACACTGGCATTTTTTGGCTCCGCGAGGCCTGCATGGCTGAGGGGGACCTCTCACGACTTTCCATGGCTTCAGCGGTGACAGCTCCTAGTAAAGTCACAGATGGCTCCAGCCCGTCCCCCTGGGGTATGGGCTTTTCCATTCATGTGGCTTTTCCATTTATTTCCCTCTGCTCATCAGCAGAGACCCTTTTATTTTAAGAACAATGAGAGGGGACAGCTGGGGAGCTGCTGCCGTTATTGCTGAAATTCTTTAGACGTTTGCTCATTGCTGCGTAATTGCATCTCCGACTTTGTCTTCTCCCACAAATTAGGGCGATCGCTGAGTTCCAGTCCTTCACGGGCTCGTTCATTTGTTGGTTTACTTAAATAAGCGGTTCTTTGTGCCCGAGGATTTGAGGAGGGACCAAAATTAGCTCAATGGACCCTGTCAGGCTCTCGTTCGCCAACCCGAGCAGGCCCGGTGTGCACCTCACAGCTACTATACATCAAACACGAGCCCAAGTGTGCACCACATACCCATCATGCACCGGGCATGAGCCCAGGCTCTGGATTAACATCTGGAGCAACCTAGTCCTGAGAGCCGATGCCAGGTTGGCGAGCACCAAGATTAAACAAGAAGAAATCAGAAGTCTATGGGATCATCTCTGAAACTGGGCAGGGAGGAAGACACACGGTGCCTGTGACCCAGAGGACAGAGGAGGTGGTCTCTCAAGAAGCATGACTGGGCCTGGGAGTGATTAGTAGAAACAGGGAGCATGCATCTTGGACTAAAAGTAGCATTGTGCATCTGAGAAGCGGAGCCAGGTACAGGGAGCTGAGAAACAGAGTCAAGGCACTCGGGAATGAAGTGGGAAAGGTACTGAGGTCAAGTCACACGGCATTTCATGGGCAAGGGGTCAAACCTGACATTATCATTCAAACTGCAGACCTTATTTCTATTGTTATGACTATGTTTCAAGTGAAGAAAATAAGACTCAGAGAGGTTTCTTTATCCATCCAGCAAATATTATCGAATGCACACTGTGTGTTCCAACTGAGGCTGTATTTATGAGCAGGCTGGCTAAGATTCTTTGTTGTGGGACTCAAGCAAATGACAAGGGCAGGGTGGGACCTTGTTTGTTCCAGCCTGCTCTCTGTTGAACGCATGTATCCATGACTCAGCCAGGACACAGCCTGGGATAAGGGGTGCACAGGGTTCTACTCAAATGTTCTAGTTGGAATTTCCTCTGTGGTTTGTTCATGGGACCCAGACAAGTGTCCTGACACCTCTGCATCTTGGTCCCACAATTAAATCCCTAAAGAAGGGAGCTGGGACCGTGACCCTGGATGGGAATGCGACAGAGGAAAGTCCTTCCGTTTTGTCACTGCTAGGACAACTTCAGGCCCATGCTCTTGTCTCATTCCCATCTTTGTGGATTAAAAGTGATCTTAGAGATGGCAGAAAGCCATCATGGCAGGCTGTGGTCCACCTGAGGATGAGCTAGGCAGAGATGGTCCCCATAGCCCACAGGCACGAGAGAAGCAGCCTGTTGTCCACTGTGTTGTTCTGGGTTGTTGCTCTTGGTTCTCATTGTTTTGTTTTGAGGTAGGAGGTTGAGGGAGATAAGATCTTCCTTTGTAGTTCAGGCTGTACTTGAACTATGCATAGCCCAGAATGGTCCTGAAGATTTGCCTCCAAAACGCTGAGGTCCCAGACGTGCATTGAGATGAACCCTTGCATTTTGAAGTCATTCAGTTTTGGGGTGTGGCTGTTCATCAACAGCCGAAACTCCACTGAGTGTACCCAGGGAGGAATGTGGCACGTGACCTATGTAGACAGTTCCTCCATCTATCACATCAGGGGAGCAAGGGGGAGTTCCTAGAGGCAGGAGTGGGTAGCAGATGAGGAATCAGAGAGGACACTCAGAGCCAGGAGCAAGTACAACCCCCAAAGGCCCACAGTGAGCAACCTGCTTACACCAGCTGGCCTCATCCCCACCGAGTCCCACAGCCTTCAAAACACTGATTTAAGCTGGCTACTGGGTTTCCAAAAACTTGGACCTGTGAGGGACATTGCAGAATTCCAACCACAGCTGCTATTTTCAGAACAAACCATGGGAAATAGAGCTAAGGGCAGGAGAGGGTGTGAAGAAACGGGTGGAAATGGAGAGAGCTTGCCACTGGGGAAACGGATACAAATGTTCTTCAAACACTAAAAATAGCCTTTAAAAGGATGTAGTTATTTCGCCTCTGGTTGTATGCCAAAGGGACTGAGCCAGGACTGAGTTATCTGTGTCCCTGATCACTAAAGTACTGTTCCTAAGGGGTAAGATCTGGACACAACCTAATTGCCCACTGATGCGTGAATGCGTGCAGAAGAGGTGGTAGGTACCTGCCATAGAATATGATCCTGCCGTAAACAGTGAAGCATTCTCATCACTTGTGGCAACATGGGTAGGCATAGAAGACAGAATGGGCACTTAGAGAAGAGGCAGACACATTACTACGTCCATGGGGGATCTGTAAAATAGTTCAACTCATAGAATCAGATAGAGTGGTCATTTATCAGCTGTGAGGAGATGGTGAGTGGCTTTCTTTTTGTTTCTTTTTGCTAATAGATCCCTGAGATGGTTTGAATGAGAAATGTACCCTGTAAGCTCAGGTATGAGAGCGTTTTGTGCCCAGTTAGTGATACTGTCGGGCGAGGTTCAGGAGATGCAGCCTTGCTGAGGTGTATCACTGGTCGGGACTCGTGAGCATTTTATAGCCACACTCCACTTCCAGGCCGCTCTCAAAGCTGGACATGTAAACTCTCCTCATCCTGTTCCTGACGTCATGCCTGCAGCCTGCTGCCGTGATCTCCACCATGGTTTCATCCCTCTGGAACTATAAGCCCACAATAACTCTTTCTTCTCTAACCTGCCCTGATCATGGTGTTTTATCACAGCCACAGAAAAACCAGTACATGCCTGGTTTCTGCCCAGTGTCCCACAAGATGCCAAGTTCCGCCCCTCTCAGACCATGCAATAGAGGAATCTGATCCTCTTCTTGCCCTTCAGGTGAGAGGTTAACTCAGGACAGGCCTGAAAGAGGTGGGCCCTTCTCTGGACACAGCACTTGGTTCAGAGATGAACGCAGAGCTCAGCCTGAGGCCTTCAGCCGAGGCCATCCAAACTCATCCTCAGGATTCATGTCAAGGATCAGGGAAGGAGGAGGTAGGCTTTCCCCCACCACATCTGAAACCCTGAGAGGAGGTGAGCCCGCAGCTGTTGAACACTGCTTTATGACCACATAGAGAAAGACTCTTAGAAAATGGAGCCTGGATCAGAGAAAGCATTCATGCTGTGGAAAAACAGCGTGGAGAAGTCATCCAAAGGCTGGATGCTGCTACCCTGGAAAGCATGGAATTCCAGAGCATATAGCTGGGAGTCTACTGGTCTTGCCGTGTGATGGCCCTGGAAGCCAGCTGCTCAGCTCCACTGCCCTGGAACAGAGATGATTGACAGCTCAGCACATGCTTCATCCCCATTGGATCCCACCCATCCGAGCTCCTCCCACCCCTGCTGGTGACTTTAGACTCCCCCAATGGCTTGGGCCCTTTGTTTTTCAGAATGGACAGAGTCCCCCTCTCCACTCACACCTCCTTTCTCTTTCTTCTTTGAAAGCTTTATCTCTGAACATTCTGGAAGCCTGCCTTTTTTAGCTGCTTCTCTGCTGTGCTTTCAAAAGCTTGAAACAATCCCCAAATTCATAAGATAATGGAATTTGGAGAAGCCTTTGGGAAGTAACCGGGATTAGATGAGGTCTCTAGGGTTGATCTCCCATGATGGCCTTAGTGGCAAAGGCTTTTGATTCTTTCCCCTATGTTGGGGGCAGCACAAGGACCCTTCCCACCCAACCAGGGCCAGGCCTCCATCACTGTCACCTGAAGGCATTTCTATTTTGTTCTGTTAGTCGCTCAGCCTCGGGACTTTTGTTAGAAAATCAGAGAAATGGCCTAAGATCCTTCCTTGTTCATCAGCTTAGAGGAATCAAAACGAAGTCCAGTTCTCCCCGTAGCCTTCACTGTGTCGTGGAAACCATGTTGTAGGAAGACTAACCACCATTTTCAAATGAACACTAATTTCTCCCCATGCTCAAGACCTGACTCAATAGCGCTATATGACTGAGCTATCTGGCATTTGTGAATGCACTCCTACACAATTTTTCTTTGTTTTTAGGAAGGGAAGGTATTTTATAGAGAGGGGGGGTTTGTCACTTTTGTCTTGGCCTTTGGACAAAAACACACTTTTCATACCTTTTGCCACACGCGGATCCTCCTGCCCCTTGTCTTCCCAAGCAGGTTTTCTACTGATCATCTTGAAGGCCATGATACATTCTTCCCATTGTCCCGACCAGCAAACGCCATCAGGTGTCCTCAGCGGTAGACTCTGACTTCTCTTCCGCTCGTATATCACTGGCTTCTGTGTGAGCTGGGGTCGGGAAAGCAATGGATTTGAGATAGCACAACTGCTGTGGTCGTTAGCATTCGGAGAAGGATCTGGTTTCCCGGAGAACTGATGAAAATCAGATGTGTCCAGGGAGACTCCTGGCCTGGCCTGCTCTTGTGAAGGAGTGGTCAGCTACGTGGGGCTGTGTCTACAACTGGCGTGGTCGTTTTTCAAATGCACATTTGCATCTAATGATCGTAATGACTGGTCTGAATTGGTCTGGGCATTAGCAGAGTTGAAAAATAACAGGTCAGGCTTTTCAGGTTATTTAAAAGTGAATAAAGAAAGGAAAGCATAGGAAAATGAAGAGGAAAGGAAGGGGAGAAGGACGGGAAGGAGAGGAGAGAAGGAAGAAGGAAGGGAGGAGGAGGAAGTGAGAAAAGGCACCTGCTATGGTGGGCATTTTCACATCACACCACATTTCACTGCCCCAAAGGCCAGAGAGGGACGTCTCTTTACCTCTCTGCAGGTGAACCTAGACCCACTTGTTTGTCAAAGTGGAGCCAAGCTCCAAATCTATCCATACAACTCGAGATCTCATGTTCTACAGTTTACCATCATGACGGGATGGAGCCAGTTCCCCAAGAACCCGTAACACTAACTATAAATCCAGACAGAAAACGACGGCTCCCTTTTGCCCTGACTCCAGGAAATGAAAAATAAACCACCAACTGTCGCATCAGCTAGTCATGCATGGGGGCTGCAGAGATGTCCCAGTGGTTAAGAGCACTTACTTGCTGCTCTTACTGAGGACCCTGGTTCAGTTCCCAGCACCTCCATGGAGGTTTATAACCATCTGTAACTACAGTTGCAGGGGATCTGATACCCTCTTCTGCCCTCTGTGGGCACCAGGCATACATGACACATATCCATACATCATACATGTGGGCAAACCCTCATATGATAGATAGATAGATAGATAGATAGATAGATAGATAGATAGATAGATAGATAGATAGATAGATTGATTGATTGATTTAGGTAGGTAGGTAGGTAGGTAGATAGATAGATAAGTAGATAGATGATAGGTAGGTAGATAGGTAGATAGATGATAGATAAGTAGATAGGTAGGTAGGTATGTAGATAGAAGATGATAGATAGATAGATAGATAGATAGATAGATAGATAGATAGATAGATAGATAGATAGATAGGTAGATAGATAGGGCCTTGAAGAAGCAGTCAGACTGCAAGTTCTGCTTCTTTCCCGATTAGGGCAATCTTGAGAATGTTCCAGTTACCACAGGTGCTGGTTCTTCCTATGATCAGCCCTTTTTGTCCAACTGGCACTGTTTTCTCTTCTCTGGTGCGAAGACACAGCAAGAGAGGCTTTCCAGATGCCACCCCCATCTTGGCTTTCTCTGCCTCCAGAATCATTAACCAATCAATTTGTTTTCATTATAGATTACCAAGTTGATAGCATTCTGTTACGGGCACAACATAGACTAAGGTAGGAGCCCATGGCTATAACCAATTCAAGTTCATGCCCAGGTCCTGCCAGGCTAGAGCACAATAGCATCTCCATGCCAGTAACCATGGCACAGCTACTGTGATTCCACCGTGGGGGCCCCAGAACCCTTCTTCTGGTCTCAAGAATTTCTGGTACTTCGGAAGGGACTCACAGGAGCCATCACAGAAATCCCCACTGCCAGCCCACTGCCACTCCAGCATTTTGTGTCTTAGTTCTGCACACAACTTGTGGGTCCTGTGTAACGGAGGGACACCCCCATTAAACCATTCCTTCACCTTCAACTCCACCAGCTCCAGAAGGTTCCAGCAAGAGTCTCTTGTTGAATCCCAAGGACAGATCCGGTGAGACCTGTCCCTACCGTCCCCAGCCTTGTGTACAGAATCACTTCCTCACTCTCTTTTAGTAAAAAACAACTGACCCAAACTGTCTCCAGATTGAGTTCTGGGCGGCCTGTTCTCACTTGTCCGAAACAGGCTCAGGTTTGTCTGGCTTCCCGAGAGGGCGCACCTTAGACATGCACCATCAACCACGATGAGAGTTTGCAGGCTCACACAAGGGGCCAGACAGGGCTCCAGCTTCTTGGAGCCTTGGCACCTTGCTCCTACTTCCCAGAGTTGATTCCCCTTTCCTCCTGTTCTCCATCACCTTCAGAACAGGAGCAGAGACTGGTCCACCTTCCTGAGACAGGTCAGGGGCCAGATGCGAGAAGCCCACGGAGAGCTACAATGCTCAGCTCCCAGCACACAAAGCCCACGAACAATCCCTTAGTTCCCGGGAGAGGGGCCAATGGCAATAACCCCTGAATGGAAATTGGCCCTGTGAGCTATCCCTTCATTCGTCATCTGAGGAAATGTCCTTGAACCCCAGCTTGGCACTGGTAACGAACAAGAACTGTAATATGTATCTAATTACATAGGATTCTCGTCAGAATTAAACAATGAATGTGACAGCCCAGGAAACTATGGCAAATTTAGTCAATTATTACTGTCACCACAAGCCTGTCACTAGGTGGCTTTACAAACTCCATAGCCATTCTGGCATGGATTCCACTGGAAAGAGAATCTAAGTTACACCCAGCATCCCCTGGATTCAGCAAGCATATTTGTGTATGAAGGACTTCCCCAGGGCTCAGATGAAGCCTCAACTTTTGCTAATAAGGGAACTGAAGATCGGAGAGGTGGCCCTGGAGATCCAGTACCTCTTGGAGTGGAATGAACAGCGGTGTCCACGGGGACCTCTGGGTATCAGGAGGTAAAAGAACCCCATGCTCACCAGACCAGACTGTACTGTCAAAGAGACACGATAGGATGAGGCTCAGGGATGTGCAGTCGGCCCTGCTTCCCAGCGTTTTCAGTTCTAGCAGGGAGGGGCAGGAGGGGGGAAGGGGCATGAATCTGATCACACTTGTAACACAGCAGCGGGGCCAAGAAGGCCTCTGGTCCACTTTGCAGACAATGGTGCCCTCTGCTGGTAGCATCAAGATATGCAGCTTCAAGGGAGACTGGCACAGGTTAAACAAGTTCCACTGTAAACAAGTATCTGCTTTTTTTAAAAAATTACTTTAGAAGTCATTGTTTTTACCGCAGCGTAGTACTCTACTTTAGAATAATATACATAATGAGATAGCTTAGAGATGAAACCAAGCCTACACTAAAATTCATTGATATTTTGTGTTCTTTGCACACACGGACCGACAGATAATTTATTCATTACTTTCATTAGCGTTGCACACAAAACAGTTTTCTGGTGTGCAAGCTTCTGTTTCTGCTGTCAAAATTTAGAACAATTTTTCTTCCAATCTCTCCAGAAGTGGAAATCATCTGCAATTACTTCTACATGCTCTCATCTTGGGTAAACGATACAGTCCCTCAACTTCAGGGGTTCACCAATGGCCAGGAACCAGGGGGGACTCAGGCTCAGTTAACTCACCACAACTGTAGCAGGTCTGATGAGTGTCAGTGGTTCCCTCAGGATCCTGTCCTGACCCTCAGATGCTCAGACTTCTCCAGCATCATGTCTGGTCCACACAAAACTGTTCAAAGGAGCCCCTGTCTCCGAGGATACCTTCCTGGCTTTGTTGTCTGAATGTAGGTCAAGAGAGGATGAGGGAAGTGGGTGCCAAACTCTTTCATCTTCAAGAATGGCAGACTGAATATCTGGGGGGAAATTAAGAAAAAGAGTTATTGACGAAGATCAAACAAATCACACCTGTTTCATCCCAGGCTCCGCTAAAGACACCAGCCGTGTGTGCTAACGGTTTGGATGCTCAGAAGCGCCTCCCATGTTAAGTACCATTATCTCATTCAACAGTTCAAGACCTTAGACATGGCGTCCTGCATAGGTGCACAGAAAACTGTGGAGGCCCAAAAAAGCCAAAGGTCAGAGTTTGGGACTCTTTAGTTCATTCAAGGTTATTGTGCTCACTAGTTGTGACTCAGAGTTCGGCTCTCTCCAGGCTGTTGTCAGCAGGTGGGGCTAGTTGCCAGACCTGTGCTCCCACCTAAAACAAAAGTCTAAGGATCCAACTAAGTTCCAGTTCCCTTTATGGAAATAACTTGGGATTCCATCCAGGGAGTGGTTTCTGAATTCACAACAACAGCCCTCGAGGGATCTAATTCCAAATGATTCCCACTTTGGAATTTCTCAAAAAAAAAAAAATAACAACAAAACAAAACCTCCTTCTTACTTTGGTTACGAGTCCGCATCTTGTCTCTCCTGCTCTCATTCTCTTTCAGGACCCATCTTTCTTTTGCTCCTGATGACTGAGAATAAATGCAAAACTCAGAACTCACACTGTTTCCTGATAGACAACTCCTCTTAATTCTACAGAGATGGACATAATGCAGTTGGAAGGTTCTAGAAAGGAACCCCTCAGCACAGGCAGTCACTAAGAAGCGAAAATATTTTATAAGTAGCTTTAGTGCTTGTCCAAGTTTATTTTCCATTGCTGAAATAAGACGCAAGTGAGGTTGGGTACACCAGCACCAACTGAGGAGCTATGGCCAGTTGATGGCTTCTGGGGAAGGGGAGTCTGGGTTTTAGCCAATCATGCTCTAAGGGGTGGCCCCACACCCCTGAGTATATGATAAGTTGGGCTTGATAAGTTAAAAAAAATTAAAGAAGCTATGAATTTGGGAGCAAAGAGGGCAGGGGTAGGAGTGGGAGGAGCCAAGAAGAGGAGTGGAGAATGGATATAATCAAGATGCATTATATGCATGCATGAATTCTCAGAGAAATAATAAACATACGGATGTCTTTGTCTTGTGTTTTGGCAGCCCGGTAACAGGAAGGACGAAATGCTGCCATTTGGGGAAGACTGTTTGCTTCACCCTAATAGCACAGGGAGCTCCACATGGTGAGATGGAGCCAGTGTGTGGCCTCAGAGGTCTCTCTTACAAAGCCAATGATGCCCTCATTGAAGCCCTGCCCTCACGATCTCTTGGTCCTGACTGCCACCTCCAGACACCACCAACACGTGACTTTGGGTATTATGTTTTCAACACATCAGCGTTTGGGTACCCGTTCAGACCATGTCAACCACTGAGCAGTAACATATTCATCTCTGCTTATAATTCTAAGGCAATATGGTTTTACTTCTAAAGTCAGTGCAAGAACATTGGGTGTCTAACTTTTAAAAGATGTTGAGAAACGCGTGTGGGGGCTCACAGGCGCTCGTGCACACACACACACACACACACACACACACACACACCTCATCCTTAGGGGCTTGGGGTCATGGTTGAGTGAGAATATTGACAACAAAAGCAAGGGGTTCATTCTTTCAGGGGTGCTGCCTGTCATATACCCCAGATACCTTGAGTGAGGTGAGGCTGGGTTCAGGGGCCAGACAAACTTGGGGCAAAATCTGACTTCACTCCTCCTTGTGCGCTTTATCTAGCCGGACCGGATGAGATTGGTCTGAAGACTGAGATGCAACAACAGGTCTTCGCATTGATTTGGTTTCAGAATCCTCTACACTTGGTCTCCATGTGGTTGCTGGGCTCTATAGGCTGGGGGTGGGCCTTGGGTAGATTGTAACCGTGCCCGAGGCACTGGCGCCCTCTAGTGGAGCTACTGCGCATCCCTGTGGGACCCTCCAATGCTGCTGGGTCATTGCAATAGCATTAACAGCTAACACTATTACATTAAAGGCTTTCTTTCCTTTGGTGGGAAAGAAACACTATTTGTAACACCTCTTGATGAAGATGGTAGAGGATGATGGAGCCCTGGAGCAAAGAGAAATGAAGTATTTTGCCACCATTCAATGTCCTTATATAAGTCATTTAACATTTCTGAATCTCAACTTTCTGGTCTGCACAATGGGCATAAGAACTTGGCTATTGTCCTTCTGGGAGATCCTGATTGAATTCTTCATTCTCTGTCCTGTGACCCCTGCATCCTACCTAGAGCCTACCTTGATGGGCTGAAAGATCGGCCCTACACACACATGGTTGGGAAAACTTGCATCCTTGCTAAAAAGCAATGGGCATCATTCCCTCAGAGCCCAGCTCTGGACTCTGTAAGGCTCTCTGCCCTTGTCTGAGTGGAAATGGAGTCAGCACAAAGAGCCTTGATCTGCTCCTGTCTTCACAGACCACCCCCCCCCCTTCTTCCACTCTACAAAGTCTCTTCCGTAGTCTGGCCAGCTGGAGAATTTGATCTCTGAGAGTGGAGCATCTCTGTTCTGCCTTCTACCAGTCACTGGCTTTGAGCTTGGAAAACACGTATGTAAGATTTCAGGTTTTCTGATTCCACTCTGGGTCTAGAACCCAAGGCAAAGGTTGACTTAACCAGAGCTTCCAGCTTGATGGCGGCACAGCCTTGAGGGCACAAGCAAAACCTTTTGCTGAGGGCAGACTTGTGAAAACACATTCGTGTGTATCTTGAGATATCCTTTTCGACATGGCAAGAGGAGAGGAAAGGGAAGCTTCCCTCGGCAGGTAACATATGCACTAGGGGCTGCAGAGAGCCAAGAGCTTAGCATCTTGGGGCTTCCAAGAGAATCCCAGACCCCTGTCTGCACTGTCTTCGCCATCCTGAAGGCCAACACATTGATTTGGCCACCAGATTCTGGGCCTGTGTCACACACCTGGCCATGGCGGTCATCCTCTAAGACTTGGCAACAAGTCAGCCACTGAATGGGATCCACTGCTGGGTCCTGGCGCTGTTAGTGTAATTCCAGCCAACGTCATGACAACTTGTCAAGATGTCCTTGTCCCCTAGCCCCTTGATGAGATCAAGGGCTACAGAAATGTGTAAACAGCTCTCAAGCATTCATCCATGCAGCAGGAGCAGCTGCAGCAATGAAGCTGCGCTGGGCACCAAGGTGCAGTGAGCTTCCTGGTGGGGTTTCCAGTGGCCTAGGAACACCCGCTGCTCCCTTCTGCCTGGATGATTTGACCCTTTACGCTCTTCCTCCTGGCGTTCTCTGTGTCTGATCCTGATGCATACTGCATCCTTCATCTCGTAGTCCCAACATCACCTCTGCAGACAAAATGCAGCCAGCTCCTTCTGGACTGGATTACAGTTCACAGGAGACTTGCTGGTGCAGGGTGTCTGAGCGGGGTCTGGAGGAACGAGCAGGGCATTAGATAGACAGTGGATGCAGAGTTCCTCTGTAAATGTGGAAAGACTCAGAGGACTCACGAGGGTGTGCGAGCCACACCAGTGTCCCTCCATTAGATCCAACCAGTGGTCCTTGGGAGGTGACCTTGGAGAAACCTGGAAGGCCAGCTCACAGAGTCTCAGTGTTGTAGGGCTTAACTATTGCTCTAAGGGATAGGGAAGACCACCGAAGGGATTAAAACATAAAAGCAATCATTTAGGTCTAAATTCTAGTGCTCTGGAGGGGAGGACAAGGTAACTCTTGTAAGAGGCAGATAACGGAGGACTGGAGTGAGGGTGTTGCAGAAGGACGAACGAGCAGGACCGGGTGTTCACTGCTCCCTCAATGCTGTCACACAATGTCTGAGAAGAAGCAACTGGAGGCAGGAAAGGGGCCTTGGTTTGCATTTTCTGGGGCTCAGTATTTCATGAGGGAAGGCGTGGCTGCAGTCTCAGAAGAGAACTGGTCACATGGCGTCCACAGCCAGGAAACAGAATGATGAATGCTCACGGTCAGCTTGCTTTCACAGTTTCAGTCAGGCTGGGATCCAGGCCACTTAGGGTATCTCTTCCCCCTCAGCCTAATCTAGAAAGTCCCCGGTGGGCATGCCCAGGTTTATTTCCATAGCAGTTGTAGCCCATCAAACTGACAATAGAGCTTCACCTTTACTGATCTCATGGTTTTCACAGGCAGGTTTTAGGTTGCTAAGGATCCGACTTGACTGGCATCACTAGTACCCTTTATCAAGAGGGACACCCCGAGAGGAGGTGGTTATTAGGAGGGATTACTGTATTAAGAAAGAACTGACCAAAGGACATCCTGAGTTGGGACCAGAGCTCAGAAGAGGGCTTGGTCTGTGGGCAAAGGCATTGGAGAGAGGGTTTGTAGCGCACAGACGAGGCCCTGGTAGCGTCTGCAGAGTGGAGGTTCGGAGGATGTAAACATCTGGAACGCATCCCTGTTCTAGCACATCTGCCAGTTTGTACTGTGTTCATCTCCCTGCCTGGAAGTCACTGAAGCTGCCAGTGTGAAGTCACTGAACACAGAGTTGGGAAGTATTGTGTGCACACAGCTGTTCTTACGATCTCACCGAGCCTGCTATACACGGAGCAGCAGATACACCTCCAAACATGGTGAAATCTGTCCTTTCCGATCCCCAGTCTGTGCCCTGAAGTGAACTTTGCCTGTCTCGGATACATCGAGTAACAGACAGACAAAGGCCTCATTCTACTAGGACAAAGAATTTTAGATACTGTTTACTCCCTGTGGGGTCACTCTCCGGATTCACTCCTTTGTCTGAGGCAAGGGTGCCAGTCAGAACTCCCAGAGGGCCTTTCTCCAAGAGCCCTGCTCCCTGCCATCTCAAGCCACAACTTTCCAGGTGGCACTTTCCGGATTTCAAATTCTCCCAGGTATTTCCCAGCACAGGGAAAATTAGTTCTTGTTTCCTTGTTGCCAGAGAAAAAAGCTGAGACAATTGTTGCAATTTTAAAGTCGTAGCAACGGGATGTTTCTATCTTTGATCTCTTTTGAGCAAATCTTGTCAACTGCAGGAGCGCTTCGGCTGGGCTTGTCACTGTCACTTTGTCAACCTTTCCTGTCTTCTTTGCTATTCTCTCCTCTCCAGAACTATGCTTCAGTCACCCACTCAGCTTCCTGGTGCCATTACTGAAAAAGGAAGATGAAACAGGGACTGGTGGGGACAGGGACAAAACTGGATGAGGAAGTAAACCGATGGGCAGTGACAAAGGACAGGGGCCATTCAGGAGGAAGTAGCTGGACCAGGAACAGAAAAGGTAGGGGATGTGACAGGCCAGGTTCTTCAACGCATAATGGCATAAAGTGGGGTGAAGGTCTCAAGGGGTACGAAGACATGAGGTTGGAAATATCACCCTCTATGGCTTTGAGCACGTTGCTTCTGTGTTGTGAGGCATGGTTTTCCATTTGTAAATCCGAGCAAAGATAGTCATGAGTCACATATAGTTATTTCGGTCAGTAATGAATTGTATACACAGAGGCAGTGTCTACGGTGGTGCTAGTGTAAACAAATCTATTGTGTGGCCAGTTGTAAGCACACCAAGCACAACTGTAGTGTATAATACCTAAAACAACACTGAGCGACAGAGTAACTAGTTCATGCATTGATTATATTTTCTATTACTCTGTCAGCGTTCTGTGTTCTTTCTGCTTATTGAAAAACAAAAGTTAGAACCAAACGATGGAAGAGCAGTGTTCTACACCAGTGCTGTTTTCAGTGCCTTTCAATCATACCGTTTCCTCTTCCGCTTGGCTTCATCTCACATGGTTTAGCTCACAGTCCTGGAAGCAACAGGTTCTCCCATACAACATACTGCGCAGCCGTGGTGTGTAACAGGCTAGGCTTAAGCGTGTTTTGATGGTTCCATGGTACAACCCCTAATAGATAGAGTCCAGAGAATGGATTTCTGTTGTTAAGCAACACATGGCTATGTTGTATCATGGTGTGCTGGGGAAAGAAAGAACGGCCTGTCCTGTTCTAAGTTACTGTTTGGAGCAGTGTCTCTTCAAAAGCTAAACTGAGCATCTGTAACAGGACCTGAACAGCAGGTGGCGGCAGAGGCCTCTGTAGGGCTCCTTACAGGGGGCAGTTATCTGAGGAGACAAACAAGGAGGCCTCCTTCAGGCTCCTGGATCTGTAAGATTGCTGTGGAGAAATGGAAAGGCGTGGAATTTAGCCCCGCACAGTGCAGAAACTGAAAGGCATGGAATTCAGCCCTGCAAACACGAACATATTGTTTAGTATGAAGGGAAGATGGCTATGATTTCTAAAATATGCATTTGTGTCTACTTCCTTTCCTAACTATGAACCTCAAGTACTCTGAGCCATCAGAATCATACCAAACGACCCTGAGGCTTTAAGCTACCACCTGAGGGCCTTCCCATTCTCAAGAGGCAACTGTCTTCTCTGCTCCCCCTGTGACTCTACAGTTACCATCTGAGGTACTGTGATAAAAACCATGACCAAGAGACAGAGAAGAATGGGTCATTTTCAGCTTCCAGCATGTAGTCCATCATGGAGGAAGTTGGGGCAGGAAATAAGCAGGAACTGAGGCAAGGGCCATGGAGGAGTGCTGCTTATTGGCTTGCTCCCCATGGCTTTCTCAGCCTGCTTGCATATACCTCCCAGGACTGCCAGTCCAGGGGTGGCGCCACCCACAGGAAGCTGGGCCCTTCCTTGTCAATCATGAATTAAGAAAATGCCCTCCAGACTTGTTCACAGGCAGATCCAATGGAGGCATTTTTTTTTGTGTGTCAAGTGGACAAACAAAACCACAACAGCAAGCAACAACAACAACAAAAAAGAATCAATAACCATCAAGAGCCTAGTATTCCCACCCAAGAACCTGCAATGAGCCCTGCACACACTCACAGGTAACCCTCCTCTCTCCCACTCATACCCAAACTCCACTGTCTGAGGGCCTGGCAGATGGGTTACTGAGGACTCGTCACACAAGAGTGAGGACTGGAGCCCAGATCTCCAGAACCCACGTGAAAGCTAGGCAGGCACGAGGGATTCCTGTATCCTAGCACTCAGGAGGAAGAGACAGTGGACCCTGAGGTCAGTCGCCTACCCAGAATAGCCATGAGTGGCATGTTTGAGGTTCACGAGAGAGCCTGTCTCAGTGAATAAAGTGGAGACTGGTGGAAAGCCCAGCTCCAAACTCCCACCAGGCAGAAGCTGTTTTCACCCCCGTGCCTCCCTGCTCACAAACCCAAAGTCAGTCTTCTCTCTCTTATTTACTTCTTGTCAGATGTCTGGAGACAGCCAGGGACAAAGCCACTAAAACAACATTGTGTTGGATCTTGTAAGTAACCCAGAAATGGTTTCAACTAGTATGCAGGGGGTGTTGTACAAGCTCTATGCAGAGAGTGTGTGCTGAGAGATGCACTAGAGCGGAGGTCTGTGAGGACAGAGGCAACGACGAAGCTGCACTTGTAAAGCTGGGCTTCCGATCACCTCTCACGCCTGCCACTCATGTAGCACCAGGCACACAGTAATCAGTTTAGCTTTTACAGATAAGTAAATTCCGTCTTGGGTGTGTTGTGCCACCCACTAAGGCCCAGACAGAAGGTCCCTGAGTACCTGTGATAAACTAGCCCCATCCAGTTCTCCCAGTGGGTCCTATTCATCTGGCGATCCCCAGAGTGTGTTCCACAAACAGGTGCGTAGTCAGCTGTCCCAGTGATTGGTGAATGGATGGGGGAGAGAACGGAAGAATGTACATGTGAGTAAACGTACATAGAAACCGCTGGAGGCCGGAAACGCGTACCAGAGAAATGTGTGTGTAGGGTTTGTGACAGGAACAGGCAGCGCACCCTCCCACGGTTCACTGTTGGCTGAAATGACTACAAATGTACTTTAAATGACTTCAGAGAAGCAAGCAGAGGAAGGCAAGGAATGGTAGAAAACCCAGAACAGAAATAGAGGTTAGTTAAATAGGATGAGAAATATCTGGGCCTTTCAACAGTTGGTCCAGACCTCTTTTAGCAAGTTAAAAAGGCAAACGATCCCAATTCAATGTGAATTTTAACCAAGTGAATATAATGTTTCAAATAGAACGTAAAGATTTCCAAGTATTTAGCCGCTTGTCATTTTGTCCAGTTGTAAAGACGATTCTTTCCTCTCTTGTTAGATGGTGCTGAACAAAGCCAAGCAAGCAAACAACAACAGAAACAATCTCGAGCCTCTGTATTTGCCCTGATGGGGGCATTGGTGCAGATGCTGGTGGGTGCTGAAGGCAGCAGGAGTCAGTGATGACGGCTGAGAGCGGCATAAACAGACGAGAAGGTGCCTGGTGGTTTGGAAATAATGCGCACAGCACCCGCTTGTGTGCTTCGTGCAGTTTTCCATCGTAACTGGTGACTGCGAACGACCTGACTTTAGCATTTGGGACAGTTGGCTGTGAGCACAGACTTCTGTACGTCACAGCTACCCAACTGCAGGCAGGGACGGGCTGACTGCTCTCTTTATATCACTGACCTGTCAGGATGGTGAGGATAATAATACCGTTTCTGATGTCATTGACTTTCATTTTTGTATCTGAAAAGAATGCTTCTCAGGGAAGTTACCCTGCCCAACTGAGATGGCAGAGATAAGATGTGAAGAACCAGAAGGTGAATCAGGAGCCACTGATTCTCCACCCCTCCTCGCTTCTCCAATCCCTCCCCACTTCTCCAGCCCTCCCCGCTTCTCCAGTCGCTCCTCCTTGCTCCACACCTCTCTACAACACACACCACAGGCTGCCATACATGAGATGCTATGGAGATTCATAACTGTGGGAGGAAGCAGCTGTGTGGTCTGAGGTTCACAGTAAGTAGGAGTAGTGTAATTGCATATTTTAAAAATTGCTGAACATGTCCATTTAACCAATAATTTGGTTTCCAAGAATATATATCCAGGATGTACACTTAGACTCAGCATGTGGTGCCAATAGATGGTGTGAGCAGCAGCCTTTAGAACTGATACCCAGCGCCTGGCACCGAGTTAATTAGTAATTCAGCAAGCAGTAATTTCCTAAATCCTGATTACTTTCCTAAAGATATGGATTCCCATTTAATAAGCAGTTTGTAGTGGTATGTGGCAGTATGAGTGTGAAACCCCATGTCTGCTCACTAAGGGATGCTGGACCGGGGGAAGGCCCCTCTCAAAGCAAGGTGTCCTTGCTCTGCTCCAGTTTTCTTGTGACATACACAATGAGTATATGAAGGTGGGAGAGTTGGGGCAGGCTCTGAGTCTCACATATGCTCATGCCACTCCCAATGAGACAGACCACTTCCTAATTGCCTGTGAGTCAAGATATAAGAACTCTCAGCTCATCGAAGACCCAGGTATTATCCAGACACTTTCGAACACCTGATTTTTGACAAAGAAGCAAAAAATATTAAATGAAAAGTAAAGCATATTTAACAAATGGTGCTGACATAACTGGATATCAACATGTAGAAGAATGAAAATAGACCCATATCTATCACCATGCACAAAACTCAAGTACAAATAAATCAGAGACCTCAACATAAAGTCAGCTACACTGAGCCTCATAGAAGAGAAAGTGGGAAGTACACTTGAATGCATTGGCACAGGACACCACTTCCTAAATATAACCCCAGCAGCACAGACACTGAGAGAAACAATTAATAAATGGAACCTCCTGAAACCGAAAAGTTTCTGTAAAGCAAAGGACACAGTCAACAAGACAGAACGACAGCCTGCAGAATGGGAAAAGATCCTCACCAACTCCACATCAGACAAAAGTCTGATCTCCAAAGTATACAAGATCTCAAGAAATTGGTCATCAAAAGAACAAATAATCCAATAAAAAATGGAGTACAGACCTAAACAGAGAACTCCCAACAGAGAAATCTAAAATGGCTGAAAGACATGTAAGGAAATGCTCAACATCCTTAGCCATCAGAGAAATGCAAATCAAAACAACTCTGAGATTCCATCTTACACCTGTAAGAATGGCCAAGATGACAACTTATGCTAAAGAGGATGTGGGAAAAAGGGAACACTTCTGCATTGCTGGTGGGAGTGCAAGATGGTACAGCCCCTTTGGATATCAGTGTGGCAATTTCTCAGAAAATTAGGAAACAACCTTCCCCAAGACCCAGAAATACCACTTTTGGGTATATATCCAAAGGATGCTCAATTGTGCCACAAGGACATGTGTTCAACTATATTCATAGCAGTATTGTTTGTCACAGCCAGAACCTGCAAACAACCTAAATGCCCCTTAACCAAAGAATGGATAAGGAAAAATATGGTACATTTACATAATGGAGGACTACACAGCAGAAAAAAAAATAATGACATCTTGAAATTTGCAGACAAATGGATGGAGCTAGAAAACATCATATTGAGTGAGGTAACCCAGATACAGAAAGACAATTATCATATGTACTCACTCATAAGTGGTTTATAAGCATAAAGCAAAGAAAACCAGCCTACAAATCACAATCCCAGAGAACCTAGACAACAATGAGGACTCTAAAAGAGACTTACACAGATCTAATCTACCTGGGAAGTAGAAAAAGACAAGATCTCCTGAGCAAATTGGGAGCATGGGGACCTTGGGGGAGGGTTAAAGGGGAGGGGAGGGCCAGAGAAAATGTAGAGCTCAATTAAAAAAGAAAAAAAAAAAAGAACTCTCAGTTCCTTCTCTAACACCAAGTCTGCCTGCCTGCTGCCTTGCTTCCTGCCGTGATGATAATGAATTAAACCTCTGACTGGAGGTGAGCTATCCAATTAAATGTTTTCCTTAAAAGAGTTGCCATGGTCATGGCGTCTCTTCAGAGCAATAGAACCCTAACTAAGACAGAGGTTTTCTGTAGCACACGAGTCAGAGCTCCGCTACATTTCGGAACCATCTGGGTAGTTTGGAGGAGGCACTGGTCCAAGCTTGTAGGTGGGAGAGTGGTGTCTTCAGAGCTGAGAATGGTGCATGTCTGCTTCATAAGGCTCTCCTCTCCGCACACTCTGACAGTGAACCACTGAGAACCTCTGAACAAAGCAGATGTCTCTCAGGAGAAGCCCCACCTACCCAACAGTGTTTAGGGATCAGGCTGCAGTCACGTGTGGAATCCAGTATACAGTGGCAGTTGATGCCCTTGGCATTGTTTGGGGGAGAGCTCAGACTGTACCTAAGGGCTAACCCAAACCTTCAGGAATGAATGTGGGAGGAGCTCTTGGTCATATTCAGTAACAAGATTGGCAACACTCCCCTGAAATGGCAAGAGATTTTTCTTGACTTCCATAATTACTGTTTTTGATGTTGGAAATGCAAATTTGAATAAACCATAGTTTAAAAAATCTCTGAGATATGAGATTATGTTTGTTTGGATAGAGCTGGGAGTCAGTAAAGCTATGAATTAAGAATCTGGTGTTTTGATAAAAGAGAAACAGTTTGTTGAAGAGATGCCTACACTCTTAAATGAATAATAATACTATTAATAATAATCAAGATGTGGAATCAATTCAAGTGTCTTCTGAACAATTTATAAATAGATAAAGGAAATGTGGTACCTATACATAATTGAATATTATTGAAAAATGAAAAGAACAAAATTTTGTTTTTTTGGCAATGCGAATGGAATTGTAAGACATTACACAAGTTGACGTAAGTTAGCCAGAAGAACATACATTCTCACTCATGTGCAGAAGTTTTAGAAAAGTTGATTCCACAAAAGCAAGCAATAGATTTGAGGTTTTCAGATCTGAGGAGGGAAGGGGCAAAGGGCTACTAAGACAGTTTTGAGGGTTTTTGTTTGTTTGTTTTTGATTAAAGGGCTAATTTCTAGTGTTGTGCCTTGAATAGAACAAGGTGTACAGATAAAAACCAGAGGTGACCAGGGGCTGGGAATTCTTCTTGATCACAGACTGGTAGAAAAAAAAGGAACAGAAAGAGAGGGTCAGCTAAAGGGGGCAGAGGGGCAGAAGGGCAGAAGGAGGACTGGCCAGATTCTTTCCCAAGACAAGTTGTTGGGAAAATCATGCCTTGGACCCTTGTAGACTGTCGTTTCCCCCATTGCCCTCATAGGACCGCCTTTGTGTTTCCCATTCCTTCTCGGCTCTTCACAGCTTTTAGCTTCATCTCATCAAACCATGAAACCTCTGGGAATATATATTTGATAAACAATTTGCTAAAAAATAAACTCCATAAAAGTATGGTCTACGGGCTGGAGAGATGGCTCAGTGGTTAAGAGCATTGCTTGCTCTTCCAAAGGTCCTGAGTTCAATTCCCAGCAACCACATGGTGGCTCACAACCATCTGTAAAGAGGTCTGGCGCCCTCTTCTGGCCTTCAGGCATACACACAGAATATTGTATACATAATAAATAAATAAAATTAAAAAAAAAAAGTATGGTCTACCTAGAAACATACTAAAACTAGGTTCTGTTGGAACATGTCCGTTTGGGGGGAACTGAAATGTACATTTTACATGTATGTTCCCGCCTGCCGGCTCATACGTTTCTGTTGGAACATGTCCGTTTGGGGGGAACTGAAATGTACATTTTACATGTATGTTCCCGCCTGCCGGCTCATACGTTTCCATGCAGTTGTTATGCCTTGCTTTTTTTTTCTGTTCTAAAAATGAGCATGTTTCTGAAAAAAGCTATAATATTCATCTTTGGCAATTTTGAAAATTTCCCAGAAGAGGAGTTTGTTTAAAAATCTATATTTGGCAAGGAAAACGGCAAGAGGTCAGTCACATGTGGCTCGAATCTATCTCCATGACGACTCATGTCGTTACAGGGTCTTCTGAAAGGGTTCCCAGGGCTGTGATGGAGACACAGTCATCTTCCGCTGTGACCACAGACATGGAGGCCTGTACCTGTCTTACAGACATGTAATATGCATGAACAACCTTGGGTCTTTGACTGACTGTGGGACATACCAGGGCACAGTTTCTCAAACAGTGGCCGCTAAAATAGTCTGTTCCTTGACTTCAGAGCCAATTGCATAGTGTTTCTCCTTTTCCATAGAATTTTAGAATTTTAGAGCTGAGAAAAAAATCTTAATGTTTATCTCATCCTTCTTTGGATTGATTGGTTTTTCTTTAGGGTTAATGCATCATGTTAGTAAAAGTGCCAACTGGAAAATTTAACTACTAAGTTTATTGCTAGAGAAAAATGTGGATGTAGGGGGGAGGGCCTTGGACTTCCCACAGGGCAGGATTCCCTGCCCTCTCTCAAGCAGGAGGGGAAAGGAGGAGGGTGAGTGGGGGAGTGGGAGGGGAGGAAGTATAAATTTTTGAATGGAAAAAATAAAAAAAAAAAAACAAAAAACAATGTGTTTCCTGGGCAGCCAGCTCTTGCCAGCACAAGGGTAAAGCCTCTTGCTTTAGCGAACAAACTCTGAAATGAGGACTTAGACCTAGAGAATCAATCTGTTAATTCAGAACCGGAGGGACCACATTTGATCTAGCACTGTTTACATGACAATGTCTTGTATTCAGGCTCTTCTCAGACACGCTGAGCTTGTTGGTCAGAAGCAGAGGCTGCACATGCACGTTGCCTGACAGCAAATGCCCACACTGGGCCATAAAGAGAGGATCCGTCTCGGCATTTCTCGTGGGCAAAGCTTTGTGGTTCCAGGGGAAAACAATCTTTGATCCGTCTGGATCTGGCAAAAGCCTGTCTACCAAGCATCTCAAACGAATTATTTACTCACAAGGATCCAGGAGCCTGCTAACATTTTATAAACTGTGTAGAGAGACACAATGAACAAAGGCTGTTGGCTTTGTTCAGCATTATATAAAGAAAACCTCTTCATACCTCGTGCTATTTATTTAAATCTGTTTTGATATTGAGGTCTAGTATGGCTTGGGCATGGCTTGAGTTTGTTCCTCAAAGGTTCCTGTGAAAGAAACTTGGTCACTAGGGTAGCTGTGTTAAGAAACAACGGAGCGTTCAAGAGGTGGGGCTGTGTGGAAGGTAATAAGGTTATTGGGTATATTTGTTTTGAGACAGGGTTTCTATATTATGTCATTCTGGCTGTCCTGGTACTCACTATGTAGACCAGACTGGCCTCAGACTTACAGAGATCCACCTTTCTTTGCCTCCCAAGTGCTGGGATTGAAGGTTTGCAGCGCCATGCTTGGCTTGGATATTTCACTCCTAAAAGGGAGATAAATGGTCACACGGAATGAGTTCGGTCCCACAAGAACTTAAAGATGAGGCTGCCCCTCCTGCTCCAGCTTTCTGGCTTCCTACCTCTCTATGTGATCTTTTTTCTCTCAAACATGTATTTACTATTGCTAAATTATATTCCAGTCCTTCTAATATGTTATAGGACATGTACAAACATATAATCTTAATTTTAATTCATATTAGTAAAAATAAGTAGAAATTAAGTCTCAGTACTTCTATCTTATGGTATCTTTCCCACCATCTATAAGGATGTGCATGCCCCAAACTTGAGGAGGCAAGACAATATAACACTGTGCCAAGCTAACGTTGAGTAGTAGAGAAGAGGAAAGGCTAATTCTTCCCTGGCTGATAGGAATAAAAGCCAGACAGAAGGTCATCTTTGAGTCAGGTCTTAAAGAATGATAAGTTTGCCCGGTCGTCAATAAGGGGAACAGTAGCTCTAGGCAGAAAAAGCCAAGGAAGTGTGCAAAAACACTCGGGGGCACAGAAGTGTGTCAATGAGAAGCCATCTAGCAAAGGAAAAGTGGCATGGTCACCTTGCCATCACAGGGCCACTGGGAGCCAGAGATGGGAACACATATCTGGACAGGAAACACATCTTATTCCAGAAAGAGTCTTGGATTTCAAGCTGAGGAGAGGAACCATCACTGCATGGGACAGAAGCCAGCTGCTCTTTGGGCAGTGTGGAGGAGGCTTGGGGGAGATGTTGTTAAGGAAACTACTGAGAGCCTGTGGGGAGGATGGTGGGGCTAGGGATATGGAGAGCAGAGGAGAGAGTTGCTTTACAAGATGGATGAGTGGAGAACAAGCTGTGATTCTGAGAGTCTGGGGGAGGGGACAAACTTGTAATGATCAATAAGTGTAGGCCGGACCACAAATTGGTATCCAGGCCTTATAAAGTTAGTTCTGGTGTTGGGAAGGACGTTATTGAGTGAAAATGTCAGTGGGCTGTTTAAAACTTTACACCAATTTAGCCCTGGTGGAATGTTCCAGCAGTGGCCGCAGTTTTCACCTCTCTCTATCCTGACTCTTTGTCAAATGACTCCCAGATTATTCATTAAATGTGTGCTCTGCCCGGACCCCCAAGCTAAATTTGATCACATAATTATTGCTTTGCTGAGAAGAACGAGATAGGAGCTACAGCGGCCTGGTGCTCTGCCTGCCCGTTCACACTTCTGCTGTAATCATGAGGGGATTTTGATCCGGCCAGTGCCCTGGTCTTCAGCTAACGAGACCTGCAGCCAGAATGCTCCCGCCGTGTCTTCCAGAGTATTTCCAGCTGGCCTTCAGGCATATGTGACAAAATGAACCGAGAGCAGCCTAGATGCGGTGTGCACGGCTTAGTCTCTCGTCACATGATTCGTGAATTAATGATCTAGAATGGATGCAGCTGCCAAGACATATGGTGATGATTACACAGCAATAGATGACTAACATTCCATTGCTCTTAAACATGAGGCATTTAGCTGGGCGGTGGTGGCGCACACCTTTAATCCCAGGGCTCACTAGGGAGGCAGAGGCAGGAGGATCTCTTTGAGTTTCAGGACAGCCAGGGCTCTTAGCTAGAGAAACCCTATCTCAAAAAACCACAAAAGCACAAACAAAAACCCAAAACCAACCAAACAAAAAAAGATGGGGCATTTAACTCACTGCAACACTCAGATGACTTCCCTCTTCTAGAAGGTCTTTATTCTTTCAAGCTCCAACCGCACTAGTTCTCATTTCACTTTGCCGCACACGATACCCAGCACCTGGCCTGTGTTTTCTGTGCCCTTTATCTCTTGGCATTCACACCTGGTCCACATAATCAACTTCCATTCATTGTGCACAACTCAGCTCAGTATTGTTTCCCCAGGGAAGAAGTCTCTGATCTTCATGGCAGAGTGGCCCTTCCTTTACATCCCCAACACTGGATGCTCGTTATTTGCAGTCTTCCATCTAACTGTAAGTTAATGGTTACCTGTATAGACGGTTGAGCTCTGATTGTAAAAACCTTGCTTGTTTCTCTTCCAAATGCAACGTCTTGTGCACAGAACATGAATAGAAACAAAAATCCAACCAAAAAGGATAACTTTGCGAGGGAAACAGAAGTGCTTCCCAGGGAGGAGGAGGTTGTGGCTTCCACTTTCCAGACGGTAGTGTCTGTGTGCAATGGCCCAGCTGCAACCGAGTGAGAGACCTGGTCACACACGTTTTCCAGCTTCTGTCAAGAAGGAGAGGAGACAGATAATCACCAAGATAGATAGATGTATACACAGACATGCTCATGCATGCACACACCACACACATGCCCATACACACCACACACACACACCACAAAATACACACATACCATACCACACACATGCCACACAATACTACCCCCCTACATACACACATATCACAATCCTACACCACATACAACATATCATACACATCTCTCATACACACATACCATACATACACATACACCACACACAGATCACACAGATACCACACACGCTACACACACATACCACACACACACTACATACACATACACATTCTACACATACCTACAACACTCCATACACACACACCACATACACCACACACACCACACACACCACACATACACACACTATATCATACACACTACACATCATATCACATACACGCACACAGACCACTTACACTACACACACCACACACACCACACACACGCACACACACACCACATACACACCACACACACACACACACACACCACACACCACCAACACCACACACACATGCCACACACACACGCATGCACGCACATGCACACACACACACACACACTTGTGCCTTCACGGTTGTCATAATTCTTTTGCCATCAAATCTGAGGCTAAGGACTCCACTGGCAAGGGAAATCCAGGCCCCTGAAGTCACTGGGGGAAGATTCTGGAACAAATTTGATGAACGATTTTTACATGCTTCCCTGTCTGTACCTTCAGTTGCACAAGATATTTTGTTCAAATAATTCCACCCACGATTAACCAGATGAGTGCTTTGGAGTACTGTACTGTTATTTAATGAGACGTCTTTCAAATCCCACATTCTCTGTGACTTGCCAGCCTCAGAGAATTATCCCTGTCAGAATGTCAGTGTGAAGAGAAACACTTTGCCTATTCAGTACACCCGAGGACTCTGAGTGAGCAGGGTGACCACGCGGCTTCAGAGAGGAGAGAGAGCTCTGGGCTTGTCTGTGCTTCCTTTACTAATCTTTCCTTCATTTGCCCCCTTGGCAAATCCTGACCCAGAGCCTGATCTGGATTTGTAACGGCAGAAGTGGAGCCCCAGTAGGCACGGGGTTTCTGAAGATAACTGGAAATTAGACTTTGGGTAACTTCTGGTACATTCTAGGTATTCCACACAGACACACACACACAGACACACACACACATTCTCTATCTATCTATCTATCTATCTATCTATCTATCTATCTATCTATCTATCTATCTATCTAATCTATGAGCTAAGCAGGAGAACAAGCCTTGGGTGTTTGTTCACTGCTGTGGCCCTGATGTTTCAAAACCTCAACAAAAATCTAGCAACTCAATCTACATCCTGAAAGACTGGGATGAGGCTGCCACGACATCCCCTGCGGCTGTAAAGGAGCTGCAGGTGAAGCGCACAGGTGATCCTGCTCTGGGCACACTTAACTTTGGGATTAGTAACTTGCTATTTTCCAAAGAATTGTGAAAACCAAGCTGTTGTGATCATCGCAGCCAGATTTGGCTGCATGCTCTAAGCCAAGACTATATTTTGAAAAATTCAAACTCTCAATCAAAAGGCACAACTTTCAATGGTAATGCAGTCTGACACATTTCAATTCTACAGGTCCATCATGGCGAGTGAGTTGACTGAAAATTTCAGAATGTGTACCAAGAGTTCTAGTAGTGTGCACTGATGACCTAAGGACACGGAAACAGATTTGTGCAAAATTGAATATAAAAGAAGTTCAGCACAACAAAGCAGGCAAGAAATCAAACAAAATTCAAAAACAATTCAAAGTTCAGTCCCTACAATAGCTACCACAGTTGAGAAGTTTGTGAAATAAATTGGGGTAGATTCATGCCAGTGGGAGGCAGGGCTTTTACTAAGTTCATACAGAGAAGAATGAATATTGACATTTGAAAACGTTCATTTTAACACTGCTAAGCTTTTTCAGAAGAAGCAGTGTACAGAACAAAGTTGTGTGAGCCATATATTGTAGATGAAAATGGTAACTAGCTATAAATGAGAAAGGATCCCAGGAGGAACCATATTGGAAAATTAATAGAGCTGGAGAGATGGCTCAGCAGGAAAAGGTTCCAGCATCAAGCCTGACCTGATTTCAGTCCCTGGACCCACATGATAGAAGGAGAGACTTCCATTAGCTGTCCTCTGACACACAATAAACAAATAATAGTTGCCATTGCTTGGTAACAATGTGTATGGGTAAATTCATTTTGCTGCTTTTTTCTGTGGTCAATAGCTTTTGTTGTTGTTGTCTTGTTTTTGTTTTCCTTTATGCCTAGATTATACATCTAATGAAAATATGAGATGTTATAAGATATGTCAAGCTCTAAAGTGGCTCCATAGTTTTGGATCTCCGGTCAAACAGCTGGCCCAGAATTCTAGACTTTTAGAGGTCGGGAGACTAGAGAGCATTTGGTCCTCCAGTGTGCAGGCGCTGATGGTTGTAGTGAGTACCTCTGAAGGAAAACACTGAGCAAGCCCATGACATCCCGGCAATGTTGTTGCTGAGTTTTAGGTAAGGTGCTTTCGTGGCCTTGGCTGTGCCAAGCTATGTGTTGAGCATGGGGAACGGTGGTGTAGGAGGTGAGGGTTGGCTTCATGAAGCTGCTGTGAGATGTGTCGCTGATTGTGTTAAGAGGCTTTTGAGTCCCCTCTACCCTATGTTGGAGTGGGTAGGTAGGAAGCACTATGAGGTGCAGTGGGGAAGGGGGAACGCTCTGAGGGTGCAGTGGGAGAAGGGAGCACTCTGAGGGTGCAGTGGGGGAAGGGAGCACTCTGAGGGTGCAGTGAGGGAGGGAGAGCACTCTGAGGGTGCAGTGAAGGAGGGGGAGCACTCTGAGGGTGCAGTGAAGGAGGGGGAGCACTCTGAGGGTGCAGTGAAGGAGGGAGAGCACTCTGAGGGTGCAGTGGGGGAGGGGAACACTCTGAGGGTGCAGTGGGGGAGGGGAGCACTGTGAGAGCACAGTGAAGGAGAGGGAGCACTCTGAGGGTGCAGTGAGGGAGGGAGAGCACTCTGAGGGTGCAGTGAAGGAGGGGGAGCACTCTGAGGGTGCAGTGAAGGAGGGGGAGCACTCTGAGGGTGCAGTGAGGGAGGGGAACACTCTGAGGGTGCAGTGGGGGAGGGGAGCACTATGAGAGCACAGTGAAGGAGAGGGAGCACTCTGAGGGTGCAGTGGAGGAGGGGGAACACTGTAGGGGTGCAGTGGAGGAGGGGGAACACTTTGAGGGTGCAGAGGAGGAGGGGAGCATTGTGAAAGTGCAGTGGAGGAGGGAACACTGTGAGGGTACAGTGGGGAAGGGGAGCACATGAGGGTACAGTGAGGAGGGGAACACTGTGAGGGTGCAGAGGAGGGGAGGGAGGGGAGCACTGTGAGGTGCAGTGAGGACTTCTGAGCCATTCAGGCATCCAGAGATGGGTTCTTATGGAGAGAAAGGATACTGATGCCGTGCTCTAGGAAGAAGGAATCCGAAAAGCCCCAGAAATAAGACTTACCTTGGTAAAGATTTAAGTCGTCCTTCCTGGTTAGACTCTGGAATATGAAGTAGGCCATGCATGGAAGAGCTCCTGTGGCCAGGCAAATGAGACTTCAAAAGTCACAGAAAGGATTGACTCTTCTCCAAAAAGCCACAAGAAACCATGAAAAGATTTTATTTTTTGTATGGAGGGCAGTCTTAGGGTTCTATTGCTGTGAAGAGACAGCATGGGTGTGAAAATTCATATAAAGGAAAGTATTTAGTTGGGGCTGGCTTATAGTTCAGAGGTCTAGTTCATTGCCATCAGGCAGGAAGCATGGTGGCATGCAGGCAGACATGGTGATGGAGAAGGAGCTGAGAGTTCTACATCTGGATTCACAGGCAGCAGGAAGAGAATGAGAAACACTTCCTTCAACAAGGCCACATCTATTCCAGCAAGCAAACCTCCTAATAGTGCTACTCCTATGGTCCTATGCAGGCCATTTTTATTCAAACTACTGTATTCCACTCTCTGGCCCCCATAGTCTTATAGCTGTATCATAATGCAAAATGCATTCAGTCCAACTTCAAAAGCTCTCATAATCTGTAATAGGCTCAATCTTGTTTCAAAGTCCAAAATTCAAAGTCTCCTCCGAGACTCATGCAATCTCTTAACTGTAATATCCTGTAAAATCAAATTAGAAAAATAGATCACATACTTTCAACAAACAATGTACAGGATACACACTACCTTTCCAGTAGGGAGGAAAGGGGGCATAGTGAGGAAATACTGGATCAAAGCAAGACCAAAATCCAGCTGGGAAAACTCCAAACTGCATCTCCATGTCTGCTATCCCAGGGCTCTTCAGATCTCCAGCTCCTTTCATCTTACTGCAACATATTCCTCCCTCCTGAGCTGGTCCCACTCCCTGGTAGCAGCTCTCCTCAGCAGGTACCCTGTGGCTCTGGCATCTCCAATATCCCGAGGTCTCCAAGGCAATCCAGGCTTCACCTTCACAGCTTCACACAGTGGCCTCTCTAGGCCTCCATGCAGGGAACCCCGACACAAGCTTAGTCTCAGCAGCTTTTCTTAGTCACAGAGGGGGATTCCATAACCCTTTTCTTTTGTCCTTGACCCCGAAACCAGAACTGTGTGGTCAAAACGGCGAAGCTGTGCTGAATAGTTCAAGGAGAAAGTGAGCACACAGGATTTAGCTCCATTCCACTTCCTGGTGCTCATTTCTCCTTGAACTATGCAGTTTGTGTTTTTTACTTGTTCAGCATGTTCTTTCTAATTATAGATCTTCATAGGAGCAAACACTAGTAACCACATGACAGAGTCAATGTTAGGCTGTTTTGAAGTGTCCTCTTAACTGTAATATCCTGTAAAAATCAAATTGGAAGGTGTCAGGCCTTTTGTCTTTACTTTTCATTATTTTGTCTGAATGAAACCCGTTGCTACTTTGCAAATCTGTGTGCTTCTTCAGTTCTTTGACCAAGACACCAGGTCTGGAAACATCCAGACAGATGCCATCCATGACTTTTGCCTATGGTTCATTGGGTTGCAAGTTACAACTCAGTCTCTAGGACCTTAGTGGTCAGCTGTGCAGGGTTTTCTGTTCCTGAGGACCTAAGGGAGTATAGTGGTCTGCCCATATGTTGAACTGTTTTCACTCACTCAGAACATTACAATAAGTTCCGTAACAAACTTTACTTAATTCCTTTTTTTGTTTTCTGTTTGTTTGTTTGTTTTTGTTTGCTTATTTTTTGAGACAAGGGTTCTCTGTAACCTTTCCTGGAACTAGCTCTTGTAGACCAGGCTGGCCTCAGACTCACAAAGATCCACCTGCCTCTGCCTCCCAATGGCTGGGATTAGGTGTGTGCCACCACTGCCTGGCTAAACTTGACTTAATTCTGACTCCCAGTTTGTCCTGGATGGTTGTGTTGTGAGACAGACTCTGCCAACCTCAGACTCCCGTGGTATATTTCTGCCTCTATTTACAACATCTGCAATGCTTGGGTTTGTGGCTGCCAGGAGACAGTACCTTCCACATTCAACTGGGGTCTCCCTGCAGTCCCGAGCCCTTGCTCCTCTGGGCAATAGCAGTGATGGTGATGTTGCGGATCTATCAACTTTAGATTCCTGTACCCTCTTTTTGCTACTGTGTCTGGAGCTCGCTCTGCTCTACTGTCCTATCCTGGCAAGATGAATTCAGCTTTCAGTTTGGGTTTCTAGCAATGTCAGTTGTCCCTCTCGACAACTTTCATGGCAGCTGGTGCTGAGTCCTTGAGCACACTTCCCTTAGGCAGGGCAGGACCCAGTTCAGGGCAAGTAGCACACTGTGGTTAAAAGCACTGGTTGACTTCTCTGCAGAAAAGAAGCCACCTAATCTTAGTCCTGTTTTCTGTGGCTCTTTCTGCTATTCCACATTATATATGTTTGTTTATTCTTCTCTCATATATTACATCCCCACTGCTGCTTCCCCTTCCTTTTCTCCCCCCGGGTCCACCGCCCTCCACTCTCCTCTCCACAGATTCACTCTTCCTCTATTTCCCTTCAGAAAAAGGCAAGCCTCCCAGGGATATCAACCAAATATGGCATTTCATGTTGCAAAAAGACTAGACACATTCCTTCATATTAAGGTTGGATGAAGCAACCCAGGAGGAGAAAAAGGGTCCCAAAATCAGGCAAAAAAGTCAGAGAGAGTACCCACTCCCAGTGTTAAGTATTCCACCAAGCTACATACATGCTGAGGGCCTTGGTGAGATCCATACAGACTCCCTGGTTGTCCGTTCAGTCTTTGTGAGCCCTCTGAGCCCTGTTTAGCTGATTCTGTGCTGCTTTCTTGTGGTGCCCTTGGTCCCTCTGGCTCCTACAATCCTTCCTCCCCATCTTCCAACAGATTCCCCAGACTCCTCTCAGTGATTGGCTGGGGTCTCTGCATCTGCTCCCATCAGTTGCTGGATGCAGCCTCTCTGATGACTGTGCTAGGCTCAGGTCTACAACTACAGCAGAGTATCATTAGGAATCATTTCATTGATGTCTTTCTTCTATTTCCATTGGTGGCTTTTAATCAGGACTTTCTTCCATCTGATGTCAAGTCCTTGCAGGTGTGGCTATTAGCCTGCTACCTGGTCTCTGACCTCAACAGTGTTCCAAGCTCAGTTCTAATTGTTAGGGACCATCTAATTTAAAATCCAACCGAAATTCATAACCCACCTCTTGGGGAAAAGCAGCTTTATCATTGGAAATTAAAAATACTTCTGTATTGGATCCCTTGGGATGAAATGGGATAAATGAAAAACTACAATCTTGTGTCAATTAAAATTGGTCCTGTGGTTTGCATAGCTGTGGCTAAGAAGAGTCAATTGATACTTGAAGGCAAAGAAGATGGGTAAGGGACCAATCATTTCTTCAGGTTGTTCTAGAGGGCTTCTCTTTCCATGTCTCATTCTTTTGAGGTCATCTCAGTGTCTACGATTATTGTCTCTGTCTTCAGAGTCATGGTAGAGCAAATTTGTATGTCCCACCCACACGAGCAGCAAGCAAGCATGCATTGCTCAATGCAGTGTCAATGTCCTTTTAAATGACTTTGCTATTGGGCCTTGTAATCTCCGTGTCAACACCCAGGAACTGTCTTTGGCTACTTCAAAGATAAGGATCATCTCAGTGCCTGAAGTGTACCGCTTGAAGAAACATGCCCCTTCATACTTATGGATGAAATAGCCCAAGGCCGTGGCCAGGATGGTGGCCAGAAGCTGCAGCATCTTAGAGAACATTATCCCTATGGGGCAGAAGCTGAAGCCACCCAAAACACTTCGTGTATCAACCATAATTTGCCAAACAGGCTCCATACAGTCATAGCAATTGTGTCATAGCAAAGACTTTCTGAAGATGGATTTGACATCTGATGGTCATTGCCCTGGAATTTTCTGGTCATCTGCCTTCTGCCCCTCTGGATTTTCTCTTGTGTGGTACCCATTTTCTTTCCTCTTTTGTGAGCTGAAACAAAGGCAAATTCGCTCAATCTGTTTCACAGAACAAGCCATGCACAAAAGAAGTTGACGATGGCACCTTTCCCTCTTCTGTTTGGATAATTGCATTGTCAAGAATTACTTATCATACATTTAACTCTTAATACCTATTTATTATGAGTTCATGTAACTGCTATTTAAAGAATAATCGGCACTAACTTCGTTCTCCTCCACTTGATGCCACTTTGATTCTGTAATTGCTGGTTTCTGCGATATTATGCCACAAAATCTGAAGGCATAATTGGTTGTTTCGTTGTAGACAATACATTTTCAAGAGACTTAAGGATTAACTGGCAGGTTTGAAGCCCAGGCAGAGGCAGCAAGACAAGCTCTCCAAGGAAGACGGCCCTGCAGAGTAATTTAAGCAGGAGACACGCGGGACAAGAAGGGAAATGCTCCAGAATGGAACAGGAGGGAGCAAAGTTCTTTTGTGCAAATTCTCTAAGTTCTCAGCTGCTGGCAGTGTTTCCTGTTGAGCAAATCAGCCCCGAACACCCTAGTGCAAAGGAGCCGGATGAAAATGGTACCTTTCTCTACGAAGGGAAGCCTGGAGCAGAAGGGCTATGCTCTGAAGTGCTGTTTTATAGGGCAATTAAAAAATACCCAGGGACAGATATTGGGGTTCAACCTGAAGGTGAGAAAAGCAAAACAGTCAGCAACCGACTCTTTCCTCTACCTCAGTCTGAAATGGTGATCCTGCCTCCAGGAATCTCAGAATGAGACTGTGTGAGATGTCTCTTTCTGTTTTATATTCCTCTCTGGTGCTGGGATTAAAGACACATACCACTACCACCTGGTTTCTATGGCTAACTAGTGTGGCTACTGGGATTAAGCATGTGTGTCACCACTGCCTGGTCTGTAAGGCTGACCAGGGCAGCTGTTTTACTCTCTGGTCTTCAGGCATACTTTATTTACTAAAATACAAATGACGTATCACTACACTGTTCCATAGATAATGGAGGGGGTCCTCCATCTGGTACTTGTAGGCCTGCCTCTCCCGGCTTGGCTTATTAGGACTCTTAACTCACCTTTCCTGAAAGATTCTTCTGCTCCTTTGCCCCTCAGTTCCTTCATTCTAATCAAGAAGGGGTCAGACTTCTAATAAAAACCAAAGTATTAGAGTCTGGTATATATATACTACAGAACTCCCCCAACTGCCTCCTTCCTGAATCATTTTCCTCTCCCCTTCCCTTTCCTCCCTCATGAAGTCCACCTGGGCTGACAGAGCCAGAAGAAAGGTCCCATGAAGTTAGTGCCTCAGCTCTCTGATTCCCACGGGGTGTCAGCATAGAATCGTATAGCACAGGGCAGGGAGGTTGTGACCAGATGAGTTCTGTTCTTCTCTTAAATATGCTTCATATGACCCTTTGCTCCTGAGGGAGTGAATTAATTCAAGCTCAACTGTCCCCTGTAGTGTGCATCTTTATATGGGGTGATGGGCACAGGGCAAAGTTGCAGGTAGTTCCCAAAAGCTGCCAATCTTGCTTCTATCTGCTCTCTATATCTGTTAGATATCACACTGTTGGCATATGTTAAAAGTATTCCAGAGATTAAGGGAAGGAATGGGGTTAAAGGAACTACCCTAGAGTGATTACGTCATAAGCACCTCCATCTGCTGATGCAAAACATCGCCCTAGTTATCTGGAAGCTAATCCTACAAAAGCACCACCAACCCATCCTAGGACTTCAGTAGGATTTAGAGAGAAAACAGTCAGGTTACCACGATCGAGCGCCACAGTCTGCTTCCGGTCCTTGTTTTACTTTACAGAAAATTAGAGACTAAGGCGTCTTGCTGGTCCTTAGGCACCTCACGACTCTATGCCACTCAAACGATCTTGCCAATTGAAATAGAAAAGCCATGGATGGCTTCCACACAGCCATTCTTGACATCCAAGGCTGAGGATGTGCAAGGCCCAGTTCTTTGGAATTTCATTAAAAAATGGACCATTTTCCCCATCTCCACACTCTCTTCCTCCCTGCAGAACTGAAGGTCATTGTTATGGATGATCAGTTGGTGGATAGTAAAAAAAACTTGTGTTTATTAATATAGCTCTCACAGTATTGCTAAAAATAGCTTAACTTCTCCCTAACATTGCTGCCAAGCGTGTGTTGCTGGAAGCTTTTAATTAACACCTAATGGAGACTGATGTAGCTCTCCTGAGCCATGGCATCTCTGGCTCAAAGCCAGGAACTTGTTTCCAGAGCAGCTCCCCCCACCCAGCTTGCATTGTGTAAACATTTGGTACTCGCTAGTGAGGGGTCTTCCACATTCATCTCTAACAACTGACTTTCACCAGCACTTGGGCTTAGCTACTTTGGGCAACGCACTGTGTTAGCCTGGATAAAGGTCACAGTCCAGGCTGAGTGTCCCTCATTACTCCCTGGAATCCCACCAGTAATTGCCCTGCATGTGCCCAGAATCCAGTTCCCGCAATACCCTGCCTTCCATATGGGCTCAGCATAGGCCCCACATACTGACCAATCATAGGCCTTGTTTTTGGAGTGTTCACAGGCGTCACATAGGTATGCCCCTTTCTGTCAATCTCGAGCTTTTTGCTGCATCACTGGGTGAGACATCTCTTCTCTCTGACTTTCTACAGTTTGAGGCCTACTGCTACTGGGTCCCTAGGACTATAAGCGGAGTCCTCTTAAGCAGCTATGGGTTGGTCCCATGGATGTCACCGTGGTGTGGCAGAACTGAAGTGAAATTTTCCGTGGCTGGTGCAAGCTGTAGCTCCTGTAGCAGGAGTCACAGTTTCCACAAGAGTCTCAGTTGTGTCCTTGTGGCTGGAGGGTAGCTTCCTCAAGGTCCTTAAGGTCCGTGTGACATGCTCAGAGCATTCAGGACGCTCTGGTGATACTCTGGCTGAGATTGCCCAGCAATAGCTCCCATGCCAGGCAACTTCAGAGAAAGGAAAGTCTGAAAACGGTCAGCCAGGGACTCGGTCACAGCAGCCCCTGACAGACTAGTTTCTGTAATTGAGAAATAAACACAAAATATGGATCATCAATAAATATCCTTTTTATTTAAAAAAAATTGTTTTTCATTTTACATACCAACCCAAGTTCCCCCTCCCTCCCCTTTTCCCACCCCATCACCTCCCTCCCTTTCCCTCCATCAACTCCTTAGAGGGGGTAAGACCTTCCTTGGGGAGTCAACAAAGTCTGGCATATGGAAGTGAGGTACAATCAAGCCTCTCTGCCCTGTATCAAGGCTGAGCTAGGTATCCCACCATAGGGAATGGGCTCCAAAAAGCCAGTTCACGCACTTGGGATAGGTCCTGGTGCCACCGCCAGCTCCACTACCCCTACGACTGATCAAGAGCATGGTGGGGCAAACCACAGGGAGAGCTGAGCCGAGTTAGTGGGAACTTGTGGACTGTGGCCTGACAGCCAGGGCACCTGCATGGGAGCGAACTAGATGCTCTCAATGTGGCTGACAGTTGTTCTCAAAGGGTTCAGCAGCTCTGGCCTCTCTGCTGAAGCCCTCTGACCTGTCTCAGGACAGCGGTGCAGCCCTCTTTATGAAGCGTTACATTGTCTGGATTATTACTGGCATCAAATGTGATGTTGGGTAGGAACTCTAGATGTTTACAAGTCCCGGTTAGAGGGGGGAAAAGACAGAGAAGGTACCTGGTGAAAGGGAAGAACTTTAAGAAGAAATTTATCACATTTATCTCATTTCCATCCTGCTTCTCCGTGTAGGAGTGAGAGGTGATTTAAAACTCCTGAGCGCTTCCTCCACTGTTATAGAATCAAACTTCCAAGTGTTAAGAAAGCATTGTAACCATTTTAACACCTGACAGAGCTTCTCAACAATAAATTCTTCCTGGCGGATTTGAGGTAAGCCTCTTGGATGTCTTGTGCTATCCATCACCGAGAGTTTTATTTCCCTAAGTTCTGTTTTTGCTCATTTCTTTTATGGCTTTTTATCTTGGACTTCTGCACACGTTTTGGAATAACACCAACAGCTATGGTTGCTTTTAGTGCCTGTGTGGGTGAGTGTGGGATGTGGAGTGTGTTTGTGTCTGCATGTGTGTGCATGCACACGACACAGGAGGATGGCCTGTGTTCTGCTCTCTTACTCCCTGTATGATATCCTTAAGACAGGGTCACTCACTGAACTTAGAGTTAAGCTGACACCCAGCCAGCCCCAGTGGCCATCTGCTTTGGACCCCCAGTGGAGCAGAGGCCATCAGTGAGCACAGGAATACCTGACATCTTACATATGTAGTGGGGGATCTGAACCCATGTCCTCATACTTACACATCGAATCCTCTTTTTCAGTGAGTAAACTTTCCAGCCTGCAAGGCACCATCTATATTCTTTATTTGACCATTTTCCTGGAATATATTTGAACTCCAAAGTAAGAATTATTCAAAAACCCTTACCTTCTCCCTAGAAAATATGAAACCTTACGATGATTCAATTTACCTATCTCTTGATGGACGTGTTATTGTGGTGGGATGTTCTAGTTCTAATTTTAATCTTAGTATCCTTAGACATTCCCCCAGTTCTTTCATATTCTCGCTGATTTCCATTTGCCTAGACATGCAGGCCTTTCCTTATTCTCCGACGTCTTCCCACTTCTCACACCTACCATCGAGGATCTGTCTTTAAAATGCTTCCCACCCAGGTTCTGTGGTGACCAGGCCCTGGCGTGAACCGCGTGGCAACCACTGCTGCTTGACAAAGTTCCAGCATTCTGACTTCGCGGATCGCATTTCTCCAGCAGCCTTTTATTTTCATTTTTAATGATTTTCACCATGTGTTATGAGAGTTCTATTAATTCCCACCTGTCGAGAATCAGACCGCTACCACAATTTAACACCAAATTTGAAGCAAGCTTTACATAAATACCGGCCAGGTGAATGGGCTCTAACCAGGCTCAGCTCTGAGTTTCCAGAAAATGGCTCTGAGTCACATTTTGTAGTGGCTTAAAAAGGTCAAACCCACAATTCCCATTTCCCATCAGGTCCAATCAGGGGCAAGTGTGCATCATGATGTATTTCCTACCTGTGAACCTCCTGCCCACATGTGCTCAATCATGTCTGGTACAGAAGGGGCAGACAAGCTTGTTTAGGGGAGTGAGACCAAGTGGCTTGTCATCTCCCATAAACAACAGCCTTCAGCATTTCAGGAACTGTCTGTCCTTGGGCGAGGACCTTGCAGATCAGAAGCATTTTTGTTTCATGGATCTCTAAGGAATAGTAATTTAGACTTAAAATGAAATTTTGGCTCTCACATTCCCCCTTTGAGTTGTATCCTGGGTCAAACCCTTGACTCTGTGACAGGTACCTGTTTACATTGGGATCTAATAACTACCAGCTTAACGGTACCCAGATAAGAACTGACATTTAGTTAAAGCATCAGTGATAAAGGAGTCAATAGCAATTAGCAGAACCTGAAGGACCAAAGGCCAGAACTTATTTAAACTTACATTTTCTCGAATCTTTATATATCTTTAAACATTTTCTTAGACCCTTGAATAGATTTTAACCTTTTTTCTTTCCATCTAATCATTTACCAGAGACACAAGTATTTATTGTAATGATTTTGGTCACATAAGGCTGTACATGCCCCCTCTAATAAACTCCTAAGTGGGTTTGTTGCGTTTCCGTGTTTCCTTCTCACTCGCGCCAGGTAATTCCAGTTACCATGCCTCAGCCTCAATGATATGCTTGAAATTTCCTCATCCAAACAAATTAGTTTGTCACCTAAATTCCCAGGATATGGGAAGAAAGTAGCCAGACTCTTTGCTGGAATGTAGTAAACATGACCTCTAGCACATTTCTTGATACTGATATCCGTATTCCTCTCTGAAGTCTAATACTAGTCTAATACTAGTGTTCAGTTGGTTTTCTCTAATACTATTTAACCCAGAATCTGTTGCCTAGGGAATGATGCCACCCAATGTAGGCAGTCCTTCCCACCAACAAATGCAATCAAGATAATCCCTCATAGAGAGGCTCATTATAGTGAGTGGTCCATCTCACAGATGGTTGTAACTTCCATCAGGTTGGCAGCACTAACCACTACCACAAATTTTCCTTTACATACAAGAGTCCAAGTGTATGGGGAGAGTTGGAGGCTGATGTGAGCTTCCTTATGCTGTGAATACCATTGGTTAATAAAGAAACTGTCTTAGGCCTGTGGTAGGGTAGAACAGAGCTAGTTGGGGAAAAATAAACTGAATGCTGGGAGAAAGGAGGTGGGTCAGAGAGAAGCCATGGAGCCGCTGCCAGAGACATGCTGAAACCTTGCTGGTAGGCCAAGAGCCTTGTGGTAAAATATAAAATAATGGAGATGGGTTAATTTTAGATATAAGAGCTAGTTATCAATATGCTTAAGTAATTGGTCAAGCAGTGGTCTAATTAATACAGTTTCTGTGTGGTTATTTCAGGGCTGAGCAGCCAGGAACCAACAAGTGGGCTCCTACAACATGAGGCCTGATGTCTTTAGATTCCTTCCCTTCTTGCTGCAATTGAGAAAAAACAACCTCATTGCTTTTCAGCCAGTCTGTGTGGCAGAACAAGTGTGTGTTTCCAGACAGTGTGCTGTATGTTTTATTGTTTTCAGAGAGAAGTTATCTAAATCATTTCACTTGCCAATATTGGAAAGCAGAAGACACATTTGGGATTTCTAAGATAAACATTTCAAAATTAAAAACAATGGCATACTGTCACATAAGGACACACCCAGCCCAGCAAACCACATCTTGCAGACATTCTACTTCCCTCCAGAAAATACCATCGTATGGCTTCCATGGAGTGTCATTTTGAGGATGATATCATACAACACAGAAAATTGCTAAGTAAGTGCCACAGGTATTCAATGAATCTATGACTAAGTCTGCAGCCCAAGAAAAGGCTGAACACTTAAGTTTTATATGTTGAGCCCATGTTGGAGGTAATTACCACAGCGTTATACAAACGACTTGCCATGTGGCTGAAAGAATCATCAGAAACACTTCTACATTTTGGTCTTGGTGATATTTTAATCATGAAAGATCAAGATGAGCCAAGAATGGCAGGTCCAGAAGGAAGGTTGAGCTGAAGTGGTTAGATTAGGGGATTAACATAAATGCTTCCCTTGAGATTACTGTTCAAGCACCCATTTGGTTTAATGGTGACAGAAGGCTCGGCTGGTTTGGAGCCAGAAGGATTACGATGAGAGGTGATGGTGCCGTTTGGGCAATTCTGGCCTGCTGGAGAATGTGAAACAAGCCACTGGGGGTGAGGGGTAATGAGTGGGGAGGGACTTAGGTCAGATAAGGTAGGCAGAATCGAGACCACAGAAAAGGCAATAAAAGTCAAAGGAGGAATTTGATTCTATATAAAATATGGAGCTACTGTCATTCTGGGAACAAGAAATGATTGTTTACTTGAAGACATTATCTTGTACAAAATAAGCTAGGCACTGCAAAGTGGAAATCATGTGGAGGGATGTGGGAGGGGTTTCAGTGTGAGAATAGAAGGTGGAGTGCATGGGGGTTGCCAGGAGACAGAGAGGGAGGTACAGCTGGTAAATGGGTATAAACTGAAAGCTAGAAGGGAAACGTCCTTTCCTGCTTAGCGATCTTCTCTAATCATATTCCTTTAATTCCTCAGTCACACCAACCACTTCCCTCAGACAGGCCTGAGTTCCTTCAATGTTCTCCTGTCTGTTCCTTCTGTGACTGCCACCAAATTCTTCAGAAGTCCTTGAAAACATCCCCCTCCCAGAAGCATTTCCTCACTACCCAGTGGAGTGCCCCACTTCTGCTGGATTTAGCCGCCCATGTGTCCTCCGGAGGGCTGTGTGCTGGGTTTAGTCGTCAGTTCAGTGATGTTAAGAGATGCCTGAATTCTCAGAAGTTGAAGCCTTGAGGGAGATCCCTAAGGGAACTGCTTTTAGTGAGCTTAGCTCTTGGGACCCCCCCCCCAGTGAACTATCAAGAGTGAGCTGTTACAAAGCTTCTTAACTTGGAAATCATTTCTCTTTCTCATACCCATTCTCACCATCGTAATATTGTGTAGACCCCACCAAGTAATGCCTTGGAACGCACGGAACTGAGAGCTAATCCTTCTGTGACTGCCACCAAATTCTTCAGAAGTCCTTGAAAACATCCCCCTCCCAGAAGCATTTCCTCACTACCCAGTGGAGTGCCCCACTTCTGCTGGATTTAGCCGCCCATGTGTCCTCCGGAGGGCTGTGTGCTGGGTTTAGTCGTCAGTTCAGTGATGTTAAGAGATGCCTGAATTCTCAGAAGTTGAAGCCTTGAGGGAGATCCCTAAGGGAACTGCTTTTAGTGAGCTTAGCTCTTGGGACCCCCCCCCCCCCAGTGAACTATCAAGAGTGAGCTGTTACAAAGCTTCTTAACTTGGAAATCATTTCTCTTTCTCATACCCATTCTCACCATCGTAATATTGTGTAGACCCCACCAAGTAATGCCTTGGAACGCACGGAACTGAGAGCTAAAAGGAAACCTTCTTTGTATGAGTAGCTGTCTTCAGGTTTTTCATCATAACACAGAAAACAGGCTCATATGTGCTGCTCTTGACTTGCCTCCTACTCTGTCCTCTTTGGCACTGACCCCATCCACATCTACAACTGCACTTTGATTTGTTGACATCGCTGTAATCAGCCTCCCTTTTTTCAGACTGCAAATAGGAAAATTTGCTCATCATGTCTCTTTGGGGCCTCCCATTATACTGAGAACATAGTCACTGAATGGTGAGTGAAGGCTACAGACTCAGTGAACAGTAGAACAGATATTGGGTTGATCAATATGTCTGCCTGATATCTTGGGCCATTGTTCTGTTCTGATTCACACTCGGTAATTCCTCGGAAGCGTTTGAGCCTCTGTAAGCAGTCATGGCACAACAATTTCCTGCTGGCATTGCCTGTTTGTCCAGTCTCCTCACAGAAGGCTTGTACTGGAAATTCTGAGCTCTAGAATGCCTCATGGTATTTTCTGCTCAGTGAGCCCATCCCTTTCCATTTACTTCAGAGGTCAAAAGCTATAAATTGTGAAAGACCTTCTGTAAAGTTTTTGTGGGAGGGCAAATTCATTGGCAGGGATTCTTTTGGCGGCCTCTCTGGGGGTGGGTGATGGAGTTGTCTTAGCAACATAATTCAAACCACTATGTGAACAGGGATGATGGAACAGGGGAATTGGGAAGCTTCCAGATCTGGATATGGAGATCATTGGGATGGACAGATAGACCTCTGCAAGAGTAGTTGGTGATCTTAACTGTGGAATCATCCCTCCAGATCCCAACCTCTCTCTCGCAAATGGTGCATAAGTTACTGCAAAGTGGACAGGGAAGGAAGGGACAGTCTCTGCAGAGAGGACAGTGGGTACAGAGTGGCTGAGCCATTGCATGGCTACAGTAACTAGACAAGGAAGAGCCTTACCTCAACTGTGGCTTCCCTTTGCTTAAACTCAGACTTTCTAGGTTAAACATCTTACCACCACACTCTCCTCGTCGCCCCCCACACAGACAAATCCCGAGAGGTTTGATCCCACACAGCATGAAATTCACCTTCTGTCCTCTTGGACTGAGAAGCTGGACGGGCCCCTAGTAAATATTTATGTTGGGATATTTGGAGACTGTACAAAATGTGCAGATACTTTCATCTTTTCTTTCACGGTTTACACAGTGTGCCACCTGCCTCTCTGTCTTAAAAACAAGAAGCAATTTTTTAAAGAAAATGGGTTGGAATGAGAGGCAGAAATCATGCATTATACAAAAGCTCACTGCCACGCTAACAGAAATCGGGCTGCTGAAACTGGGAGAGGAAGCTCTAGATGGGTGGAGGATCTGTTGGGAAGTGGCCTAAGTTATTCCACAACCATTATTTTGTATATGCCCCTCAAAGGTTCCAGTGAGGAGAGGATGCTCACTTCATAGTGGAAATGGGGGACAGAAGCGTCTAACACCTGTGGGACCACCACAGCAGCCAGCACATGGGAAAGCACTAAGTGTAGGTTTAACTCCGAGCTTGAAGAGCAGACATTGCAAGTCAGAATATAAAGGAAGTTAAGCTGTGTGATGTCAATATTCTACTTTAACAAAAGTTTCCATAGCCCCCTATTCTGTGCATGCAAGGAAGACTGCCACCAACATGTCACCTTGTGCAGAACAAACACGCATGCCCTACATTCATCTTCCTGCGGGTGCCTCTCGTGTAGGTTTTCCTACTCCTCGACTCCTCATCTAACCTCACCTGCTGACTGGGGGCTGTCAGGGTATAGATATGCCTGAGTTCCGGAGTTACCTTATGGGAAAATGGCCGGACTCGATCTCATTGAGTTCTGTATGTAAATAAACTAAGGATCTTCCAGGCATTCCTGCAATGGAGATCACAGGTGGACCTTGAACCTGGGTCAGATTGGCCTGTGCTCTCTCTGGGTCACTCTAATTGAGTGTCTTCTTTTCAGATCATGACCCAAACTTGATGAACAGTAATGAGCAAATGCATCAAACATATTCCTCAGACACTTCTGAGAACTTGAGCATCCCTGAAATGCCAAGAAACACGGAGCTAGGTGACTAGGCGGAGCACAGGGCACTGGAAGTGTGGAGAGCAGAGAATGGGAGGGAAATTCATGGCAGGCCGCATGGGACCCAGAATGCTCTGTTGGGAACTTGTGTTTTAATCCAAAGGCAGAAAAAGAGACCCTGAAGATACTTAAATAGGACAGACCTAAACAAAGAATATATGGAGACCTTCAAACGAAAGAACCATTCATTTGGAGCAAAGATGAAAGGTCTGGAAGTCAGGGGGTGCTTAAAGACAGAGGGCTTGAAAGCACCTTGTTAATTTTGGCTGTGAGGGCAGAGCAGCGCAGTGGAGATGAAAATAAACTCCAGAGTGAGCTTGGATCACGTTGCACCTTTCTTTTGCCTTGAACACTGTACCTTCTATCTTTCATATATGTATTTGTGAGCCACAGGATGAGTTAGAGGCTCCATTTGGGCCACATGCCAAAGACAACTGGAGAGAGGCTTAAAATATTTTATGCACCCCGGGGTCTTTGTGGGTTTTTTTTTTTCCCCATTGCTATGATAAAGGCAACTGAAGGGAGAAAGGGTACAATCTGTGATAACAAGGTTGCTGGCAGAAACTTGAAACAGCTAGTCACACTGGGTTCACAATTGGAAAATAAGGAGCGATGTATCACAGCTGCTGCTACTCAGCTCCCTTTCCTGCTTATGCAGACCAGGATCCCAGACAGGGAATGATGCCACTCATAGTGGACAGGTTTTTCCGCCTGGATGAGAGGAATCAAGATAACCCACCACAGGCATGGCCAGAGGATAGTCTCCTAGTTATTCTAGATTCTGTCAACTTGACAATTAACACTAATAACCATCATTCCCAGAGACTAATATATGTATATTTACAATTGAATTCAAAGAAGTTCTGCATTTAACAGATGCTCCCATCTCTGTTCATTTAATTCACTTATTCATTATTTTTTTGAGAGTCAGGCACTGGGCCCCGTCCTGGAAACAACAAAAACATGACTAAAATATGATTCCCTTTTCCCAAAATGCTTCCATCTCTTTCATCCTCGCTCTTTTTTTCTCCCATAAGGCAGCTTTCAATTTTTAGGATTTATTTTTTTTAAACCATCTTTTCTCATTTTACATACTAATCCCAGTTCCCAATTTCTCCTCTCCTCCGACTCCCACCACCTTTCCTCCACCCACTCCCCATCCTCTCCTCAGAGAAAGCAAGGGAAATTAGGCATACTCCTGACGCAGTCGCAGTCAAAAGCTTCATACTGGAGTATGGAGAGCTTGGAAGCTTGGTGTACTGCTGGTGTGATTGTGAAATTGTAAAACAACAACAAAAACAACCCTACTAAAATTAGTTCTTCAAGAAAAATATGATGTAGGCATTTCTTTCCTTGTCTTATCTATCTGATGCTCTATGAGGCTCTTGTACCTATATGGGCTTCTCTTTTCATAGATCTGAAGTTTATTCTTTGGTGTGGGAAGTTCCTCTGTCTATGTTTGCTTTTATTGGTTAATAAATAAAGCTGCTTTCGGCCAATGGCTTAACAGAGTAAAGCCAGGTTGAAAGATATACATACACACACACACACACACACACACACACACACACATATATGTATATATATATATACATATATATATATATATATATATATATATATATATATATAGAGAGAGAGAGAGAGAGAGAGAGAGAGAGTAGGTGGAGTCAGGAAGAAGCCATGGAGCCGCCAGAAGAGAAAGATGCCACCTACCAGCCAGAACCTTGCCCGTAGGCCACAAGCCTCATAGTAAAATATAAAATAATAGAAATGGGTTAATTTAAGATATAAGAGCTAGCTAGCAATACTCTTTAGTGATTGGCCAAGCATTGATTTAAATACTATAGTTACTGTATGATTATTTTGGGAGTCTGGGTAGCTTGGAAATGAACAATCAGGCTCTGACAGCAATTCTTCTATGATTTTATATGCTCTTGGCCTAGAATTCCTCCATGCCCTTAATTCAAAGGTTTGCTCTAACCAGAACCCAAGGATCTCATGTTCCATCAATGCACCTTAAAAACATTATTATTTTCTTTGAATAAATGTTCCAGCTTCTCTGCCAAGCCTTCAAGCCCTGATATTTTGACTTCCACACAATCTTCCCCACCCTGACTGCTTTCCGCTGGGCTTTTTAGCTGACTTGTTGACGTCTTCATTTCCTATCGTTTTGGGTTTTCTTTAGTAAGTCTATTTCTCTATTATAGTCTATTTTTGTATACTGAATTTGTTTTATTATTTCATTTAGTAATTACTTGTGTCCTCTTAGAATTCATTATGGAATTTATTCCTTTGTTATTTAAATTCTTTAGGGTATTTTAATATTTTCTTTGACATGAATGTGTGTATAATTGCTCTTTGGAGTTCTTCATCTGGAATTTTGTCTATGAATCTCTCATCAGGGACCCTTTGAAGTGGCTGACAATTTTTGGAGGAGACACAGTGACTCACTCAGTCTTCATTGTTGCTTGTGGTTGTACACTGGGATTTGCACACCTAGTTAATCTTTCTGATGCACCTGTGCTGAATTAGCAATTGGATTGGTGTTTGGCATTTACGAGGTTGCTCTTGGTTAAGGTGGGTGGTTCATGGAGCTCAGTTGTGGAGGTGGTGACTGGTCTATAGGTGGCATCTGAGGTGTGCCCCACTCGACTGGAGTCTTCCTTCACATGGGGTTGGTAGAAATTCCTGTGGGTCCCAGCAGGAGTCTGGAAATGGGTCGAAGGGATAGGGCAGCAGGTTGTAGATCTCCGACCTCACACTGGGTCAATCTGAATCCCCAGGTTGTCTAGAAGTAGTCTAGGAGCAGGAGTAGGAATAAGATTATGCATCATGAATCCGACTTCACAAAAGGTCAGTAGTTGCCCTGTGTCCTGGCAGAGCCTGGAGATGGGGAAGTGGGAGGAGCTGAGACCCAGATCTCTGACTTCACACTGAGTCAGAGTCCCTGTGGCTCCCAGGTGAAGCCTAGGGACAAATGAGGCTAGGAGTCCAGGTTGTATATCTGACTGCGCGCTGGCTCAGTCAGAGTGTCTGCAGGTTCTGGCAACATTGTGGAGACAGCAAGAGGACAGGAGAAGGGGCTGTCTATCTCTGCTTTACTCTGCGCCAATCCATTCCTGCATTTCTTGGCGGGAGTCCAGAGCTAGGAAGGAGCAAGGGAACTGGGCTGTGGAACTGGGTCACATACCTCTGACTTCACACTGGCTCAATCAGACTTCCAACAGGTTCTGGCAGGAGTATAGGCAACTGGGCTAATCACTATTTTTTTTTGAAAAGAACTTTTATCACATTACCAAACCCCTACTCTGCAATTAACTCTAATTACATAAGCAATTAAATTGAGAGTAAGACTATTTTGTGACTTAAACCTATTTATACTTATACAACCTTCCCTTAATTAATTCTCATCTCCTGGTTACAACTACCATTTAATTAACAGATTTTTTTTTTTAACCTTTAGTGTTATTTGAAGACCAGTTTGTCTGTGTTCATGGATCTAAGCAGAATGTGGCTACTTGGCTGTGATGGATGTCCCAAAGAAGAGACAAAAGAAGAGGCTGATGTTCAGAATTGAGTGATCTGGGCAAGTTAATGCTACCATGGAATTCCTCTTCCTCAAGGTTATTATTGGTACATTTGCAAACTCTTGGTTGCATCAGGCACCTTTACTGGAAATGCTAATTAGAGCTTAACCCATTTCTGGTGAAGTCCTTTGGGCCTTTATGCAAAAATCATGCCGCCTGCAAATAAGGATACTTTTTCTTCTTCTCCTGTCGGTGTTTTTTTGTTTCCCTTTTCTTGTTGCTGTGATCACCACCCTGCAGGAGAAAGGCGTGGACGAGAACCTCATCTCATCCCGGATGTTAGGAGAGACGCTCTCTGTCTTCCTCTGCTCAGTCTCTTGCACACAGCCTTTATTACACTGAAATAAGTCTCTCTTAGTCCCAATTTTGTTCAGGGCTTTTATCCTGATCTAATACTTAACTCTGTCAAATGCTTCTTCTGCATCTCTCTAAATGAACATGTCATGTATGTTCTTTAGTCTATTTACATTGCATATTAGAAATTGTTCGCCTATGCTGAACCAACCTCTTGCATCCTTAAGATGAAAGCAACTTGGTCTTGTCATATAATCTTCTTACAGCATTCTTGGATTTGCTTTGCAAATATTTTTGTTAATTCTTTGAGAATTTTGTACAATGAATATTGATTATATTCATCCTCTTCCCCAGCCCCTTTCAGATTCAGCTGCCCTTCTCCATCCACTGAGCTTTGTGACCTTATTTTTAAATGACTATTATTATTATTATTACAACTTCTACGTCTTGACTACAGTTTTCCCACCCTCATCTCTTCCCAGTCCCTCCCCATCACCACTCCTCTGCCCCCTACCCATCCAACGCTTCTCAGCTTCTATTCAGAAAAGAGGAGGCCTCCCATGGATATCAACTGAACATGCCATATCAAGTTTCAGTAAGACTAGGCACCTCTCCTCATATTAAGGCTGGACAAGGCAACCCAGTATGGGGAATAGGATCTCCAAAACTGGTAAAAGTCAGACAGCTCCTATTCTCACTGTTAGGAGTCCCACAAGAGGACCAAGCTACATAACTGTAACATATATACAGAGGGTCTAGGTCAGCCCCATGTGGAATCCCTATAGCTATAGTAGAATATCGGTAGGCATCATTATATTGACTTTTTTTTTCTGTCTGTTGTGTTTGGTTCTATCCTAGGTCTCTGGGCTATCTAGCCTTTGGGTCCTGGTGCTTCAGACAGTGTGGCCTTATTTCTTTTAAACCCATGGAGCTCAGTTGTGATGCTCATATATTTTTGGGTGTGTTGTCATCCTCAGGAGGTGGTCACACACTCGAAAGTAGATAACATTGGGAATATTTTGTTGAGAAATTTTGCATCTATGTTTATCAAGGAAATTGGTTTGGATTTTTCCTTTTTCCTTTCTTTTAATGTGTGTGTGTGTGTGTGTGTGTGTGTGTGTGTGTGTGTGCGCGCGCGCGCGCGCGTGCGTGCATGCGTCTTTATCTGGTTTTGTTATCAGGAACACTGGCTTTGTAGAATAAATCTATTAGTGTCTCTCTCCTTTCTACTTGGTGGAACAGTTTGAGAAGAGTTGGTATAAGGTCTTCTGTCTTAATAGTTTGGTAGAAAATTGACAGCGAATCTATTCAGTCTTGACTTTTTCTTTGTGGGGAGACTTTATATGTTTCATTGTGTGTCTGTGTGCTTGTGATGTATGTGGTGGGCATGTATGCCACAGTGTACACGTTTAGGTCAGAAGATTTTCTTCTGGAGTAAATTCTCTGCTTTAACTGTTATGTAGACTCTGGGGATGGACCTCATGTCACGAGGCTTGCATAGAAAATTCCTTTACCCACTGAGCAATCTCAGCACGGGGGAAATATTCAAGTATTCCTCCACTCTCATGGTTTTTGTGGGTCTTGGTTGACAACAAAATAGAGCTACTATATGTCTATCCTTGTACATACACCCAAAGGCCTTTATAGCCTCCCCAAAAGATGTTTGCACATGTGTATATATTCACAACACCAAGGAAATGGAATTCACCTAGATGTTTATTAACATAATGTATAATGCAAAGTGATACACACACAATGGAATACCTCTCAGGCATCAGAAAAACAATTTATGAAGTATATAGGATTATATTAAGTGACATATTACAAACTCAGAAAGATAAATACTATGTTCTTTCTCAACTATAGATTGTAGCAACTAATTTTTGTATGTGTGCATTTGTTTGGGACTGACTGTAGACAGATCATTGTCTGAGTTTCTTTTCTGCTGCTGTGATAAATATCGCAACAAAAGCATCTTAAAGGGAAAGTGTTTGTTTCCGCTCACATTTCAAGGTTATTGTCCATCGTTTGGGAGAAGTTACAGCAGCAGGAGCTTGAGGCAGCTGCTCCCACTGTACTACAGCAAGGAAGTAGAGAGTGATGGCGAGTGTATGCTGGTGCTCAGCTTACTCTCTGGGACTCACTTATAAAAAAGTAAGAGCCACCCATGTTCAAAGTGGCCTCTCCATCTCAGTCAAGTCAATTAGGAAAATCCTTCATAGTCATACTCAGAGGTCAAACTAGTCCAGACTATTCCTCGCTGAGGCTCTTTGCTGAGCAATTTCAGATCCTTCTAAGTTGACAATTGAAATCAACCATCAACAACCCCATTCTGGTCAATTTTACACTCCCACACAGTACTTTAAACCACAGCCTTCCACCTCCATCCAACTGGTTCATGACCATGTTATAATGTGTAACACATTTGTTTCAAATTTAGAGGTTCCCATAGACATTAACAGTTCTACAAGAAACGAGAAATGGGACCATGAGAGAAGAAAAAACGGGGTTTAAAGGGCCTGGAATGGAAAAGGTAACAGATTGTGTGAATTTGAGTGGAGAAAGGTGAGTACTGTGGGGTGATGTGTGCAAGCAAAGAGGGAAGTGAAGAAATGAAGAAGGGGAGTGGGAGAGGAAGCTGAATCAGACGGAGGATGCATGAAAACGTCCTAGGGAAACCTGTGGCCATGATGCTAACTTGAATAGAACTGCTTTATCACCAGTGGTTTATTATGTGACTCAGAAACCTCTGATCACATGTGGGCACAAGTGTAGAAGTTGGTGCTGATTATTTGGCTGTAATATGATTCATAATGTCCTATTAATGGATATAATTTAGTAATTGGTCTTGGACTATAAGCTTGGGAATCATTGACTTAACTATGCATCATCATTTTTTAGAGTTTGACTTTACAAACATTATCTCATACAACTCTTTATTTTCTCTTTTTAACAGTTAGCCTTCTTCGGTGTGCATCCCTTGTGACATCCCCTGTACATCCAAGACCAAGTCCTTCTAATCCACCCTCAAAAGTCTACCTTTAGGTTCTGGTTGGCATTGCTGGATACCACAATACTGCACTAGAATTCTCATGCTCAAAATTCATTTGTTGTGCACACACACAAAAAAAATTCAATTTTCAACTTTGTGTTCTAGTCCTTTGCTTGCTAAATATGGCAGCCCTTGCCTGACCCACTTCCTCTAATGCAGAAGAAAGTGGTCACCTTTCAAGGCACCTTTGCAGGTGGTCCTGCCATGTTTTAAAGGATCATAATTAAATAATAATGTACAAAGCACTCTAAAGTCATTCAACCTCTCAAAATATGAGTACTTTACTATGTATAAATATTGAAGCTTCTGCATGATAGTTGTTTCAGTTGGTAGCATTTAAAAAAAATAGAGAAACTTTCCATCATAGGTTTGTATTAAAATGCTAACTTTTCCCTGCTCCTGAATTTGCTCACGCTTCTATTTCCTGGCAGAAGGGGGGACAGTGAGTCATTTCCTGATGAATGAGAGCAAAGACTTTTGTTTGAAAGATGTGTTCCTTTTATAGCCCTGAATTGATTAAGACTCGGTGTCAAAGGCCATGTGATTTCAAACCAGAGCCTCCTGTTACCTAAAAGAAATGAAGACAGCTAAGGGAGAAAAAAAAAGGAGTGGGAGTATTCTAATTTCAGTTGTGAAATGCAAAGAACCTGATCCTTAGTTTTAAGACTATACAAAACTAAACAAACTGAAAAAACAGTGACTTACTGGGAGCCTTAGAAGAGCTGAGGATTTAGAATGAATGATCACTACCAAATCTGAAGAGTGGGATTGAAACCTGAGAAACTGGTAAGAATCAGGCCCTTGAGAACACAAGCTACTGGAGCTGGTTTGGACCAGCAGGAGAGTGAGAAACTCTTAGAGTTTTACCCCTAGAACATGAATTTTACCCCCAGAAACCTCACCAATTTTTGCAAAGATGAACCAAGAGTTCCCTTTGTTACTTAGGAAAGAGAAATAGTGAACACTGAGGAAGGTACCAGTGTCTTCGTAACAAACCTTCTCTGCAGGAGAAGATTGATGAAAAGTCTTATCATACCTGGGAAAGGGCACTGTCCCAACTCCAAATCCCTTCTCTCCTTCCTAGCGCATGTAAGTAGAGGAATGTACTCATAAGGGTACAGATAATAGAGTCAATGAAACACTGAAAGTTAATGATTGGAAAAAATACACCCAGGTCATAATAACCTACCACTGTATCAACGGGGCTCCTGCAGAAAAAGAGGAGGAGGAGGAGGAGGAGGAGGAGGAGGAGGAGGAGGAGGAGGAGGAGGAGGAGGAGGAGGAGGAAAGGAAGAGGAGGAGGAGAGGAGGGAAGGAAGGAAGGAAGGAAGGAAGGAAGGGGAGGAGGAGGAGAAGAAAGAGAAAGAAAGAAAGAAAGAAAGAAAGAAAGAAAGAAAGAAAGAAAGAAGAAACAGACTCTGAAGAAGAACAGACATGTAAAACCAAAGTTAAGAAGAGAGACAAAAGCTGGGATATTTGGAAAATCTGAAGCCTCTAACACTTCCACCACCAACCAAACAAAAGTCAAATCATAACCAGATCAAATACAATCTGACACTAAGAAAATGTCTACCTTAACACCTGCAATCTGATGCATCATTTTACTCTTAACAAAGACTCTAAATTCATGCTAAAGAGGAAAAAAGATAATCACAGAAAGTGCAGCCTGATGATAATAAAAATGACCAAAACTAAGTTTATATAATACAAGATATGCAATTATCAGACAAAGAGTTTAAAATAACTTTGACTGACATGCTAATTAGACAACATATAAAAAGGACAGATAAAATACATATAAAGACAGGATCTCTAAAAAAGAATAAAAAGAAAATACTAGAAATGAAAATCATAATAGAAATGATAAAAAACCCTTAATGGCTCATCAGTCAACTAACATGGTCAAATAAAGAATTAGTGTTTTTGAAGATATGTTAATAAGAATTCCCAATTTGGATAAAAAGAGAGAAAGTAAGAATATCAGAGTCACAGAGCATCAAACAACTGTGTGTAACCTAAGTAGATGTAAGTAGTGAAGCTATGATTCAAAGAATGATGGCCAAATCTTTCTAAAATTAGCAGCTAAATTACAAACACAGGAATTCCCTAAAAACAACAGACAAGATAAACATCAAAATCATCTATACCTGGACATATCATATTTCAAACTTCAAAATAATCAAAGACAAAGAGAAAAATTTGAGGAATAAAAATAGCTTAGAGAACTGGCACTTGACACGTTGAACTGTTTCTCCATCCCTACACCTCAGGATACACTTCTTTCAGGTGACAAGGTTGTGCCTCTGTATCGTGCCTCAGCAAGGATGAGGGTGTGATATACGGGATTTGACCTGTGCAGATGGGCTCAAGTCTCTCTGCTCAGTCAACCCACAGAAGAGAATCTCTGGAGAGCCCCACACTCTTCCCTTCAGTGAGCCTCAGCTCTCCTCAGCTGTAGCTTCTGCCTCTCCAGGTTGTTGGGTATGATGACTGAACTAACAGGAATGGAAGAAGTGTCATGGCGACAGCTAGGGTGCCACTGGTTCCTGAAGAAAATTATGAAAATTGGAATTTGTGTTTCATATTCCAGAATGAAAGGGATTTTACTGAAATGAAAATTGGTCTTCATATGTTTTGCCTGTAGCAGTCATAGTATATGCTGGGAAACACACATGCACACACATGCAGATGCACGCACACACATATGCACACACACACATTTATAGTATTTGCTGGGAAACACACACATGCGCACACACACACATTTCATCTCTAGCTTTTGAGTCCTCCAAATGAACTCTGCAATTTGGCTGCTTTCAGCGTTTCTGAGAATTGAGAGCATTTGTTTATAGTGAGAGCCTAGGCTGCCCAGCCTCTTCCATTATGGGCTTTGCCTTATCATTCATGGCAGCAGGAGGCATCTGCTCAGCTGGGTCTTTGAGGAGTCTATAGAGAGGCATTTCCTCTGAAAGCAGAAATTCCAGCCTCTCAGATCTCCAAGACAAAAAAGACTGAAAGGTGGCTGATTGTAACAACAAGGCTGGCATCCTCTGATGGGAACCGGGCTCCTGCTTTAGGTGTGGGGCGCCAGGGGAATCTCTTGCTCACCACCCCTCCCCCTACCACTGCTCTAGCTAGTATAGGACCAAACCTCAAAACAACTTGCTAAGTAAATTGGCATTAGGTGCTTCATTTGCTCTTCCTAAATCCCTCTGTTGAAATCTCAAACTCCCATTAAACCGAGAAGGTGTCTGAATGTTAAGGCAGGGCTTACTAAAGAATAATTAATGTAAATCCAAAGTTCAATGCAAGATGGTGTGAGCCTGTAAGAAGGGGAATTAGGACAAAGAAAGGACAGTGATGGGGTCTTAGGAGAGACTGGTGTTGCTAACACAATTGATCTGTTCTCTAGAATCCAGAATGGTGAAGAGCCAGCAGCCTGCAGTGGCTTGTTTGCATCTGTGGTGGTCCTAGCAAAGCAGCCGGTCTCACAGGCGGCCCAAACTCTCGCCTATCTTCTCTGTGTGGTGAAAGAGGCTGTGTATGTGCTGTAATGGCTACCGTTATGAAGCACTCTTGCTATGTCTGTCACTGGCAGCTCTAGCAACTTCCTGTGCCATGCCTTGCAAAGATGGTGGCTACTGCAGAGTTTTTCCTGGTTCACTCCTGAGAAAACGAAGGCTCCGAGAGGTCATTGAACTTACTCCTAATCTCCGTAGAGAAAAGGCAGAGCTGGGTTTTGAGCTGGGTTTGCCTGGCTCCCTCTAGCCCTCACACATCACCTGCTAAGTCAAACCGAGTACTGTGCTGCTCGACTTAGTTAAAAACACCTGATGTAAATGTTGGATAGAAATTAGGCAACAATAGTTAGAACATTTTAGAGTTTTCTTGCACAAGAACCAGAAGGCATATCCTTCTACAGAAGGCTATGTCTGAGTGAACATCAGGGAGATTATCCACTACCACAGCTGTTCCCAGTCCCATCCATGTCACTCTCTGACACTCAGATCCAAAGAAGTAGGCCTTACTCCTACATCCCCTATAAGGAGAGACCAGCCAATTCACAGCCCAGGAAATACTCAGCGTGCTTAGAATCTCAGAACTCCAGAAGTAGAGGCAGGAGGATCATGAGTTCAAGGCTAGCCTGAGCTACACAATGAGGCCTTGTATCATAAAGGAAGTGGGGGGGGGGGTAAAAGGCTTGTATTTATGAAGGCCAGGAACCTGCATTCCACACTGCAGCCCTTGTATTAGAGGTTGTCCACACTGCAGCTCTTGTATTAGAGGTTGCAAGGAATAAGATGGATCTTAGAAAAGATACCTTGAAGCAATAGCTACACAAGAACTGCTAAAGTCAGTCCCATGACTACAGACCTATCTGCCACACTGCTGTCCTCAGCTCCACCCTGAATGCCCACCACCAACTGCCCAATAAAGCACCTCTGACTATGCTTAATGAAATTGGCATGCGAGCTGGTGGCTGCCGTTCCCCCTTGCAAGATGACAAGGTAGGTCAGACCTAAGAATTAACTCAAGGCAAAGTTTCACTGCTCTAAGATGCTCGTTGACGTGCGCCGAGGAGGTGGGTGCAGCGTAGGTACATGTTGCTATTTCTGCAGACCTGACAAGTGGATCCCATCAGCACCTGCTCCTTTGTTCTTTCCCGTGCCGTTATGATTCTCCACACCTAACGTCCTCCACTCAAAGTAGTCTCAGCTTCCCAAAGTTTGAAAAATGAACAAGGGAATAATGGTTCTTGCATTTTACTTGCCGCACAAATATTGTTAGAAGTCCTCGAGTTGGAGAGGAAAATCCTGCTGCTGACCACCTGTGTCTTAGAGGTGGGTGCGGAATGGAGAAATGCGTGCAGTGTTCATTCCACAGATGCTGACCAGGGCAGGGCTCTGCAAGTGACAGCTGCCATCTCTACTTGAGCATAGCATCGCCATCATCAACTCTCCCCCTTACTCCCCATTCTCTTAGGCAAACCATTTCCCCTCCTCACTCCTTCCATCTTACTCTCTATAAAGCTGGACAATAGCTTCTACGTCCCTGTGCCACCAGGCAGAATGAGGCCCCAGTTGCTAGAGGTCCCTTCAACTCTCCTGATTTGTTCGCATCATTGCGGTTGCTCGTCTCTCTGTCTTTTCTCTTTTCCCCAGTCACTTTTTCCAAGTCTCAGTACTTAGGACTGTCTGTCCTCCAAGGCCCTGTGCTGGGAATCTCGTTCATATTATACACTGCTATGCTGTCTTGGGCAGTTTTCCTTATCTACCACATAAAATAATTACAATAAGTGAGTACGTCCCACAGTGGCCCAGGGATGCAAGGCTGGTTCACAACTCCAAATATATGCCTCGGGGCAAAGCTGCAGAAACTTCCTGAAGATGATCATGGGGGTTGAAAAGGGACACCTGTCTCTGAAAACAATCATGGCTCATGGATCTGTTCTTTGAAACTTGTCTGTTCTCTTTAAAATTAACCGGTGAAGATGGTGAGATGTTTCCATGGAAAGAGAGGGCATAAAATTTGTTTTTCTTTTCATATTATTTCAGAGAGGGGGGAAGAGAGTAAGAGAGAGAGGAGGGGAAGGAGAGAGAGAGGGAAAAAGGCAGGGAGGGAGGGAGGGAGAGAGGGAGAAAAGGAGGGAGGGAAGCCGATGAGCCTAGCAACTTCAATAACTGCCCACTTAGAGTCAGCTAAAGATGTAGACGCAAAGCCCAGTGGTAGATGCATTCACTAGGCCTCCTGCATCAGCTTCCTTAAACTCTTTGAGCTCCAACTTCCAACAATTTTAAGAATATTCTTTCCCAGCTGTAGCTATTGGCTTGAATTTTGTGATACAAGCTAGTGGTCAGTGCTGACAATACTATGTAGTAAGTTCCAATGAGTGAAAATTATCAAGAATTCTGAAAACAGAATATAGTAAAATAAATTATATTTTTAAATTTACAGTTACTGATAACCAAAGCACCACAGAATAAAATATTTTAAACAACAATTGTTTTAGCACATAAAATTTTTCTAAAAGATTCAAACACAGTTTTTGAGAGCACTATTGTAAGTGTAATTTTAAATGCCAGTCTTTCGCCCTCTGCCGAGCTATGTCAAAACTTACCAGGAGCTCCCTAAATCTCCAAGTGGGTCCACTCTAGAGAGATGACATCAGTTACAACAGGAAAGGATGGTGATGGGAGAACTGCCCAATTTTGGTCACTTTCTCAGCAATTTTAAAGAAAATTAGTCAACGGAATTAAGGACAGTGTGAAGAGAAGTCTCACTTTGGATAAAGGATTTAGTTTTTATTTCTAATATTTTCTGAAATCTGAAAAAAAAGTGTCTTTGAAAGGAATAGTTCAAGCATCAACATTTATTATAAATGAGTTAATTGTGAAGCAGGAGTAAGCAAATGTTGGGACGGATTTACAGTTTTCCTCTCCTCTCCTTTGGATTCTATTCAGGCCATTCAAAGAACTGTGAGATCCTGGTCAAGTTAGAGCCAGGCTCCTAACCTCTAAATGTTGGCACACTGTTGAATCCAAACAGCGCCATGAAGAACTTTGTAGATAGATAGATAGATAGATAGATAGATAGATAGATAGATAGATAGATACACACACAAATTGAATGCAAACAGCGGCATGAAGAACTATGTAGATAGATAGATAGATAGATAGATAGATAGATAGATAGATAGATACTTACACACACAAATTGAATGGATGGTTGTTCTCTGGTTTACCCATGCTTTGGAAGCATATCCTCAATGTGGTTCTACAAACAAATAGTAGATTTCAAAGGCTGAGTCTACCAAGAAGTGGCTAGATCATGGCAGGTGCTGCCCTTGGAAGAAATTAATGTAATTTTTATGGGATCCAATTTTATTCTCATGACGGTGAGTTATCATAAAAAGAACACCTCTGAGCCGTGACCATTGCTGGATTCTAATCTCTCTGCATGTGATCTCTCTGTCTTGCATGTGCTTCTACCATGATGCCTTCCACCAGGTAGGACTGTCCAAGGGACTCTCACCAGAAGTTGAAAGAGCAGGCCTACTCGATCTTAATCTTCCCCAACTATAAGCAAAATGACTCTCTTTTCTTAATTTGTACAGCATCCAGTATTTTGTTCATCAATAGAAACAGACTAATACAGCATACAATCCATTAATTACCTGTCCATCTTTGTCAATATTTTAAAAAGAAGTAGAAAGGCCAGCTATCATTTAGATGTGTTTTACAATAATCAATATAAGCAAGCCAGGTGGAAGGTAGGGATAAACTTGACTTTTTTTGTTTTTGATTGTGAGCCAAGCCTTTAACAACCCTAAGCTTGACCTTTTTTTTTTTTTAACTAACATCTTTTATAGATTTAGCTTAGGAAACATATACATATTTTACATAATGTTATAGAAAAAAATCTGATCTTGAACCATAGAGTTAAATGAAACAAAAGAGCCCATGCAGTGTATCTAGGTGGAGACAAAATTATGCAGTCAAAACCATTTCAAGTGACGCAGAAAGTAATACAACTTCTGTGCTTCTTTCTCTCTTCCCACTGCTGTGCCCTCAGGAGAAAACACCAGAGGAGCATGGCTGTCAGCGACTCCCTCCTAAGCCTCCTTTAAAAGCATCTGTCATGTCACCAGGTGGGTCCAGAGACAGAAGTCAAAAGCATGCCCTCGGACTTTGCAGGATTGGCACAGACAGATAAATGTTAATTGTTCAGCAGATAGGTAAATAAGTAAGTAGATAAACTGAACAAGTGAACACATACAGGATTTTAAAATCTGGTTATTTTCAAATCCACATCTTAGAGTGAGTTTGCATCAGAGAGTCTGTGAGTCTCTACCGAATAATTACAACAAAGGAGTTGAGTACTTTGAAAATTAGGGGAAAGTTTGATCTCAGGGAAGAAAAGAATCAAACTTACAAACAACACCTTGCAGACTTACTCCCTGTCATCTCATTAGTTCCTATTGATCCAAGATCAATCGTTCAGACACATTCCCACAGGGCAGTTAATCAAGAAGTTTCTGCGAGAGGAAGGCGGGCTGGCCTAGATCTCGACAGAGCATCCTTTATGGTGATTCACTTCCAAGCCTCGCTTTCCTTCTCCGGAAAGCGAAAGGCACTGTGCATCCAAGGGAGTAACGTCAAGCATAGCAGATGAGGACATGGTGCCTGGGGATGAGTCACAGTCATACTGTGGATGGTGGGAGGCCAGGCCTGCACAACCACCCACCCATCGTTACCTTACAAGTCTTCACCCGCAAAGCCCGAGTTCTATTCCAGGCTCTGGATGTGGGCAGGCAAGCCGATAAGAGGAAAGTAGTGACAGCCAGCAGCTCCCTCCCACAAACCCGGTGATTAATATTTCAAGGCAGATTTATCAGGCAGTATCAGGCTAAGATGATTAATAAATCAAATGGGCACTTGAGTTTTAATGAGAAACTGTTTGTTTTCCTATCTCTGAATTCTGAAATCATACTTCAAAGAGCCTGGCTAATCCAGGGAAGGGACCCTGTTGACCCTGTTTCTTGCTGTCCTGCCTGTTTTGAGGGAACTGAGTGGTTACAGAAAGTCTTTTGTTTATTTCTTCAGGGAAAACAATCCCAACAATATCAATAGGCGTCTGACTCTAACTTAGAAGGTGGTTATCGTTGCTACAGAGGACAGACAGAACATCATAGGTGCTCTGGGATCCTTAGCAGTTATTGCGGGGCACAAACAGGCTGTGTAGAAACATGCAGGACTAGCGTCTGGGAGATTTGGGTTCATAAGGGACATGTGGCCTTGGGAAGAGGCCCAAGGCAGAATGGCATCAGGGAAGAAGGAAAGTGGACATCAGGGCTGAAGATGATACCCAAGAGCAACCAATCCCTGGAACAGAGAGAGGCAGAGACACCACATAGAGCAAGCATACTACTGAATTTCACTTCTGCTTCCACCCTGTAGGGCCTCCACAGGTCCTTCACCCTCCTGGGACTCAGAATCTTCTTTGTCAACAGAGACAGAAACACCAGTTTCCAGGGTATCCAGGGTTAAATGAGAAAAGGCTGGGTGCATTCCTGGTGTTCAGTGTATCTTCCCTCCCTTGAGCAGGACAATACAGTAAAAAGCATGAACTGTAGACCCGTGACTCCAACTAGACCATTTCCTGTCAGTGTGGCCATAGGCAAGATTTTGGTTCCGGCCCTCAGTCTTGGCTACAAAATGGTGATAACAATCTTCCCTCCCCACAGAGATCTTGTGAGAACCATGATTCAGTGCGGGTGAGTGTTGTGTGTGCCTGGCACATTCCTCCTGCTCAGCATGCGGCAGCCGCTGTGAGATTAGGAGGCACAGATGCTTTTGTCCTAAGGCCTGGCAAGGTCCTGAAGATCGCTAGCAAAAATACAGATAAATATTGGTTCGATATCCAATTGTGGTAGATTCCGGCTTTTAGGGTTTGTTTTTTTTTTTTTCCAACTTGCTGGTGGCCTTCTCTAGAACGGACTCAAATGCAAATGCAACATCAAGTGTGAAATAGTTACTTAAAATTAGTCAACCATAAGATCCATGCCCTTGGCTCCACGCGTGAGCACACCTTTGCGAAATGTGTAGGCCAGACCTTCGAGTCCATCTCCACAGCCCTGAATTCAGACAACCATGGTTGAAACTGCCCGTTCTGTTTCTCTACGAAAACATTACTCTAAGAATAGAAGGGTGTCCCTTACTTTGGAGAAATTCAGCTTTGGGACCTAGGTATGTACAGTATCTCCTATTTTATATTTTTCTCTTCCTGAACACTTGAAGCTGCTTCTGAGAGAGCAAAGACCAGTCAAGACCCACTGCTCTCAAATCTATTTTGCCCCCTCCTCCAGAGCTGTCTCCATGGGTCTAATGTAATTCACCTGCCAAGGGCATGCGAGGCCTCTCCTAAAGCATCCGCCTCGTGTCCACCTGCAGTCTCTTACTGGCAGATGACAGAACAGGTTGTGCTCGTCGTGTTTCATGCTGTTTCACACACAGTGATGACCCATTGCTCCTCCATCACCAAACATGTCCATTCCTCTGCTCTTCAAACTGTTTTCCTCATAAATACGTGTGAGTTAGAATCATTTTAAGAAACTCCATTTCCTAGAAGTAAGTACTTCAAGGCTCCATCTGGTGCCAAGACAACTGGACACATTGCAGAAAGATCCAGAGTCAAACTACACAGAATGAGTCCTGGGTCCTGTTGGTGGATGTTTCTGTCCTGCTTGGTACCACAATAAACACACAGAAAAGAAAACTGTATTATTTGTAGTAATGTTTGGTCAATAGCTTAACTATGTTTCTGGCTAACTCTTACATTTTAAACTTATCCATTTCTATTAATCTGTGTATAACCAAGTGGCTGTGGTTTACCTGCAAGTTTCCAGTGCCTCTGTCTCCCCTGCCTTCTCTGCAGGCTTCATGGTGTCTCCCTGACTCCACCTTCTTTCTCCCAGCATTCAGTTTAGTTTCCCCACCTAGCTCTATTCTGCTAAGCCACCAGCAGAAACAGCTTTATTGATTAACCAATAAAAGCAACACATATGCAGGACTTCCCACACCAGGGTCCCATGAAGTGGGAGTTCCACCTTCCATAAGAGTGTCAGGTGCTAGCCGCAAGCAGGATTCCGATGGTCAGTGGTGCACCTCTTTTCAGAGACCTGTGCTCAGGCAAAACTGGGAATTGAGGCTTCGTTGAAGGAAGGCTGCTTGTTTCCTTCTCAGCCCAAAATAACCACTCAGAAACTATTAATTAAATCACTGCTTGGCCTATTAGCTCTAACTCCTTATTGGTTAGCTCTTACATTTTAATTTAACCAGTTTCTAGTAATCTATGTATCGCCATGTGGCTGTGGCTTACTGGGAAAAGTTCCATCTGGCTCCAGTGGGGCCACATGGCTTCTCCCTACTCTGCCTTCTTCCTCCCAGCATTCAGTTTAGTTTTCCCGGCCTACCTCTATTCTCTGCATGGGCCCAAGACAGTTTCTTTATTAACCAAAGCTATTTACAGCATACAGAGGGGAATCCCACATCAAGGCTTTGACAAAGAAATGAATTTGAGAGCAAGCCAAACAAAAGCAAGCTTAGGTTTATGAAAGATTGAACGGTGCTCCGAGAGAGAACAAAGCACCCCAGTGTGACCAGTGTGGACTACTTGGCCAGAGAACTGCAATTAGCTTTCTTTGTAATGGGTGCCTATGGCGTTTGGGTGACTCTCAAACTACATCTCTAAATATTGCTAAAAACTCCTCCCCACTTCTTTCTAACATTTCCCAAGAGTGTAATTTGTAACAAGGTTCAAAGTTAAAGAATTTTTCTCAGGAAGCAAGTGGTAGGTTACAAAATTGCCTGCTAGTTAATGCTCTCCCTACAAGTTAATGGGAAGCACACTGAAAGGGCAGCAAGGAAATAATCCTTCTGGCAACACACACATACACAAAAGAATACTTAGATATAAACTTAACCAAGGAAACAAAAGATTGCCTGCTTCCAAAGATCCTGCTGCAAGAACTTGCGAGGCGTCGCCCAGTGTCCCTTCCACTTTTCTCCGGTTTCCTCTGCAGCCTTGGAGGAGGGCTATTTCCGTGTCATCCTGTGCATTTTTTAGTCTTCTCTGAAGCAGTATTTATTTAAGCTAACAAAAAGGCTTACATTAATCATGTGGTCTGTGCTCAAGGGCAGCCCACAGATGTCTTTCCCTGATTGAAAGGCCAAAGTCAGAGACTGGGACTTCCAGCAAAGGTCATATATGTGGGTTCGAGACTTCTGCCAACCTGCAAGGCCAGTCCCTAAGGCTTCGTCCCTAATAGGAGCATTGCTTTTACACACTGTAGAAATTACCGGTAGAATAAGAGTCATGTCCACAGAGGGGAAAGAAGACAGGAGCATGAATTAAAATGTAGCAAAGAAAAGAGAATGAATCCAATACCAAGAAGAAATCTGCTACATGCAAAACAAAACAAAACAAAACAAAAAAACCTAAAGCTACAGGGAACAGTAGGAAGCCTGTGAAAAGAGAAGTTCATATGTTCTTGGGGTGAGTGGCTGGTCACTACCAAACTATGCCCTCTGAATGATGTGGGTGACAGTTTTGTGGTTGGGGCAGACTGTGGGGCCACTGGCAGTGGGACCAGGATTTATCCCTACTGCTTGAGCTGGCTTTTTGGAGTCCCTTCTCTTTGGAGGGACACCTTGCTCAGCCTAGATATAGGGGGGAAGGCCTTGGTCCTGCCTCAAAGTGATGTGCTAGACTTTGTTGACTCCCCCATGGGAAGTCTCACCCTCTCTGAGGAGGGGAGGGAGAGGGACCTGGGATTTGTATGTTAAGTGAGAAAAGATTGTTTATAAAATAAATTATAAAAGTACAAAAACGTAGTCAGGCAGTGGTGGTGAATGCCTTTAATCCCAGCACTTGGGAGGCAGAGGTAGATCTCTATGAGTTCAAGGTCAGCCTGGTCTACAGAGATAGTTCCAGGACAGCCAGAACTGTTACACAGAGAAACCCTATCTCAAAAAACAAAACAAAACAAAAATAAAAAAGAATGTTCTTGTGATGATGCTATCAAATAAGAGCCATGATTGTAAGTTAGCCCTCAGAACAATGCTGTGATGGTGGACAGGTTCTCTGCGTTACAAACGTAGGGACTGAGGCTGCAGGAAGTGGAGCATCCTGACTGAGTCAAGGATGGCGCCAGCTGACATGAACTTATCAACCTGATGCCATGGCTGAGAATGTGGGCAATGGAGCCTCTTACCTGGTCCCTTCCGTTCTGCATCTCCCTCAGCCTCAGTCTTCCTACCTGGAAAACTGCAATCTTCATGTTGCTTGCACATCCTTGTTATGAATGAACCATTACATTTGAAGTATTTAACTCGGGGAAATAAAGCAGATGCTTGATAAATGGTAGCTTCTCTCTTCTAACCAGGAATGGAATTGAGATCCCCAAGACATTAATCAACATATTCTATAACATAATGATAGGGTGAGAGAAGTATTTCCATCATTTTCCGTCAGTACAAGGAAAAACGGCTCCAGGAGGCCCGTAGGAGACAGGTGGGTTTTTATGCTGGTAGAATGTCTATTGTACTGACAGCACCGATTCCCTGTGCTGGGTGACTTGAGAGACAGCAAATCCGAGGGATGTAAAATGCCAATCTTCTGGAGCGGCAATTATCTGTGATTAAATCACTGTGCCTTTTGAAGGAAAGAAGAAACCACTTTGCCTCCAGAGTGGTATGACTCATGAAAAAGATCCCTTCCCTCAGAGGAGGCAGAAAGCTAGCTGCCTGTGGAGTTAAGAGATTCAGATCCCCCCTCCAAGTGCAGGGTAGCCCTCCAATCTGATCAAGTCCTGGGAGCTGTCTGTCTTCTTATTTTGCTAGCAGTGCATTTATATAACAGAACCAGAAAAACAAGGACAAACGAAGAGGGAAAATCCTATCCAAAAATTATGCTGTAACAGTTTTATGTCCCCTGGGGATTGCCTAGAGGAAAAGTCATCTTTAATATCCAAATTCATGGATGTTGATGTCCCTTATGTAAAATGCCATAAAGTTATGCACGCAACTTGCAAATGTATTTCCATATTTTTAAATTATATTGAGTGCAACCACCCAGGCACAGACAGACAGATACCATGTTCTCCCTCATGTGTAGAGCCTAGCTTTAATTTATAGTTCAGGGTGTTCAACTTGCATACCAGGAAAAGCCAGGAGACTAAAAAGACACCATTGGTTGGATGATTCCTTACTGGAGAGGAGACAGCAGAGTGCAGGTAATTTGAAAGATGAGAGGGGGTATTCAAGCAGAAACACTTAAGCAGAGAGGCATGGAGAATGGGAGAGGCTGGGGGACAAGGGGAATTCACCGATAAAGAATGAAAGCTATGTAAAAATCTACTGCGTTGTAAACCAATTTTTTTTTTATGGTGAAAAAGTGTATATTTAGAATTAGCCGGCTGGGCTCAGTTTAGATGATTCCAATCTTGTTGGCAACATCCAGAGCATCATAATCAGGAGCCAACCGAACATACGCCTTTTTCTCTCCATCGGGCCTTATGAGGGTGTTGACTTTGGCCACATCGATGTCATAGAGTTTCTTCACAGCCTGTTTGATCTGGTGCTTGTTGGCCTTGACGTCCACAATGAACACAAGTGTGTTGTTGTCTTCTATCTTCTTCATGGCTGACTCGGTGGTCAGGGGGAATTTGATGATGGCATAGTGGTCAAGCTTGTTCCTCCTGGGCGCGCTCTTCCGGGGGTATTTAGGCTGCCTTCGTAGCCGCAGGGTCTTGGGACGCCGAAAGGTGGGCGATGTGCGGATCTTCTTTTTGTGGCTGTGGACGCCTTTCAGCACTGCCTTCTTGGCTTTCAAGGCCTTCGCTTTAGCTTCGGCTTTGGGAGGGGCAGGAGCTTCCTTCTTCGCTTTCGGCGCCATCTTGACGAAAAGGGCCCAATTTTAGAAATGGAAATTTTAAAAATGAGTTAGAAAAGAGATTCCCTATATGGCCTCATAATATTCTACAAAAAGCCATGAGTTAATAAACAGAAGTCCCCATGAGAGGCGGAGGCCACCTTCTAAGATGTCATTGGTCAGAGAGTCTCAGAGGCTCCCCAAACACTACAGGCTTTTGCTGCTACCCACCATAACTCATTGATGAGACCTTACTGCTAGAGACACCACACATCTTTATCGCAAGGTCTAGGGAAATCAAGCTGAATCTGAACTGGAGGTACCTCCCTGTTGGGTGGCTTTTATAGCTCCCAAAGGTGCTACACAGGCTGCTGTGAGGAAGAGGCATCAGCGATCTTGTCCAGCTGTGACCCATAAGGACTACACTATCAGCCTGCCATAGTGATATTCACAAGTGTAACAGTGCTACTTTGAAGACGGCTTCATTGGAGGGAATTCAGACCTAGTACTTTAAAACCTAAGGTTGAGGAGGTCTTTAGGCACTTAAGCCATATGAACATGGTAGCAAACTGTCTTATGAATATTTATGTTTATACCCGTAGATGAATTCTTCTCTCAGTCTTTATCAGGGAGCTTCTCTTTGCAAGGAACTTCAGTGAATGCGGACTTAGGAGAATAAGTGGTGGCTGAACACCCAGTCCTTAACAGGACATGGGTACCGCTTCCTCTAAGGCTTGGGGAACAAGGGTGGGGAGGGGAGGGGAAGTATTGAGTCAGAAGATCGGGAGGACGGTCAAGTGTCATCTTCTGGGCACGACCGCCTTCACAGTCATGAACTCAGTGTTACAGATGCCTTTACTTGGCCTGCACTGGACTAGACTTGCCGACAGTCAACCACAGAGGGATGGTGGACTCGCAGGGTGCTCTCTCTCTCTCTCTCTCTCTCTCTCTCTCTCTCTCTCTCTCTCTCTCATGTGCTATTGACTTGTGATGGATTCTGGAGAAGAAGCAGTCATTGTCTTCAGCTGCATGTCTACTGAGACATGGCAGCATGCAAGCAGACATGGTGCTGGAGAAGCTTTGAGTTCTCCATCTGGATCCTCAGGAAGAAAGAGTGACATTGAGCCTGGCTTGAGCCTCTGAAACCCCAAAGCCCATTCCCAGTGACACACTTCCTCCAAGGCCACAACTACTCCAAAGAACCACTCCCCAATAATGCCATTTCGTATAAGTATGTGGGAACCATTTTCATTCAGACTACCACATTGCACTCCTCGGCTCCCATAGATTTATATAGCATAATGTAAAATGCACTGAGTCCAACTCCAAAAGTCTGAATAGTCTATGATAATGTCAACCTTGTTTAAAAGTCCAAAGTCTCTTCCGAGGCTCGTGGCAACCTCTTAACTGTGATCCCTATAAAACCAAAATCAAGAAGGATATCATATCCAACACATAATGGCACAGGATACACATTACAGTCTCAAGTGAAGGAAAGAGAGCATAGTGAGGAACTACTGGCCCAAAACAAGACTGAAAACTAGCAAGGCAAACTCCAAATGGCATCCCCATATCTGATGTCAAAGCACTTTACAGATCTCCAACTCCTTTTGGTTTTGTTGACTTCAACACACTTCTTTCTCTTGGGTTGGTTCCACTCCCTGTGAGCAGGTTTCCTCTGCAGGTATTCCACAACTACAGCATCTCCAACATTTTGGGATCTCCAAGGCAATTCATGCTTCACCTTCACAGCTTCACCCAGTGGCCTCACTGGGCCTCCACGCAAGGACACCCCTGACACATGCCTGGCCTCAGCGACTTTCCTTAGTTGCAGAGGGAGATTCCATAACTCCTTTCTTGTATCCTTGACTCTAAAGCCAGAACCAAGTGGCCAAAGCTGCCAAGTTCTGTTGCTTTCTGGGGCTGGAACATGGCCCCTCACTCAAACACACTTTCATTAGCTTTCTGATTTTGGAGGTGTCCTTTACTGGTTTCCTTGACTGTCTGAAACTTGTTCTGTAGACCTTGTTCTGTAGAGATTTGCCTGCTTCTGCAAATGCTGGAATGCTGGGATTAAAGATGTGCGCCACTATACCTGGCCATAAGTTTTTCTGTAGTTCGTTTCCACAAGTTGGAAGTTCAGCTGTTGGGGTCTTGCCCTGATGTCACCAATCCCTTTATTCCTTCCAACAGCAGCCTTTTCTTTAATCTGATCATCTCCTTAAACATAGGACTTAGCTCCATTCCACTTCCTGGTGCCCCTTCGTCCTCAAACTGTACACGTTGTATTTTTCTTTGCTCGGTTTGCTCATTTTCATTCTAGATCTGCCTAAGAGTGAACACTAATAACCATACATCAGGGCTATAGCAGGCTGTTTTGAGATTTTCTTTGACAATGGAATTAATCTGAAATTGTTCAATTCAGCCTCAGGCAGACTTTTTGGATGAAGGCAAAAAAACTGCCACATTATTTGCCAAAATATCCAAAGGATATTCTCTAAGTCGCATACTAAAATTCTTCTTCTCTGAAACCTCTTGAGTGAGATCCCTCACAGTTCAAATCACCCTCAGCACCGCTGTCTTCCCTGTTCCTACTAGCATGGCCAATTAAGCCCCATTTAAAGTGTTCAACTGCTTTTCTAATTCCAAAGTTTATATTTCTCGACACAAAAGTGTGGTTCAGCTTATCACAGCAATACCCCAGTCCTTGGTACCAACTTCTCTCTTGGTTAGGTTTTTATTTATTTATTTATTATTATTGCCATGAAGAAACACCATGACCACAGGAATTCTCGGTGGCTTACAGTTCAGAGTTTCCGTCCATTAGTCTTGGGGCGGGATGTGTGGTGACACACAGGCAGATATGGCGCTGGGGAAGTGGTTTAGAGTTCTAAATCCAGATCCTCAAGCAGAAGGAAGAGAAAGTGACACTGGACCTGACCTGAGTTTCTGAAACCTCAAAACCCACTCGCTGGTGACACACTTCTTCCAGTGAGGCCACACCTACTTCAACAAGGTCACACCTCCAATAATGCCATTCCCTACGAGTCTATGAGGGAACCTTCGTTCAAACTACCACACATAATGATTCAAAGTCTTTGAGATCCACCAAATTTGTTGAATGTGTCAGTGACACATTATTTATTTATTAGTACTTAGTGTCATTCAGCATTGTGGATACAACACAGTTTAAGCCATAATCTATTGAAGAGCATATGGGTTGTTTTGTACTGAGGTCTTTGAAAACAATTACTAAGAATTTAAATGCTGGGAACTGTGTGCTGCTTTTGTTTATCTCTCTGGAATAGCAACAATCTATGCCGCAATTTAAACAATTATTTTCAAACATTTAATATTCTCTCCCTAATGTTCCCCTTTTGTTATTTTGTTTTGCTTGGTATTGTTTATTTATTAGTTTTTAATGTTAGCACACAAAGTAATGAGCTTTTTCATGGCATTTCCATAGCTATTCTGTTCTTTCCCATTTCCCCTTACCTGTCCCGCTGCCCTGCTTCAGCTGCCCCCTTGTCCCCTCATCCCTCGTCCGTCATGAAAATTCTTCTGCTTTCATACATCACGTGATCTGTTAACCTCCAGGATGGAGAATGACCCACTGCCTCCTGTGACCCCCTCTATTACAGTGGGGGCAAGGAGGGAACAGATGCTGAACTTAGCGACAAAGGGCTCAGCCAGGAAGATCAGAAAACACTGCCCAAACACCTCGCCACAGTCCGAAGCATCTCCTTGCACACATTGAGAACATGAGACCCCACGGGAGCTGACCTGCACTGAAGCTTGGTGGAGCAAGCAAACTCAAGGACAGATGGAGTAGTCCCAAGCTCTCCTTGATAAGAAGGTTTCCAGGAAAAACAAATGCAGGTAGGGGTGGGGCCTCAGACATTGTAATCTCCATACCATGGGACTACAGAACCACAGGAAAGAGGACACTGGAAGGTGGCTTGGACTCCCGAAGTGACACCTCTCACTGAGAGCTGAGATACAGGTAGAAGAGAGATGAGCCCTCTCGATCAAGGCAGAAATCCACCCCCCACCACCGGTTTTCATTGAGATATAACAGGCCTGCCAAGCTGGTCAAGCAGGTTTGAACTGGAGACACAGCCTGGAAACTCTTGAGCTGGCAGATATAAAGCCATAAGACACCCCAAGAACAAGAGAGACCTCTGTTGCTATAAGCAAGGGAGGGTTTTCACATGGCATAATGTTTTTGTTTTTTTTTTTTTTGCTTACTTTTTAAAATCTTCACCCTCAACATTTTGCCTGCTTTCTTACCGTTTGCACTCTGCAGGAGGTTAGACGGGTGTCCTATGCCTGTTCCCACACCCACTCTATCTTCTTCCTATTTCTCTTACACCCAGTACACTCGACCTCTCAAGGTGAGCTGTGCGCCTTTCCGAGAGCTTTCTTCCACAATCTAATGCTTCTTAAACTCCATTTACCCCAGTGAGTTTCCTGCTCTCCAATTGACTTGCCCTTCCTCGCGTTTGTTTATTTTTACACTAATTCAAAGTCCTAGTCATTTCTTCTTCTTCTTTCCATTCATGCTTTTAGTATACTGTATTCACTTCTTGTTCATTTATTCCCCAAATACTATTAGAGCTGACGGGGAATTGCTTTTAACTAATATTATATTTTCATAGGAATTCACTTATAGTCAATTTTGAGATTAATACTCTAAGAATATTAGAGATTTTATGCCCAGGTATCCTTAGCACATGGGCTGAAGGCTCAGGTATCGAACTGCACTTCCAAGCACAGAGGGACCATATGAGACATCAAACCCCTTATAATCTAGCCCCAGTAGAGCATGATACAGTTTCTAATGAAAAATGGGATTTAAAGTAAAATCCAACCAAGGACTTCATCTTAGACAAAAAATCAAAATGCAGAAACAAGAAATATGAAAAATTAAGACAATACAATTCCTGAAAAGTAACAATCCTGTCGTGATAAAATTCAATGAGAGTGAACGGGATGAAATACGAGAGCGATGTCACAGGAATAATTATAAGAATGATCAATGAAATTGAAGATGACGTCAACGCTGAGGGGATAGAGATCCAGCTCAGCAGTACTACTCTCAACAGTCTGGGGACATCAGACTTGTGGGAACTTGCTCTCGGAACAAACAGTGGATTTGGGGCTTGAATAAAAGAATTCATCCAGGGAGTGGAGTTGAAGCTTTGGAGCGGCAGCATCCTTCCCCCACGTATTCTAACCCTTACCTAATACAATTTTCTGGAAAAGAGAAGCAAACCACACACACACACACACACACACACACACACACACACACACACACCTTATGAGATGCACTTTCCACGCCACCATGTTTTCTGCCACAGACAGACATCAGCCTGCACTAAATCCTCCTTTAGGCAGTTCTGCACAAAATCCAGATTGCTTTGAGAAAAAAATTGAAAGACAACACATCCAGTCCATTAAACATCTTTGGTTTCCCACCCTGAAAGTGCTTGGGTTTAAGGTTCAAGGAGGATGCCGAGAAGGGTGATCCTTTGAGCTGATAGGCTTATTAGACGAGTTATTCATGCTCCAAGCATACAGACAGCATGGCTGAGGCTCTGTGGGAATTCAGGTCCCCAAAGTAGTATGTGTGGGGTAGGTCCCTTCTCAGAGAAAAGAGGGATGCTGCATATAGTCAGGGTCTCTCTGGTTCCCAGATCCACAGCAGGAGCAGGAGAGTATTGCGTCCCAGGAAGGAATGTGTGTCCTAGAGGTTATGGAGATAGTGGGGGTAGGAGTTGGGGAAGTGGGTGAGAAGGAGGGGTAGGTATGAGAGGCACACTTACTTGAGATCTGCTCATTACACAGATGGGGGTGTGTCTAGACCAGTAGTTCCTTGATACCCTGAAGTCTGGCAGCCTGCGGTCAGCAAACTTCCTTAGGCAAGTGAGAATGGTACCTGCCATTATCCTGGAGTCTGAGAGGGTTTTAGAACCACGGTAGGCTTTGGGCTTGCCATTTACTTTACAGGAGGCAGAGGCTGCTGCATGGAGCATGGCCTGAGCAGCAGCCTGGTCTGGAGTGTATCACCACCCAAAACCCTCGTGTGGTTTTAAAATGAATCATTAACTTCTTTCCAGCAGTTAGTTCTTTTTCTCTCCTATTTTTTTTTTACCATTTTAATCAATTATTTGAGAATTTCATACAATGCTCTTTCGTCATACCCCCTTCTTTCACTCCTCCCAAATCTATTCATTCCCCTCCCCCACCCACCCAACTTCATGTCCTCTTTCTTTCCGTTTATAATTTTAATCCCATAAAGTACAGTTGTGCTACCCATATACCCTTAGACCTGTGGTCCTAAACAGGACATCTATGTCACACCCCATTTTCCCAAGGCTCAAGGATCATTGCAGGAAAGAGTGGAAGACTGGAAGAGCCGCAGCTGATGATGTCTACAAGGAAACTGTGTTCTGCCCACAGAAAGGCAGTTTCCACATAAGAATTTCGCAGAAATATACACAAGACTTGTGAAGGCTCAGGCCAGATAATTCTAGCTTTTAATTCCTTGCCTTGTCCCCCCTATGGATATGGTCTGCCCACCACATGCATACAGGGTTCACAAAGGCCAGAACAAAGCATCAGGTCCCCTGGAAACTGGAGTGATAGACAGTTGTGAGCTGACATGTGGGTGCTGGGAATTGAACCTGGATCCTCTGGAATAGCAGCTAATACTCTTAACCACTGAGCCATCTTTCTAGCTACCTGCCACCCTTACCCCCTGCTGTCAATTCTTGAGGAAGCACTGGCTTAACCACCACCACGTTCATTGCCGAGTGTTTAATTTAAACACAAGTGATTGATATAAATGGGTCCATCATTAATTGCACCCACCTCTTATTATATGATCAACTTAAAAAGTCTTTTCTTCCCCAGTGAATTATTCTGAACTGAATTGCATTCCTTCAAAACTACTGTGTTGGATTACTGACACTTAGTACCTCAGGCTATAACTTCAATTTAGAGATTTTTACAGAGACAATCCATGTAAAATGAGATTATCAGGGTGGAAAGTGAGAGATTGGAGATGGAATTGTTCAGCACAAGGAAACCAGAATTGAATGGTTCTGAAGAGTCTTAGTCGATGCACACTGGACATTCAGTAGTACATCCTAGAGCGAACCCCAAGAGTGTGAGACCAGGTAATTTACTAAATAGTCAGATATATGAGCCACATCCTATCGCATCCCAGAGAAAACAATGCTCTTCTGAGTTGGAAGGTCAGTGATGAGGGACCATGAAGACTGTCACAGACTTCCAGGGTTTTCCTAGGGCTCAGTGGAGTGGTGACTGCCTCAACAGACAACACAGCATGCAGCCAAATGACACGCACAGTTCAGAAGTTCTGAAGGGCAGTAGTGTTTCCCTACTGGGTTTCCCCAGGCTGTGGATCCAGGGCCCCCTCCATCCTTTCTCCTTTGTGGGATGAAAACATCCATCCTCTGTCTTTCCCAGCTTACACTTTGGAGGGCGGTAGCTTGCTGTCACTCTTTAGAAGTAGAAAGGAATAATGACGGGCAGGATAAATCACGCGGTCTCGTTTGTTCCGTGTGGATGATTCAGATTAGATGTGGGTTCTTGACAGGGAGACAATGACAAGGAGATCTGGGATATACTCGATGCTGAAATCATTTGATTTTTGGAGATTTTGAGACAGGTGAATAAAATTCCCATCTAAGAAGGACATTGATTTTGGAGGGCCAGAAGCAGGCTTATATTTATGAGATGAATTATATCCTCCTTAAAAAATGTTAATGTCTTTCCTCCCAGTTTCTCAAAATGGAAGCTCATATGGAAAAAGGACCTTAACACAGACAATAAAGTTAAAACGAGGCTGAATGTGATGTGTCCAGTAAGACTGTGACCTTTTTAAATATTATTTTAGTATAGAGACAGGTACTAGATAGGTATGGGCACACACACATATTCTATGTATACAAAAAAGCATGTATATTCAAAATAGGGAAATTTAGAGAGAACACCCCAAATCTGTTTTTTAATGAATGGTGAGAAACAAAATCTAAATCTCAGGGGGGAAAGAAAAACCCTCAAGCATTTAAACTAATCAGGCTGTTGAATGACCAGGCATTTCAAAAAATACCAGAAAATTCACATCCTTGTGAGTTTTAAACTAAGTCAGTATGAGAACTGTTTTCCAAAGAATTCAGTTATATTTTCTGTTACTGAACCTTCTCTGAGGAACCCATACTTGGAGCGCTCACGCACTGCTCACTAAATGTTCATGACTCTGTATGTCCAGGGAGGGGCCATAGCATGGTATCAGAATGGCTACCTGAAAGGGACAAAGAGTCAACCAAGCAACTGCTTGGCATGTAACGGTCTCACACCCACTCTCAAAGCTTTCTGTGTCAGCTCGTGCTCTAACAAGGGCTGCAGAGACAAGAATGCTGCCATTTTCCAGGCACAGCACCTTGGAGACGCTGTGCAACAAAAGCTCTGATCATAAGCACTTCATTTGCAGGCATAAAATTGATTAGCCAAAGAAATACAGGCAACTGATGATTGCTGAGAGAGGAGAAATTAGCCTGCCTCAGGGATGAGCTCCATAATCAATCACCCAATATCTGAATCATCAGCTTTGAAATTATATACAGACAAGCAAGATTAAATGGACTAAGCAAGTTGTGTGTGTGTATGTGTATGTGTGTGTGTGTGCATGTGCGTGCGTGCGTGTGATGTCTGTATGTGTCTGTGTGTGTGTGTCTGTTAGGGAGTAAAATAGGACATAAAATAGGATTGGAAAGAGGAAAGGGAAGAGGGGAAATGATGTAACTATAATTTAATTAAAAATAAATTTAAATTAAAATTTGGAAAGGCATACCTGCCAGCTGTTTTTGCTGTTTCTCCATGCTGACATCCCTTTCTGAAGAATGCTGTATTAAAGCCTGCTTTGCTCTCCCTGCTCTCTTTGTTAAAGAGTGGAGATTGTTTCTCATAAAGTACTATGCATTGTAAGACTTCTTACCTTTTGATTTTGTCAAAATCACATGATTGTATAAATAGTATGCTTACCGACTACACTATTGATGGGTGTTTGTTCATTTCTAATCCTTCAGTATCATATTTTGGATATCACCTGCCTCTTTATTCATATATACATATGTGTACTTATATGTAGAGACATATGTATATAATTTAAGTTATATGGGACTTTCAGAGTATACTCCAAGGAGATCAAGAATATGAAAGAAATTTTATTTTTTTATTATTATATCTCTGTAATATTAATAATATTCATGTGAGAACAGTAATTTGAGCACATAATTTATAAATAAAAAATGATACTCATGCTAACAATAGAAGCCAGAACCTTTCACCTGATACAACACATGATCAAAAAATGCATAGAAACCACTGTGACAAAGATTGCAGCAGAGGTGGAATTTCTGGGTGTTTTCACTTTCAGCTTTATAAATATGGCAGATGGATCTCTCTGGTTGTACTAGCCCATCTTCTCCACAGCAATGTCTGAGAAAAATTAGATTTTGGGGGGGGGGATCACCAGAACATCAAGAATGTTTATTGTCTACTTTCATAAAGGTTTCTGTCTTTGAAATAAATCACGACGCTACAGAAATGACACACCCAAAATTTTATCACCAGAATGCTATCAGGTATGAAGTGTCTGTCTTAGCAGCTGTGTAAGCACCAGATGCCAGTAACGTAGGTCAGACTCTAAGATAAGCTATTTTTCATGTCTACTTACATTTTAGAAGAGGGCCATTCCATAACCACAGGCCCCCACCGGCCCTGAATGTGCATGTCACTGACCTGTCCTTACGTGAAGCAGCACTGTCGTATCAGAGCGCTCAGAACACAGGAGAATCTGTGTTTAAAACTCCCAGGACCCACTGAAAAGTCACAACAGTGTAATCAGATGAACTAAAGAAAGTCACACTACAGAGCTCCCTGGGAAATGACTTCCAACACCGCACATGGTTTCCAGCAGAAGGATGTGTGTGAGACTCAAAGCCCTTGGCTTCTTATTGATGGGGAAAACTCAGTGTGGAAGAGACTGGCAGAGAGCTCACTAAGCCTATGGGTCCTTCCCGTAAGTGCACTCAATATGTGCTCATCTCAATTAATAAATGCTTACAGACCAGTGTTGACTGACTACCTGTCTGTGCTGGGAAACGGGCTGGGTTCTGTGAGTAAAGGAGATCTGGACCAGCAAAGCTGAAGCTCATTAAGCATTTCCTCCGGGACATGGTCTACCTTGAGCACAGTCCTTTCCCTCTCCAGTCACCTTGGGAGGTCCTAAGTATAATCATCCTCACTGTAAATGTGTGAAGTATAAAGATAACACATTATAAATAACTGTCCAGTGTCGCACAGCTAAGACATCCTGGAGCTGAGGCGGGAATCAAAGAAGGTTGTTGGCTTTGCTGAAACCACCAAGGTATGTGCTGTTCTTGAAAGATGAGCCCAGGTTGAGCACCTCTGAAATCCAGCTGTGGTTTCTTCCCATTGAGGAAATCTGTGTACTTTATAAGCCACAATTGAGATTGGGACCCAAGTCTAAATACAATCTATTTATTATTCCAAAATACATTCCATACACAGTCTACAGGCAATTTGATGATGCGCCATTAGTGTTCCCGTATTTTGTCTAGGTCTTTGTCACAAGAGGACAGGTATAGAATTTCCAACTGTGTCACCCTCGTGCCCAGCATATTTCAGGACACAGATTTGGGTCTGTGAATCAATCACCTATCGACAGAATTTACAGCCTAGTTAGAAAGACTTATACAACCAAGATGAAAGTATGCTGGAGAATGAGTGGCGAAGAGAATTAAGGAAATGAGCGTTTGACTAGGGACTTAAATATCCCTTGAAAGTTAAGAAATGCAGAAGGAAAAAGTCATTCAAGACAGAAGGAGTAGCATTGGAAAGCCATGAGGATGTGAACGTGTTTATCCACATAGACAGAAAATATACTCGGAAGGAAGAAATAAAGGTTAAGTCATTAGAAAGGTCATGGGGTCGGCACCTGTGGATGGCCTGCTAAATTACAGCACCCGTTTTCCCGTCAGTCAGTTTTAAACCAGGATATGAAAAGGTTGGTGCCAGGTTTACAGAGGCGGCTGTGATCTCTCCAGCCTGTGGAATCCTGCCTTGCTCTCTGTGGAGACATCACATCAGGTCTGCTTCACACAGGGATGGCTTGATCCTAGGATATGAAGTTCGAAGGATTTGAATAGAAAAATTTTAAACTGAAAGGAATAAAAGGGGTGAGTGGCAGGGGCTCATTCGGCTTCCCTTACAGGAAACGGTAACTGGCGCCCTTCCCCAAAGGCAGTCAGGATCTTACCCTATGCCTGAGACGAGGCTGGCACGTTTTAGCTCCTGAGCCATCAGAGAAAGTTGGAGCAGAACAAGTCTGCAGCTCGTGTCGACTAATTTTGGGGACATCAAACTCGGGACAAGTCCTTTGATCGACCTCACATGTATGCCTCCAGATGAGACTATTTCAAGCCTGAAAGAATTCTTCTGAGGAAAAGATTTTTTTTTTTACATTTCTCATAAACAGCTAAGTTTTATAAGGAGACATGAGGAGCTAAAATTAAACTGCCTCAATTACTTGGCTTCCAAACTTACTTAAGAAACTCACAGAGCACTTTTGCAAATTGCCAACAGCCATGAGAAAGAGGTTTTTGCAAATCCCTACAGGAAGCAGGCCCTATATCCTGGGCAGACTTCACAGGCCTTCTGCCCCACCATGGAGCAGCTTCAGCCATATGCATGCCCTCCAGACAAAGGGGTCTAAAGTCAGCTAACTGATTCCTGAAGTCGAGGCTATATTCTGCTGACAGACAATGCAGTCCCCTCAAACAAAGTCAGCTTCCCCTTTGTAGGGATGCTGTCCTTAGTTTTCTGGACTGTTCTGCAGCTGCTTTCTGCTTGGGCATCATCTGACTCATTAGAGAAACTGCTGAGAGGGAGCTCATTTTGCAGAATGAGAGATAGGCGAGGGTTCGCTCCCACCCAGTTGCAACGTTCTTAAAGGATGACTAAGTGTCCATCAGCAGGAAAGAGGAGTGCAGAACGGTGCACAGACACACACTTATTCCAAAAGCACAGTGCTGAATTAGAATACATCTCTGAATGATTCCTAGAATTTGCTCATTTGTTTGATAATCTGCATTGTCTGTTGGCTTGCTACCCATAGAGCAGAACTATAAAAATGTACATGGATGCCACTGCTTGATTATTTCCCCCAGTTATTTCACAGCTTGCAGTGGCCTGAGTCCTCCCACAATGAGCATTACACAAGAAATGGCCCCACAGGTAACATGGTGGGGACATTTTCTCAACTGAGGTTCCCTGTTCCAAAATGACTCAAGCTTGTGTCAAGTTGACAACGAACAAACAAACAAACAAAACAACAACAATAAAATCAACTAACTGGGAAAGCAGGTAGTATAGTCTGTGTGAAATGAAGCAGGAAGGGGGCTATTTTTCTCCCAACTACAAAAATTTCAAAAGTGATCAGGAGAAATGTCTGGGAGTTTGTTCCTTTAGAAACTCCATTGATGCCTTACATATCAATTGCTAAGATACAGAATCCAAGAATACTCTGTATTCTGTGGGATGTCATCAGCTTGATATGATGCTTTGCTAATTAAATGAGTAATTTGAATAAGTTGTAAATGCAAATGGCCCACTTGAACAGGTTAAGAGAGAACACTAGGGCCAAGCAATCAAGACCGTTTCTGCGTGAGTTTGACAGTAGCCTCTTTAAAATGTTTAAAGTATTTTTAAGCACATGTCTGGTGGATGGGAGAGGTCAAAAAGAGTTAGAGACCAGTCAAAAATGACCCTTCAAAGTTGAGTCAGAAATAGAAGTTGATACATGGTACACAATGAGTGACAAAGCCTTTAACACAATCCAGGGTGTGCGTTGCATAGATACGCCAAGCACGTGGGTGTACCAGGCAGAAAATTAACAGAACCACAGTAAACAAATTTTAAAAATCCATTTACCTGATTTGATGATTACTGGATTTTTTTTTAATTCATTTTTTTTTTTTTTTGTTGAAGGAGGAACTGCTTGTTTGTCCCAGCCTCCTGGCTAGCTTAAACCAAAATAATCACACAGAAACTGTATTAATTAGTCACTGCTTGGCCCATTAGCTCTACCTTCTTATTGGCTAACTCTTACATCTTAATTTAACCCATCTCCATTAATCTGTGTATCACCACAAGGTCGTGGCCTACCTTCTTCCTCCCAGCATTCAGTTCTGCCTTCTCGCCTACCTAAGTTCTGCCCTGCTATAGGTCCAAAGCAGTTTCTTTATTCATTAATGGCAATCACAGCACACAGAGGGGATTCCCACATCAGTTTTTGCATATGAGTGTTTTGCCTGCATGTATGTAAGCACACTGTGTGTGTGAATGGTGTCTGCAGAGCCTGGAAGAGGGGCTGGATCCCCTAGAACTGGAGATGTTTCTTAGCTACCGTGTGGGTTCTGGAAAATGAACCCGGGTCCTCTGCCAGAGCAGCTGTGATCTTAACCACTGAGCCATCACCCCAGCCCCTGTAGGTTCTTTTATAGTTCACATATCATTAGCCCACAGCCGTGCCCATCTATTCCCTCACTGGCTCTTGCGTCTTTTACACTAGTAAATCAGATAACTGGGATAGACACCTTGAGACTCATAAAGCCTAACATATGCACTGTCCTAACTTTTTACAGGGAGAACTTGCCCAACCTATTTTAGGAAAATGATTGCTTCTCTCTAAACCTCAACTTTGTCTGTAGAAAAATGGACAAACAGAAGCCTGGGGTTGCTATGCTGAGTTACTATGAGTATGCGTGGAGAAGATTCCATGTGGAATGTGTTGGTCATGCTGGCACTGACAATTGTCATAGAGCTATGTCCTTGTTAGAATGTCTGGGAAACTCTGGGTGCCACAAGAGATTCTTTCCATCTGTTTTTCAGTCTTCAGCTGAGGTTCAGGCTTATGGCAATTTGCCCCAGCTGTGGAGAACCTGCTGAGACACACCACCACTCTTCTCAGGTCCCCCTCACCTCTGGAACAGAATTTCCAGAGACCTGAGCATCATGCAGGCAGCAACTTGGTGGGAAAGTCAGTGCAAGCCACTGGGAGGTCACAGCATTGGATGCTGGTTGAGTATCCTAGGTCTGAAATGCCTGGGGCCAGAAAAGTTGGAACTGTGGAATTTTCTAAATGCTGAAATATTATGTGGGTCTTGCCAACTTAGTGTATTTAACATGAAATGATGAAATTTACAAAATTCAAAGCTTTTGAGTGTCATTTTAGAACATTTTGAGACTTATTTTTATTTATGTGTGGGTGTGTCCCTGTGAGTATTGTGTCACGTGTGTACAGGGGCCAGAGAAAGGGAGAAGTTGCTGGATCCCTGGAGCTAGAGTTGGCAGGAGACTATGAGATCCCTGCTTGGAGCAGGGATCTGAACCCTGGTCCTGGGGAAGAGCAGCACGCACACTTAAACATGGAGCCACTTCCCCAGTCCCTTTCTTTTCTCAGAACATTCTGGACTTCAGGTCTTCAGTTAGGATAGCTCAACCTCTTTCTAGGGAACTCAGAAACTTGTTACTTCAGGCTGTCTTAAAAGTCTGCCCTTGACAGCCTTCAGGAAGGTTCCATTGACGGGCCTGGTGATTGCTCACATCATATAGAGGGTCTTAGCAACTAAATGAGACAGGAACTAAATGGGGAAAAAAAACCCAACATTAGCACACCTTTACAGTAAGCCTTTCCTTCAGTTAAAACTTTTTGGGGAAACTAAGCACGACCATATGCCTTGCTGTTCACCATAGTTCTGAGACAATCTGAACATGCCCAGAAGCCATCCTGTCCACCATCTTTATGAGACAATCTGAGCATGCCCAGAAGAGATCCTGTTCGCCATCCTCATGAAATAAGCTAAGCATGCCTAGAAGTGATCCCGATCACTGTTTTAACCTTTCAACATGTGCTCCACGATACTGAGATGAGCATTTCTAGAAGCATTTTTGTCATTTTTCTTTCTTGAATTTTTATTTCTTTAGCACACTCAGGAATGTATACCATTTATTTACAGTACATATTAGCTATAGGTACTTTATTCTCTCTCATTCTTTTCCCTCTCCTTCCCTCCCTCCCTGCATCTATGAATTCTTAGAAAACACTTGGAGAGGTTGTAACCTAGAAAGCTGCCATCACTCTATGGGACTCAGGGGTTAACACAGGTCTCTTAAACGTGGATCAGATGTTCATTTTAAACAAGGAGACTACCTCCTCTTAGGAACAGTGTTTCTGCTCTATTTATCTGATTCAACCAGTCATTCTGTCAAACTGATATAGTTTGTATACTCAATTATTTGGTGGAGCTAGGACAATTCATTGACCCTGTTTAAACGTAGCAAACCCCCTTCGGGTATTCCTGAGAAAAATAAATCTCATTCTTCATCCTGTAAACTTTTGCTAATTTAAGATGATTTGGAACTCTTCCAAGAAAGGTAACACCTGACTGAAGAGACATAACAGGCATTATTGCTCCAGACCAGAATCCCTCTTAGAAATGCCAATGCCTGTTGACTCGGTGGATATAAGAACTTGGCAATCAGTTGCTGTCTGGGCCCTGAAATGAGCATTAAGTAGAGACTAGATTCATCCAAATGAAATGAAAAGGACGACTTCTTGTCCAGCCCGGTGGCTCCGGCAGGGCTGCATGACTCTTTGCATGAGCTTGGGCCACTTTCCTATCCCTAAGCAAACCCTGCAACTAAGAATGCAGACTTCTCTGGTTAGAGTAGAGCTGGACTGTGTATGTCACCTCGGTGAGGGGCAAGGAAGTTTTTATCACTCAGGGAGGCATGGTAGTTAAAGATAAGCTGTAGATTTTGGAAGGAAAATGGACCACTCTCACCAAGGACAGAACAGGCAAAATGACAGAACACTGTTCAGCCAGGAGGGCATAGTTGCAGTTGTGGTGCAATATTGGCACTATACTAAGCACTGTGTGGCATACAACCATGTCCTTGTTAATACAGGAGCATGGTAGTGTTAGGCAAAGCAAAGGGATTCTCTAGGATAACTCACAAGCCAGTATGGAATTTCTAAGAAGCCATCTTGGAAGCAAAAAGGAACCCAAATTGCTGACTCCTAAGAGCTAAGAGATGGGAAAATGATGGTGTTCTTAATGTGACTGTACCTGGAGATCCCCTACCTGGGAAGGATCGTATGATCAGTAACAACAGAGAAAGGCCTGACTGAGAGGAAGCCAGATCTGGGCTCCTGAGTGTAAGTCAGACCTGAGCTTTACGGACAGGTTTACAAATCAACATCCCCTGAGCTTTGGCTGGTTCGCCCAGCTTCCTGGGCCTGCCTGAATATTTAAGCCTCTGTCGTGGCTGAAGCTGATCTCATTCTGTCATTATCTGGCTAAGGTGTTAACTGACTCCCGCAATGTTTCTTCGTGTTCATGTTTCCACACACAAAACACAAGCCTGCAGGTATGCCCACCCCACATCTAACTCCCTCCTCTTCCATTTGTCAGGAAGGGAGCCAGGTGACCTTAGCAAGGATGGAATGAGCTCCACACCGAGAGGCTGGCCACTGGAGAGAAGACAAAAAGCCTCAGAATGTGTCCTGTTGGCTTGAAGGGTGGGTGAATGAAAGGGCTTCCAGAGTGTACAACTCAGTAATTAACAAGCACACTTTACATAAAGTTGCTTCCTTGAGACCGACCACAATCCACAGCATCCTCATTTGACAGATGGAAACACACAGTAGGAAATACCAAACCACTTGTCCCAGGCCACACAGTCTGTGAGGGACAGAGCCAGAGTCAAACAGGGTCTGTTTCTGAAACCCACACACTCAACACACCCCTTATGCCTTCTTGAAAGGGCCTCCTGCTCCCACTCTTCTCCTCCCACTGGCTGCCTGCCAGGTAGCCAGTGAGATGAATCATACCTGTCAGCCTGGGTTCAGGGAAGGATGCGATGGGTTGGACACAGGAGAGCGGTGGCGTCAGAATGGAGGTGTCCTCTCCAAACTGGATTAATGCCTTGCAGTTTGTACCATGCTGGATTTGAGAGATTACTGGAAGAAATGAACAAGGCCGGGAGGAAAAGGACTGAGGGCTCAGACGCACAAAAACAAACACGAAAAGTTGAGGAGCAAGAACTGTAAACACGGCCTTCCCCAGGGCTCCTCGGCGGAAGCTCTGCTCCCAGCTAGTTCCCAGGACCACAGGCGGCTCTGACGCAGTGGGGTCACCAGGTTCCTGGCATCTGAAAATGGCTTTTAGGGAGTTTACCCAAAGTTTGCCCCTATGAGTCATTAACTGAAACATAGTTAGGACGTAATTTCCGAAGCAGCAACCAAACTAGAAACGGGAGGCATGGGCGTACCTTCTTGTCCTGGAAAACTTTGGCTTGGCAGCTTAAGATGCATCCTTCCAAAGATTCTCATTCAGTTTGAACAGTTCATCCAGCTTTCTCCACCTTATAGCTAGGTCTCAGAGGCTTGAGTCAGGCTAGACCTGGCCTTTGACTTATGGTCAAAACCCAGACTGCTGCTTCAGCTATATCCTTCCAACAAAACATTGCCTCAAAGAAGGTGAGGGAGGACTTACAAGACTCCCACAATGCCTCCCTGAGTTTATATAAGCAGTCAGTAATGGCTGGAGGAGAAAAGACTCTTCTATCGACTGGACGACAAGCTGCACAGGGAACTCTAGTGATGGAGAGTGCCTGAACTGTGCCCTGGGTTGAAGTAAGGCAATGCGTAGCCACTCATGGGTAGGCCTCTCATAATCCCCGTATGCTTTTCTGAAATGAATTGGGTGTCTGTTCATTTGTCCCCAGGAAAAGCCACACAACATCTACCCCTGTCCCCAATAGCATGAACAGGCTCCAATCCAAATGCAAAGGGACTCTGGCACTCAAGCCTGGCCTTGTTGACAGCTCTAATGCCTTAGACACCCCTTCCACTTAAGTGTTTTCCACTGGGCATGCAGTAGTCCCAGAGAAGAAACCATGCTGCCAAGGGCATGCTCTGACCTTTGAGACCCAAGCACCACAGAGTCCTCTCTTCAAGGTCAAGATTACTAGTTCCGATCATCTCCTGAGTTTCCTGCCTGTCTTCAAGGCCACCACACTTGATTGGTACCTCTCCTTGAAGGCTTTCCTTACTTCTACCCAAGCTAGGTTAAGCATATTCTATAACCAAAGCAATGGTTCATTTAGTCCTTGATGTTCTGCCAGTTGCTACATATACAATCCAGAGTGCTTAGCACTTTAAAAGCCACCATTCCCTTAAAATGGTCCCCAAACCCTGATTTGAGACCAGCAAAAGAAAACTTCAAATTTACCAAAAAATAGTAAAATCTAATTTGGACCGATATTAGAATCCCTTTCCTGACAATAGGAACACTGCTCCTAGGAAGTGGGGGATGGGGACAGCAGTGCTGATTTAGATGGTAGCTATGTGAAAGGCAGCACTCTTGCAATGCCTAAGAAGCACCTTGTCGAGGCTCTCCATCTTGTTCCATCCCAGAGCCTTATCTCCCCTCCCCACACCCCCATCCATCTAAAGGGCTTCCCCTTTGTTTAAGATAGCTACAGTAGGCTTCTGGAATTGGCAAATAAAATGGAAATAACGTCTTGTGTTTTTTGTTCTTTATCTCCCGCTTGGCCAAGCTCCTCGAATACTGCTGAATGTTGCCATAGACAAGGTGTCTGTCAGAGATGAGTGAAAAATGGTGGCCCCGTGTCTGTACTTCCCTTCCTCTTAGTCATCCAGATGCGTGTAAAGCCTTTTCCCCATGTATTTTCCCTCGAAGAATGTTATTAAGCAGCCACGGTGAGCTGAGATACTGTCAGGATAATGAAGAGCAGAAAGAGGCTGTGCTAGATCTGCCTTTGTGCCTTTGAAATCCATTCAACTAGGCAGATAGAACATCAAGCACCATATATTACACAGACACATGAAAACCAGGGAAATGATAACAAAACAACCTACTTACTGAATGCCTGCTGTATTCTGCACAAAGCTCTTTTATGTGCCATCTTATTAAAATCCCACAGTAACCTTGAAGAAAGGAGTCATTATGCCTGCTTTGCAGAGAGGACACATAACATTCAGAGATGACTTAACTCCATGTCACCCTGGGAATAGGTGATGGAACCAATATAAGGGGTTCTCTGTGGGGTTCAACTTGTATTCACAGTACCAAGATACTTTAGCAGGAAAAGTCTCTATGGGACCAGTCAATGTGTCTAAGAATGACATTAGATCCATATCTCTCACTCTGCACAAATCTATCCAGAATAGATCAAAGACTTGAAACACAGACATACACAAACCACTGGAGGGAAATTTCAGGAAAACACTTCAAGATGGGGCTATGTGCAAAACGTGTCCAAACAGGACTCCAACAGCAGAGGAAATACCCCATCCCCAAATTAACAAATATGATTACAAAACTTCACAGCAAAAAAATAAATATGATCATCAGAGTGAGCAGACAGCCTACAGAGTGGGAGAAAATCTTTGGCAGCAACTTCAGTCCGGGGCTCAATCTCTAGACTCTATAAAGAACTGGAGACATTAACACCAATAGAGCAAAACTGCCAACCAGTAAATGAGTCACTGAAATGAGTGAGCAGATTCCAAAGGAGGAAACGCAAATGGCCAATAAATAACCTGTTTAAAGTTTTCAATGTCCATAGTCAACAAGGAACACAAATCATAGCTGCTCTGAGTTTCCATCTCACCTCAGTCAGGGTGGCTACCCTCAAGAAAGCAAAGCATGATGGGTGCTGGCAGGGGTGTGGGCAAAGACCTCTCCCTTATTCATTGCCAGGGGAAATAGAAGCTATCGCAGCCCTTGTTGAGGGATCCCTGCAGGAATTGCAGCCTGCAAGAAAACGAACTGTGAAGACATGAGAACGAAAACTTGGTGCATCTGGACTTGATCAGTCAGATTGGAACAAAACTTCGAGAAGTCGGATTCCGTGGGTTTAGTTCTCTTAGACAACTACACACAGTCACACTTTGGTGGGGAGAGTCTCTAAGCAACAACTCTCATAACCAAGCTTCAGGGATGGCTACATCAAAATTCTGTCGCAAAGAAGCAAGCACCCGGGACCTTTACAATAAGAATGAGTTCTACTAGCTGACAAACAGAACTCGGGGCTAGGGCCCAGAGGAAGGATTTGTAATAAGCATAAGGATGGATTCTACTGATGGAGGATGTAATGTACATGGGGCCTCTTCTATAAGGATGATTCTATTCGCTGAGAGACAAAGCCCAGGATTGGGGTCTAAACAAGTCTCAGGATTTGGGGGATACCTCAATGGAGGCTGGCTCCTGATGGAGTAGCAAAGGACCACAAGGTGGATTTGAACACCTTTGCTCCAGCATCCCTAGTGGCCAGAGGTCACTCTTCCTTCCACGGGCCTACGTGCTTCACAGTCCTGGTTTCTGCAATGCAAGCTGTGCTTCCCGCAAGGCACTAGGGAGTCTTTATCAGGTTTTCTTAGAAACTAAAGCTAGATCTAAGCAGAGGACCTAGCTATCGTGCTCCTGGCTCCACCCACAGGACTGTGTACCCTATGGCGGAGGCCCTTGCGCTTCCATGCTTACTGTACCGCTATCTACTGCAGCAAGGAAATAGAGCCAGACTAGATGGCTGTCAACAGATGGACAGAAAGCGAAAATATGGCATATATACACAAGGGGATTTTATCCAGCATGAAAGGAAGAGGAAAGAAGCGGGAAAGTGGATGGATCTCAAATCGTTATAAGTCTCAGATGCTGCATGTTCTGCCTTGTATCGGATCCATATCTCATGTGGGTCCTATGCTCATATGGTCACATATATGAAGATATATGGAGTGAGTGTGGGTGTAAGTCATAAAACTAGACAAAGGGAGGAAAGGTGTTAAGGGAGGCAGAGGAAGTTTAACACGTGTGTCATGAAAGTAGAAAATGGTGGGAGTGGAAGAAGAGAGGGCTCAGAGACAGGGAGAGAAGGGGGTGTGCTGTTTTACATAAATCATTCCTCAATAAAATTGAAAGAGCATAGAAAGAAAAAATGAAAATATTGCCTGCTGAATATTTTAGTAATATTAAAGATGTACCATTAAATATTTTATTCTTTTTATTCAAATTATTGGATGTATATGTATTTAAAGTTTTATCACAATGAAAAATCAGCTGTTGATGCTACCAGGATGATGAAACCGATGCATGGTCAGGAACTGAATGCCAAAAGTTGTGGGCCCACAGCATGTCTGACTGGTGTGTATTCTTCCCAAGATCAGCCCCTGAGCACCACGAGGTACCATTCCCACCATGGGCAACTTCCTCCCCCTACAGTGTGTGCATCCACAGAGCTGTGGTGAATCCCTGCTTTTCTCCAGGAAGCCTGGAATCTATGTGTGTGGAGCACGGAGCTCTGAGTGCAGACTACCAAGTTTTCCTGGTACACAAAGCACCAGGGCTTATTGCTGAGGAAACCAGGCTCCGCAGGACAGGGTGCTTGGATGCTTGCGGCTTCTCCTGAGCTGCTCCAGTTACCTGTCCAGCAGAGCAGTGCGGCATCTTTTTGTGGGAAGAACTCACAATAGAGAGTGGAGACAAGGATTCTGTGTGTAATCCTGGCGGCTTCCCATCTGTAGCACAGCCTCTGAGACCCTGCCGCAGGTGGGACCAATCCAACTTCTTTCAACAAGATGCTTGGGGCTGCTTTATTGAGGGAAGCAGGGAAGGAAATAAGGAGCAATGAGAGTTTAAGTAAACTCAGTGGTTAGAGCCAGGACAGCTGTGGAAGAGAGAGACAGGAGTCAGGATGTGACAACATGGGGCCTTGGAGACCAGCAGAAGTGATTCTCAGCACAGTGGGAACTGGGGTTGCTGGGTGGAGTTCCCATGGGTATGGCGGGGCTGGCAGCAGCAGCTCTGTCTGCTCCTCTTGACTGGCACCCATTTGTAGATGTCACTCTGGAGGAGACCTTAGCCAAGGGACAGAGAAGTGACCGGTAGGACAGGGCAAAGAGAATCATCCCTCACCCCAGAGTTTTCAAAGCCAAAAACGTTTTACTTTTTAGTGTAGAATATAAGTACTGTGGGCTGTTTTTTGGTGTAAGAAAAAAAACCATCTCGACAACTTGAGTTACACAAACTTTCTTGAGCGCAGACTTCAGGCAGGTGGGTGGGTGGGTGTGGAGGAGGAGAAAGCAGGAAGACAAAGGGATGGGAAAGAGGGCGAGCTCTTGGGAACCTGTTGGCAGAATGCTCAAGAGACTTTGCAGCTGAGGAACCATATTATGTTAATCTGTTCTCTAATTGCTCGGCAACAAACACCACCCACCTGCCTCGCGAAGAGCAGGACAAAGACCATTCCGAAATCTGCTCCGAAACAATGCCTGTCGAAAGAGATGGAAGAGTTTTATCACAATTAAAAGGACATAACTGAGGGGTCATGCTGCTGACAGCTAGGTTGGGGAGCTAAGGGCAAGGCTGTGACCAATGGGAGGGTTTGCAGGCTGACTGCTCTGGGGTGGGCAGGGATGACTGAGGGGCCTGACGCCCCAGTGCTGAAGGTGCCAATAGGAAAGATACTGACAGCCTTGGCTGAGAGTGGGGGCCAAGGGGCCACAGCCTTTCAAACATGAGTTAGACCTGGCAGGATATCTGAATGTCATACCTGACTCTATGTGTAAGTACGTTGAAATAATGATTTGGAGGTTTTTATTTTGTTTAGTTTTTGTTTGTTTGTTTATAATAGAATAAAGGGGCTGAAGCCATGGCTAAGTGCTTAAGTACACTTGCTGCTTTTGCAGAAGTCCCTGGTTTGGGTCCCAGCACCCACATGGCAGCTCACCAACTATCTGTAACTCCAGTTCCAGCATATCTTACACCCTCTCTGGACTCTCTAGGCTCTGCATGTATACAGTGCGCATACATATTCGCAGGCAAAACATTCATATGAATAAAATGAAATCTCTTCTTAATTAAAATAAAGTAACCAGGTGTTCTCTGTGTCGTAAGCACAGACTGATAAAATTGAGATGTGTGTAAAATGGGTTTGGTTGTGGAATTAAAACCATCTCAGATCTTCCATTTTTTCCATCTGTCTGTCAATGAGAATTCACTTACTCTCTCAAGCCTTTGCTTCCTTGTCTTTAATAATAAAGATAGTTAATTACACCCACCTCTTCCAATAGACATGAAGAACAGTGTATCTGTGTGAGACTTTGAAGGTCTCATTTGCCTCAGTCCGTGCAGGTTTACTGTAACAAAACATAGGAAGCCAAATAAGTTATGAAGAAAAGAGGTTTCTGTTGCTCCTGGTCCCAGTGTGCTAGAGTATGTTACTTGCACCCGACTGGCTGAGGCTGAGTTCCTCATGATGAAGCATCATGGAAGGGTAGGAGAGACAGCAGGCACAGGGAAGAAGCCAAACATGTAATCCTGCTGTATCGGTATCAGCTTTCAAAGTAGCTAATCAAGTAACTCCTTAGAAAAGAGCTTTAATGATGACTGTGGAGCTCCCATGACCACTGTTTGCTGGTCTCCAACTTTGAATGCCCCCCAACACTATTATATTGTCATATTAGGACCAAACTTTCACCACCTGAGCCGTGAGGGTGGAGATCATCCCCATCCTCACCACAGAGGGTTCAGGAAGTATAGCCATAGAGACTAGGTCTGGAGAACATTCCAAAAGTTCCCCAGTCCACCAACATGTTTAAATCACTCTGCTTCCCCCCAAACTACACGTTTACCTCCGCTAATCCCTAAGTAGCTTGCCCTGGCCTGTCTTTGCTGATAGCACAGGGGCCTCTGTTCCTATATGTGTTTTTATGGTGTTTCTCTCCGTGTGTGAACCAGATGTCTCTGTTCCTATATGTGTTTTTATGGTGTTTCTCTCCGTGTGTGAACCAGATGTCTCTGTTCCTATATGTGTTTCTATGGTGTTTCTCTCCGTGTGTGAACCAGATGTCTCTGTTGTTCCTCTATGTGTTTTTGGTGGTTTTTCTTTGGCTCTTTTTCTTCTGTTTGTTTTATTTCATCTAATTTTATCTTAGTATTATTAATTAGATGCCTATTATATTCTAATGAGAGAAAGAAAGGGTATAGATTTAAGTGGGCGGGGAAATAGGGAGGATGTGGGAGAAGTTGGCAGAAGAGAAACTGTAATCAGGAAGTAATGTATGAAAAATCTATTTTCAATTTAAAATAGGAAAGAAAAGAAGCAAAAGTTAACTGTCTTTAGTTCACCCTCGCATGTGTTTGACTGCTTGGTCCCCAGTTGTGCACTTGGGGAAGGATTAGGAGGATCCAACTGTTTGCTGGAGAAGGTGTTTTCACTGGGGTTAGGTTCTGAGGTTTCAAATGCCCATTCCCAGTCATAGGTGCACTCCCTCCCCAGCCTTATTCCTGAGATAAGATGCAAGCTCTCAGCTCTTGTTCTAGCACCACACCTGTCTGCCTGATGCCGTATTCCCTGCCATGATGGTCATGGACTGTAACTTTCTGGAACTGTGAGCCCAAATTAAAATTGTCTTTTATAGGTTGCCTTGGTCATGTTGTTTTGTCACAATAGAAAAGTGACTAAGACAGACCGAAGCAACGGATTGTCTATCTGTGCCATTCCCCCCCCCCCCATTATGACCAGCTTAGGAGCGTCTGGCTCTATATGTGTTGATCCAAAGTCACAAACAGAGAACAGAGTTTGAGTGGAGGTACCTAGGAAGAACCCCAGGGGTTACCGTAGGGCATCCACATGGATTACATAATCCAGGTCATGGGAAAGTACCCTTCATCACAAATTTTGTTGACTGTGAAGTGCTGAACTCACTTCAGTTTTCTAAATCATAGTGTATCTTCAAAACTCTGATACAACTATGAACCAACTCCCTCTCAAGGGTTCTTACATCAAAAGGAACATTTTGAGTTGAAGCTGATAGTATTATTGTCCAGTAATTGCTTTAAGTGCATACCCTAACACAATATATAAAGTGGGTGACCCCGGGTCAATTCTGGGAACCATGATAAGGACATATCGAATCTTTCCCTCCAGACTGTTGCTGACTTATTACATCATGTCCACACGATGGCTGCTGCTAAACCAGATAGCACATCCTCATCTCACAAATCTAAGTAGGAAGGAGGGAGAAAGAACAAAGGGGGGTTTCTTTGGGAGGTTTATACTTGATTTTGGTTTAATTTAAACCAAAATAATTTTACTGCAGGGCCATTTTCTTAATCCCTGCAGTACAGGACTTGTGTGAGATTTAACTGAATTGGGATACAATAGGTATGGGATAAGGCTTCCATAAATAATAACTCTTTTGGGGGAAGAAAGCATGACAACACCCTTGACTGAAGGATACCATGGTCTTGGTGAGACCATGCAAGGGCAACTCCCCTTTCTGTACCTCAGTTTCCTCAAAGGGACAACTGTACATGGTAAACACCCTATAAAGCACATCCTGTTCCCATAGTGACTAAGTAAGTACATTCAGACCCATCCACCAAGCAGTTGGCACGCGTGGTCTGGGTTTCTACAGTGTTGTTTTTAGGGATAGTGTTTAATGAGGATTTCAGCGCTGTACCAGTGACTGTTCAATTTCAGAGATGCCAAGGAACGCCAGCGATGACAGTCGCCTGGCCCGGCCCAGTTAGAGTCCAGGAGGCTTTAACTAACTAGGCAACCCGATACCTCCTTAGAAAACAGACATTTGCTGATCAAACAGGTGATTATTCATCAGCAAGAGAAACACTGCTTTATTTGGGCCTGTTTGATGTCTTTGCTGCTGAAGAACCTGCTTCTTTGCAGTGGGTTAGCACGGAATAATTATTTCGTAGATTTGACATGGATAATTAGAATGGGAGAAGCTCGTGCGCCTGCAGCCTGGAGCCTCAGCTGCAATTATCTGTGGCATTAATTAAATCTTAATTTTGACTATTTAGTGTTCAGAACAAGAGGTCTTTGTTTAGACGATGTTCCTTTCTATAAATGACAATGCATGTACGTTTGACCGTCTTCTCTAGGCTTGTTTTGTGACCAGCCCTGTGCCAGGCATGATGGGCACGAAAATGAGGATGCCTGCACTTGACTTAAGATGCACCAAGTCCAGTGGAGAACAGACGTGAACTTACCGTGAACTTGCCAGAAGCAGAAGTGTGAGCTTGGGGAGGCTGTGACTGAGTGCCCTGCTCAGAGCTGGGAGTGGGGTGGGGTCAGAAAGCACCTCCAGAGGAGCAGGTGTGTGAGCTGGGAAGGGACTTCAGCAGGAAGGAGCTGCCACAGGCAAAGGATGTCATTTAAGGACCAAGATTAAGCCAGTTTTCCTGGGGTGCACTGGGAACTAAGGCTAGGCAGCAGCTCCAGGCAGAGGCTTGCTTTTACACACCAGGACTCTGCTCTCTCCTGAGGACGTCTTTATTTCTGCCTGGCCTCATAACCTCTCCTTCTTCCCCCTTTCTGTATCACTCTTTCTCACTCTCCTGCCATCTCTCCCTTCTTCCTCCCTCCTTCCTTACTTGGGAACCTCGTTTGACTAAGTTATAGCAGCATTTTTATTAAAATGTTCAGTTCGCAGAGAAAGTAATGGATTTTATTGTTACCATTTTACACACATATATATCGTATTATAGATATTAATTGTGTTTGTCATTATTTTGTACTTGGTTCTTATTTAACCTCAACAATGCCCCCCATGCCCCTTGCTGGTTATTTTGACCCACTATGTTAGCACCTACCTATAAAGAAGGAGATAATACGGCTATTGAAAAGGGGCTCAAAATCTGGGTCTGTTGCTAACACAGTGGGTGATGGGTACAGTCAGCAACACCCTGTGATATGGTTTATCACCAAAGGATTGTAGGTTGGTAGCTTGACCCCAGTAGAACAGTCTTGGGGTGCTTGGTTCTAAGAAATGTTAGACGTTGAGAATTAAGGGTTTGTAGTAAGACTGAACTCCCCTCTAGTGGGTCTGGATTGGGTAATTTAGGCTATGACACAATGAGACTGGCTTCCTGAGCTCACTCTGCTGCTTGCCCGCTCACCACGTGAGCTTCTCATGCCCTTCTGCGGCGATGCTATGCCATGGTCTTATACTATGGTGTTTTTACCACAAACCACCTGGATAGGACCATGCCATCTCAGACTTCTAGCCCCTAAGCAATTATCCACATAAACCTTTTCATCTCGTAAAGCGCCCAGATGCGGGAATCTTGCTCTAACCACACAAGACGGATAAAGAGACCATGTCTACTTCCAACCTCTCACCTACGAAGGGGAGCATGAGGGTCAGAGAATCACTGAGGGCCCTCAGAATGAGAAATGTCGAGTTCCAAACTTTGCAGTTCACATGTGGGAAAAATTTCCACCAGAGACAAGGTGACCAGATCCCTAATGGCTAGGAGTAGCTCCCATCATGCACTGGTGCAAGCAGCTCAGCTCCACAGAGTTTTCCAAAGCTAGAACAAATCCTGAACAACACACTGATGAGCTGGCTAGGCTTTCTCAGATTCCAGAGAGGAAACAGAGCTCTCTATGCACCCCTCTTGCTCACATTACAACAGCTGGGAGTAAACCCAGTATTATTTGGATAATTCAGAAAAGGAAATTTAATTCCTTGGGTTTAAACCAAATCTGTGCCTCTTTTAGCTTTTGGTAGAAAAATGACTTTCAGATCCTAAGCAGACAAGGCAAAAATTCTCACAAACTTCGCATAAGTCATTTCAAAATGAAACACTGTCAGGTTTCCTCAGAAATACACCGATGATACCCAGTGAGCACCCTGAGGCCCATTAGTTCATTCCCTAAAATCCATAATATTGCATCTTTCTTTATATTATAGTCAAGAACAGATGGTGGGGAAGACGGCTCAGCCAGGGAAAGCAATTGCTGAGCAAGCTGGTGACCTGAGTCAGGAGAACAGGAAACCATGGAACAAGCCAAACACCGTGATGCAGATCTGTAATCCCAGCAATCCTGCAGCAGGACGGCAGACGGAAAGAGCTGAATCCCGTAATCATGGACCTGCAAGTTTGGGGTATGCAAAGTGGCAGTAACAGCAGGAGATTCCGTCTCAGAGTGGAAGCTGGCAAGGGCCAACACCTGAAGATGTCCCCTGACCTCCACAGGCATGCAGCAGCGTGTGTGCATCCTCATGCGCGCGCGCGCACACACACACACCATATGCAAAATAGAAACAAACAGACAAAATGTAAGGAAGCAGAGGAAAAGATGCTGCTTGGTATAATGCTTCCTTCAATTACTATTAGGAAGGGAAAGGTTTTCATGTGTCTGCGGCCTTCACAGTGGGCAGAAAATGGGGACCCTGACAGCGACCTCAGCTAAGGTATACATTCTCCTCCAGTGCTCACCCCATACAGGTGACCAGGGTTGGGAGACAGCTGCTACTATGCCCTACTCAGAAGCCCGGATCTTCTCTCTTCCCATCCACTGCTGGAGAACGAGCCAAGGCAGAAAACTGAGCAAGAACAGAAATAGAGTGGGGGAAACCCCCACTCTGGGGTGGCTTTGGCACGAGTCTAGAGCTCTATGCCTTTCTTGAAATAGTCAAGACATTCTTAGAAACCAAATGAGACTCCATTTCAGTGATAGCTTGTTTTTTCTGTTTTCTTGTTCACCAAGTTGGCAGCCATGAGTTAAAAACACTGACATATAACTCAGGGTGTTTTTGAGCTTTGGAATCCTACCTGGACCTGGACAGTTTCTGGTCCTTGTGAAATAGGTGGAGAGGGAGGAAGGAAGGGAGGGAGGGAGGGAGGAAGAGAGAGAGAGAGAGAGAGAGAGAGAGAGAGAGAGAGAGAGAGAGAGAGAGAGGTAGTATAGAATAAAAGGCCCTGAATAAAGACAGCAAATACAACCCAAGTGGGATCATCTTGCTTGGGCCTATTCTTAAGCCTTTGTCAAATCCTGAATGGTCCAGAATCTCCATTTCTTCTGTAAAATGACAACACTATAGCCTGAGAAACAGAGAAATGGAGACACTGGAACTGTGTGGAGAGAGCAGGAGTCACTGGGCGAAGGATCAAATAGTGTGTGTTTCATCAACCAGAACACTGAGAAAGTCTATAATCAAGACCATAAAGGACTTCCATTCCCCTTTCCTCCCCACTTCTTGTCCCTCATTATTTTCTTCCCTCCCTGTCTCTCTCCATCCTTCTACGTCTTCCTCCTTATATCCCTCCTTTTCTCCAGATTTGCTTTCTTCTCTGCTGCCCTCCACCATGAGAACCTCCTTTATCTGCTTGTGTGCGTTCTGTGAAGTAGTAGATGGAGTCCTTTTGCCCCTGTGACTACCCAGACCGACAAGCTCCATGTTTTGTTTTGCTTTTTTCCCTTTATGGTTGCTTCTTGCAGCTACTTTGAAATGCTGTTGTTTGGATCAGAAAGTCGTGGGAGATGCCAGGCTAATAATGAAAGGTATTCCCTGGAGTTTTAGATCTCACTGTTTCGAACATGGGTAGTGTTGGGTGACATGTGTGTTTTCAGCTGACCTGGGACAGGGTAGGAAGAATACTCTGATGAGTGATGACATCTGTCTGGAGAGCTGCAGCCCCATAACTGGGTCAGGAAATGACAGTCTAGCTTATGGAGCGGTTGGCAGGCTTTTATCTGTAGTGTCCGGACTGGACCAGGACGTGTGCATACTAACCAAGTATTTCACCATTGACATGCATCCCCAGAAAAAAATGATACTTTTTTAAAAGATCCAAAGATGTGGGTTCCACCAAGGTGGAAGGATAGAACCGATTCTCATAAATTGTCCTCTGACCTAGTCAGACACACAGACACACACACAAAGACACAGATACCCACGTGGATGTACACACATGTACAATATAATAAAAATGTGTGTGTACATATATACATGTTTATTGGGCTTCATATTGTTCTTTGAAAAATCTCCCAGCAAGCCCAGAGGACAGCTGCTAGTGCCCACATCTCCCAGTTGAGAAGATCAAAGCTCAGAAAGGTGAGATCACTCTCTTTTTTTTTTCTCTCTTCAAAGTTTATTTCAAAGAATTTTTCCTGTTTGTTTAGAAAACCAGAAAAATATAGACTTTTAAACCAAAATAAAAGTGTTCAGGCTACAAAGTGTTTTCTTTTTTTTTTATTTTATTTTTTTTCTCTTTTTTTTATTGAGAAAATGAGAAAAAAAACAAGTTTCCAACTCCTCCCAGCCTCCCATTTCCCTCCCCCTCCTCCCACTCTTCTCCCCCTCCTCCCACCCTTCTCCCCCTCCCCCCACTCCTTTCCCCCCCCTCTCCAGTCCAAAGAGCTGTCAGGGTTCCCTGCCCTGTGGTAAGTCCTAGGTCCTCCCCCCTCCGTCCATATCTAGGAAGGTGAACATCCAAACTGGGTAGGCTCCCACAAAGCCAGCACATTACGTAGGATCAAAACCCCTTGCCATTGTCCTTGGCGTCTCATCAGCTCTCATTGTTCGCCATGTTCAGAGAGTCCAGTTTTATCCCATGCTTTTTCAGTCACAGTCCAGCTGGCCTTGGTGAGCTCCCAATACATCAGCTCCGCTGTCTCAGTGGGTGGGTGCACCCCTCATGGTCCCGACTTCTTTGCTCTTGTTCTCCCTCCTTCTGCTCCTCATTGGGACCTTGGGAGCTCAGTCCAGTGCTCCAGTGTGGGTCTCTGTCTCTATCTCCATCCATCACCAGATGAAGGTTCTATGATGATATGCAAGATATTCATCAGTATTGCTATAGGATAGGGTCATTTCAGGTTCCCTATCCCCAGCTGCCCAAGGAATTAACTGGGGACCTCGGCTTGGGCACCTGGGAGTCATTCTAGGTTCAAATCTCTTGCCAACCCTAAGGTGGCTCCCTTAACTAAGAATTGTGCTTCCGTGCTCCCCTATCCAACCTTCCTTTATCCCAATCCTCCTTTTTCTCCAAGTTCCCCCCTTCCTCCCCTTCTCCCTTTTCTCTCCCCATCTCCCCTTACCCCCATCCCACCCCACCCCCAAGATCTCAATTTTCTTCCCGGCAACTTTGTCTACTTCCCATAGCCAAGAGGATAACTATATGTTTTTCCTTGGGTTCACCTTCTTACTTAGCTTCTTTAGGATCACCAATTGTAGGCTCTGTGTCCCTTATTTATGGCTAGAAACCAATTATGAGTGAGTACATCCCATTTTCATCTTTTTGGGTCTGGGTTACCTCACTCAGGATAGTGTTTTCTATTTCCATCCATTTGCATGCAAAATTCGAGAAGTCATTGTTTTTTACCGCAGCATAGTACTCTAATGTGTAGATATTCCACACTTTCTTCATCCATTCTTCCATTGAAGGGCATCTAGGTTGTTTCCAGGTTCTGGCTATTACAAATAATACTGCTATGAACATAGTTGAACAAATGCTCTTGTCATATGATAGGGCATCTCTTGGGTATATTCCCAGGAGTGGTATTGCTGGGTCCAGGGGTAGGTTGATCCCAAATTTCCTGAGAAACCGAAACACTGATTTCCAAAGTGGTTGCACAAGATTGCATTCCCACCAGCAATGGATGAGGGTACCCCGTCCTCCACAGCCTCTCCAGCAAAGGCTATCATTGGAGTTTTTTATTTTAGCCATTCTGACAGGTGTAAGATGATATCTCAAAGTTGTTTTGATTTGCATTTCCCTGATCGCTAAGGAGGTTGAGCATGACCTTAAGTGTCTTTTGGCCATTTGAACTTCCTCTGCTGAGAATTCTCTGTTCAGATCAGTGCCCCATTTTTTAATTGGGTTAATTAGCATTTTAAAGTCTAGTTTCCTGAGTTCTCTATATATTTTGGAGATCAGACCTTTGTCTGTTGTGGGGTTGGTGAAGATCTTCTCCCAGTCAGTAGGTTGCCTTTTTGTCTTGGTGACAGTGTCCTTTGCTTTGGCATTACCATCCCTGACTTCAAACTCTATTACAGAGCTACAGTGATGAAAACAGTGTGGTACTGGCATAAAAACAGAGAAGTCGACCAATGGAATCATATAGAAGACCCGAATTTTAACCCACAAACCTATGAACACCTCATTTTTGATAAAGGAGGCAAAAGTATACAATGGAAGAAAGAAAACATCTTCAACAAATGGTGCTGGCATAACTGGACGTCAACCTGTAGAAGAATGAAAATAGACCCATATCTATCACCATGCACAAAACTCAAGTCCAAATGGATTAAAGACCTCACTATCAGTCAGAACACATTGAACCTGATAGAAGAGAAAGTGGGAAGTACTCTACATCAGATGGGCACAGGAGATCGCTTCCTATGTGTAACCCCAACAGCTCAGACATTAAGGGCAACATTGAATAAATGAGATCACTCTCTTAATAGCACACAGCTTGATATGTGAATTTTGAACTCGTAATCTGAAAACCCCTGTTTTTCTGCTTGATTCTCTGCAGTCCACTAATACTGGGTCAGTTGGAAACACTGCCATGTGCCCGTGCTTTGTGGGAGTGGGCAATTATGGATAATTAAGAACCAGTTCTTGGAGAAGGGGCCAATTGTTGGGCTTATGACAAATTCTTCAGCTTAATGTCAGGCTCCTTTGCAATCTCAGGAGGTTTGATGTATGCATTTGATGAGTATTTATTACCTAAACATTGACAATAATGGAGACAGTTAGCAAGAATTTGCCTTATACTGGGCTCTGTCACAAGCACACTTCATGATCTAGCCCTTTGAAGTCACATAGCAACTGTCACTTGCTTGTAGAATTTTGCAGAGGAAATGAAATCATAAGGAGATGAATCCGCAGTTAAGAAGAGGCAGAGTGGGGGACTTTCAGCGTCCCAGAGCTGAAGAAGTGTGCAGCAGGTAATCTCCAATATCAGCTTGACTGAATTTGGAACCACCATGGAAGTGTGCATCTGGCTGGGCTGTGTATGCAGATGTTTCCAGACAAGCTGAACTGAGAAGAGAAGACACAGCCTGAGTGTGGGCAGCGCCACCCCAGGGACTCGGGTTTTTGTGGGCAGCACTGCCCTAATAACTAGGGTCCTTGTGGGCAGCATCACCCTAGGGACTAGGGTCCTGGTTTGAAAAAAAAGGAAGAAAGTGAATCACGTGGGTCACACACCAGCTGTCATCTCTGCTTCCTGATTGCAGATGCAATGCCACCACCCACCTTACACCTCTGCAGCCTTATACCCTTCCTCCCTGCAAGGACTGTATCCGCATGTAACCTCCCAGCATGTATCAAGATCAGTGATACCTGAACAGCAAGGGTGTTGATGCTCAGAGAGCCACAGGGCTGCAGAGCTAAGCGCTAGAGCACGTTCCCTTCTCATCAAAGCCCGAGGTCTGGCCAGCCCTTCAGACCGCATGGAGAAGGTCAAGAGGGAAGCACTCGCCCCTGAGTGTGCGCTCTGGACTGTGAGTTTCTAATCTCAGGACAGCTCATGCCGCAGCCCTCACCATGGCACCCTGGAGATTGGCAGCCTTCTTCTGTGTGAACTTTGCTCGCTGCAGGTTTTCATTCAGGGTGATGTTCCTGACAGCATCTGTGGGATGATTGCAGGGTAGAAGACTGTAACCTTTAAAGGCTTGTGAAAACTCTCCAAGTGGGAGGTCTGTCATCCTCTGTGGGGCGTTTTGGCAGTGACTGCATAACTCTGTTTCTCTATAAACTCTGGTGCCTGAGCTCTACATGTGAGGTGAGCAACACAGACAGCGGGGTGCGGGTGGGGCAGGGATGCAAGGGCGTCAGGGAAGGTGAGGACTCCAGGACATCAGAGGGGAGTCACTGGAGGAGAGAAGGATGTGTTCCAGACTTGTAATACAAATAATAGAAGCCTAGAAACGAGGAAGTGTGGCTTAGGGCTGAGAGACCCTCCATTCTCCTCCCACATGGAGGTTCTTGTTATTTTGGAATATTTGTAATAAAAATACATGGAATTGAAATTTGAGTTACACAAAGCCTACCTCCACAGTGACACATTTCCTCCAAGAAGGCCACACCTGTTCCAACAAAGCCATATCTCCTAATAGTATCACTCCCTATGGGCCAAGCACTCAAACACCTATGGGGACCATACATAGTCAAACCACTACAACCAGAAAGGCTACAATGTATACTTTTGACTCCATTTTAAAGACAGAGAATGACTCTTCCCTGAGTAGGAACTGAGGGCATCGTCTATCCAGCACCACCCGCTCAGCATAGTAATTTCTATTGGAAGTAAAAGGTGTGTGCCATTTTAAACTTATTGGGTGAGTTGAGACTATAACAGCAATAGACATATTAAAAATTATATTAGAAAAACTAGGCCTGAGAAGCAGTAAGACACATCAGATTGACGGGAAACTATGAGATTCTCATCTAGACGCCATAAAGAAGAAGACATTTAGTACTATGACTGCAGTAGCCACAAGAACTCTGACCACCCAGATTATATGCCAAAGACCTACAGGCAGAGTACGCCTTACTATCACAGGTGTTCCAAATTGGCTTGTTCCCCACCATTAATATTTCATATTCAGATTGTTGTCTGACCCCCCTCACTTTCATTCATCTAGATATGACATCCATCTCCCATCCACTCATTTGAGCTTGGCATCCACCCATCTGCCCTTTCGTCTGTCTGAAACTGATATCAATCTACCCACCCATCCACCCATCCATCCATCTATCCATCCACGCACCCATCCATCATCCATCCATCATCCATCCATCTATCCATCCACCCACCCATCCACCCATCCATCCATCCATCCACCCACCCATCCATCATCCATCCATCCCTTCATCCTTCTGTTCATCCATCAGGACCTGTCCTGCTCTTGGCTTCACCTCACTCTTGTAGCTTAACTAACTCCACAGCCTGACTATAGACATATAGTAGCAGTTTCTGCCTCCCTAGCTTATTCTTCATTTGCCCCGGGTTTCTCATAAGTGCAGGACCCACCTACATTTCTACCAGCAGCATTTCTTCCTTGTCATTCAGGACTTCTGAGACCTACTGAGTTCTGTTGCAGCCTTGTGGTCCTTTGGAATAACTGGAATCTACATATAGACAAAAGATAAATAGATTTACTGTAAGAGGGGAACTGATATTCCCGATTAGGATCAGAATAAGAGACCCTTATCCAGGATCATCATGGATGGTGGAATTATCAGGTTCAGTGGTTGCCACTAGCACCAGCATACCTTGAGACTTGATTTGCTGTTACTCAATAAATTCTGATGTTGTAGAAAGACAAAACCATGTCTGTCTATGCTTCAGACATGTCATGACCATGACACCTACCATTAGAAGTTACTCAGTGTCAGTTTCCATTGGACAAAGACAAATCACGTGACTAGCCTAGACTCGAGGATTAAACCAAGATGAGAATACCCAGAGCCAGGTCTGCTAGGGATGAACTGAGAGACCCATCCCTGGGGGTGTGGCTCACACACAGTGTGGCGGACAGGAGGAGAGACTTGTAGCATGGTTCAGTGTCAGGACACCAGCTGCATGGATGTTTTTCAAATGGTTCCCAGCCAAGGATACCAGAAACACCTGCGTCTCTCCAGAGTTCACTCCTAATTCTTCCTCACCAGAACCCACCAGAACCATGTGCCGACTGGGACAAAGGGAACTGTCTTTGCTTCAGCAGAGGTTTCTCTCCAGTTCCTTTACTCCAGCTCAGAACCCTTCTTTCCCTCTTGTGTCCATGTAATGCCTGTTTGTGCATCCAGTGCCGAGTTCAAACAGCGTCAAGAAAAGTCCAGCCTGGGGATAAAACCGGACTCGCTGAACATAGCAGACAATGAGGACTACTGAGAACTCAAGAACAATGGCAATGGATTTTTGATCCTACTGCATGTACTGGCTTTGTGGGAGCCTAGGCAGTTTGGATGCTCATCTTACTAGACCTGAATGGAGGTGGGTGGTCCTTGGACTTCCCACAGGGCAGGGAACCCTGATAGCTCTTTGGGCTGATGAGGGAGGGGGACTTGACTGGGGGAGAGGGAGGAAAATGGGAGGCAGTGGCGGGGAAGAGACAGAAATCTTTAATAAATAAATAAATTAATTAATTAAAAAAAAAAGAAAAAGAGAAGTCCAGCCTGCTGGAGCTTGTAGCAACTGGAAGGGACTGTGTATTTACCATGTGTTTACTTAAATACATACTGGGTATTGTTTCCTATGAGCCTCCAGATGTACACGTCATTCTTTGTCATGGCTGCAGAGAACACCGTGCCGCGGGACACACTATCACCATGTTTTCAGTTAGCCCTTGTGAATGAGTAATGTTTAGATAACATTCACTTTGGGTGTTTACATATATAACTTTGTTCTCTTTGTGTCCATATTGCTTTTATTGTCTTTGTCTCTATCACAGGCTGTGACAAAACAGTCGCTTTCAATGACAGTTACTCTGCACAGAGCTCACTGCAATGGCAAAGGATGTTCTGGCTCTGTCTGCAGTTGCTCTGGCCTTCCTTTAAAGGCAGACCCTGTGGAAGCAAACCCAACTCTGAGGTTGACGCCCACCCCAGGGCAGGGTCATGCCATCTGCCTCTTACACATTTCCTAGGACTCTGGACATTTGGAACTCATACATGCAGCTTTTCCTTTTGCTTTTTTTAATCAAACCCTATTATTGCACACTTCGAGCATGAGGAAGAAATGTCTCCAATAAAGATGATGATCATTTTCAAGACAAACTAGAACTTGAAAATGAAAAGGCTGAGGAAGGGGGCCCAGTTCCTTTGGGAGCTGAGGAAGGGGATTCTGCTCTGGTAGATAAACCAGACTCAAAATCTTCCCTGGATGCTGAGGATACACTTTTGAGGCCAGTGGGATCCCAAGGTTTCCCCCAGTTAGTACGAAAAAAGTATTATCAGCACCCTTTCTCATGCTGTAGAAGGCATCCAAGCTTTACCAGGTGCTAATATTGGTAGTCTTGACTCCAAAGTAAAATGTGATTCACAGAGTCAGTCAGAGGGGCCTGAAGAGCCTGCTACAGCTAGGCATGCCATCATCAAAGACAGAGCTGCAGAGGGCACAACTTCGATCTCTTCAACAAGGAAAGATGACTGCAGGTGTTGACAATGGGAACCAGACCTGGGCATCTGTTCAGATGTTAAGGACAGCTGGCCTGGAGCCAGGAGAACTGACCTTTTGTCTCCTAGTGTTTCCTGAAGGAAAATGTGTATCTGAGAAGGACAGAATCACCACATATTTATTACAGTCGAGGCAAATTGAGGGTGAAACTCTGCAGGCTGCAGTTAGAGATATTTGGGGTTTCTTCGATTGTATGGATCTAGTGAAACGGAGAGAATCCAAGCTCTCACGATGAATGGAAGAGAAATAGGATGTGTGGTTGCTCGTGGGAAAATGCAGAAATTAGCCAGACTTGCTGAGAGACTTGTTCATCAGTCATTGGCTACATCTGTGGTTTAAAACACAGAGCCCTATGACTTCCTGATGGATTGCTTCAGGTGCCATTGGATGAATGTGAAGGCTGCTATTGAAAGCTGGGATCACAAGCCGGGCGGTGGTGGTACACACCTTTAATTCCAGCTCTCAGGAGGCAGAGGCAGGTGGATCTCTGTGAATTCAAAGCCAGCCTGGTCTACATAGTGAGTTCTGGGACAGCCAAAGATACACAGAGAAACCTGGTCTCAAGAAGCCAGGAAAGAAGGAAAGAAAGAAAGAAAGAAAGAAAGAAAGAAAGAAAGAAAGAAAGAAAGAAAGAAAGAAAGAGAGAGAGAGAAAGAGAGAGAGAGGAGGGAGGGAGAGGAAGGAAGGAAGGAATAAAAAAGAAAAGAAAGGAAAAAATTGGGAACTGGGAATTGGGATCACATGCATTTTCACAGAATGTCATTGTTGGAAGAGCCGAAACGAGTTGGAACAAAATGTACCAGCTATGACAGACAAACAACAGGCAAGATCCTCAGGGAGCAAATGCAAGCTGCACTAATGACCAAAGCTGAGAACCCTGAGGAAGCTGATACATGTAAAGTAGTGTGTGAGAGGCAGGGACACACAACATGCATGCATTCACTCACTCTGGAAAGATAACCCAAGGTAGACAAAAGTAACAATTGTGGCCAAATCCAACTTGATGAACCAATGAGCTTTTACTGGGGTTACTAACAGGGGTATGGATGGGAGTTACAGGAGAAGGGATGGCTCGAAATCAGCTGCATCACCGGAAACCCCACCCTCGCATGGTTGATGACTCGTGATGCCGCAACCCTGGATCTCTGCACAACATTCGGGTAGCTCCACAGGTCCAAGATTTCTGTAGCTCTACCGGTGAGTCTCCTCCTCCAGTGGCTGGCTACTTCAACAGAGCTAAGGAGAAGTCATCTAGAATCTTCTAAATTTTCACCTCCCAGACGTAGATGTGCTGTTTACCTCCTGCATTTGATAAACCTATCCCTCCCTCCCGGAGAGACTATTTCATTTGTACGAAATTGCTATAGAACATTGTAAATTGGAGGATAACATAAGAAACACTTTTGTTTAGAAACAATTCATCTCCCAGAAATCAATTCTTGTTATTTGGGAGATGTCAGTATAAAATGTGACAGGCCATTCGAGCATCACCTGCTGCTCAAACCATTCTGTAGACTCTGCTTGGGTAATAAACTTTATCAAGATGAAATTTTACCTCCCTTTGGCCCTGGTGGCTCGTGAGTATGAATACAGGAGTGTAAATACCCATGAGACTACAGAGCATGCCCAGTGCTGTGTCCCACCAGAGTGCCCAGCATGCCCCAGTGCTGGGCGTGGAGACTACAGAGCATGCCCAGTGCTGTGTCCCACCAGAGTGCCCAGCATGCCCCAGTGCTGGGCGTGGAGACTACAGGGCATGCCCAGTGCTGTGTCCCACCAGAGTGCCCAGCATGCCCCAGTGCTGGGCGTGGAGACTACAGAGCATGCCCAGTGCTGTGTCCCACCAGAGTGCCCAGCATGCCCCAGTGCTGGGCGTGGAGACTACAGAGCATGCCCAGTGCTGTGTCCCACCAGAGTGTACAGCATGCCCCCGTGCCGGGCATGGAGAGTATTGTAAGCAACAGTCACTCCCCATCGGAAGCTTGAAAACAAAGTTACAGAAGTCCACACCATGTTCAGTGGTCTCTATTTTCCTTATACATAGCTGAGACTCAAACTTATTTTAACAGAACAGAATAAAAATCATACATGTCGGGCGGTGGTGGCACATGCCTTTAATCCCGAACTCAGGAGGCAGGGACAGATGTATCTGTGTGAATTCGAGGCCAGCCTGGTCTATGGAGCAAGTTCCAGGATTCCAGGACAGGCTCCAAAGCCATGGAGAAACCCTTCTCGAAAAAACAACACACACACTTCACATTTATTTCTGTTCTGTTCAGGGCTCTCCTCAGAAATAAAACGCCTGGATGGTATAAACTCATTTGTCTAAAGGCAAAAGAAGAGGATAAGTGAGGATGGTGTGACGTCCCAGGGGCATCGCTTCAGTGCCCTCTCCCCATCCTCTGCCTAGGATAGAGGTAGGAGGCTGTTATGGGGACACCGTGAGACCCTTAAGCCTGCTATCCCTGCTATATATGAGAACACACTTCTAATTATCAGTTCAAAGTGTTGCCATACAAAGCTGTGCTTAGAAAGGCTGAAATACCCAGAAAGGAGTGAAACCCAACAGCAGCAGCAAACACACAAATACCAAAGGGAAAACAGCTCTGCGGAAAACGCATTATTGGATAGAGTTGAAAACAGAAATGTATGAAGGTCTTCTGTTTTATTTCAAAATTATGGAGTATATCACCTTCTTTTCCCCCAAGGCTCGGGGATTGTTGAGGAAAAGGGGGCAGAACTATTGGAAAGCCAGAGGTAATGAAAATACTGAAGCAGCATTTAACCAGACAGGGCCTTTCCAAGCATGAACTCACAGTGACTGGGACTGCATGCACAAAACGTGCACAAGATGAACTTAGCCAAAGTCCCAACATGCTTGAGGGAGGGGCTTGTTTATCCCCAGCTGAGGAGCTTTTGGTAGTTGATGATTGCTGGGGGAGGGAGAGTTAGCTTTCTTCAGGGATACAACCCCAAGAGGCCGCCCATCCTCTTTCAGATGGTTTGACACCATGTACATACAGGCAAAACTAAGTGGACTCAGTAGGTGTATAAAAGAGTACATGAGATTGGGAGGGGAAAGGGATGGGTTGGCTTTCTTTAAAACATTAAATGCAGGTATGAAACTCTCAAACAATGATTTGCAATTCTCCACAGACTATAGTGTGCATACCTGTGTTCTTGTAAGTAAGGGCCTGTTTGGAAGACCCACGAAATTCAGCCAACCATGGAGTTCCAATCTGAGTTAAATGTAGAACAGTTATGGATGTGAGTTAACCCTGGGAGGATGCTGCCTTGAGGCTATCGCACACTGGGAAGGATGTCCGTGCTTGCGGAATTCGTAGAAAGACATGTTTCACAGACATTGATAATAACTACACGTGAGGCATTTTATTATTGTGTCTGTTGACTGTAGACATTGCTGCTTAACTATGTGATGTATGTAAACAATGAAAACAGGAGAAAGAAACTGCGCAGGCAGGATTGGTTTTTTGATCGGGGGAGGGGTGAAATCAAGGTCTCTGCCTGTTGTCCTTGGCAACCAGTCTGACAGAGGCTGGAAATGTCTTTGGTTTTAGCTGTAGTTCTGTCTGGCCAGAGGCCACAAATGTCACAAATATTTAGGGCCTGGCTCTTGCTCTGATCTCTCATTACCTCGTCTCCGTTTTACACAACAGCCTACTGAGCACAGCTGTCTGGAAGCCACGCATGGTCAGGTACCTCACTGACTGTGGGGACGTCCCTGAAGTCCCAATCCAAACTGGATTGGAAGGAAGGATGGATGCCTCATGAACTGGACCTCACAGTTCACCTTCTCATGCCTCAACTAGCAGAGACTTGTTAACTCCTAGACATAGGGGCAGCCCTCTCCTGGTGCCCTCCCCCCTGTGTGGGCCTCTGTGCTTCCTTTTCCTGTGCTCTGTTCCATAAGAAAACTCATTCTTCCCTTGTGTTGTCTATAAAATTTTGTTTTTCAAGTTTTTGCAATGAAGGACCCGGAAACCACTGGCGTTGGGTGCCTTTGGCGGTTGATGACTGTCGGGAACCCAAGCCCTCTGAGTTAAGCAAGCAATGACAAGGTCCCTCCCTGCCCCTGTTTGAAACAAGTCAAACAAGAAGCTGAACACATGAATCCTTGGAGTCTCTCCCATTCGGGAAAGCTGATCCTGCTCATGTTTCCATACTTAATTGTCGCTATTAACTGTGCTCAGTATTCTGTGTGTCCCTCTTAGTACCATCGGGACAGGCAGAAGACAGAAAGGAATTTTCTCGATCAAGTTGTCTTCACATTTGAAGTCTAGAGGAACCTGATACCGTCTTCTACTGAGAATTTGCTTTTTTGAGTAATAGTATTTGCTTAAAAATAATTGATGAATTTCCAATATTTTGCGTTGAACTTTCAAGACAACCTTTGTGTTGGCTTTTCTAGAGTTAGTTGTAGATACCATTCACTGTTAAAAATCATGTGCTCTATGTTCATAGCAGCATTGTTTGTCATAGCCAGAACCTGGAAACAACCTAAATGCCCCTCAACTGAAGAATGGATAAGAAAAATGCGGTACATTTACACAATGGAGTACTACACAGCAAAAAAAAATAACTACATCTTAAATTTTTCAGGAAAATGGATGGAGCTAGAAAATATCATTTTGAGTGAGGTAACCCAGAAACTGAAAGACAATTATCACATGTACTTACTCATAAGTGGTTCTTAAACATAAAGCAAAGAAAGCCAGCCTACAAACCACCAGAGAACTTAGACAACAATGAGGACACTAAGAGAGATTTACATAGATCTAATATACATGGGAAATAGAAAAAGACAAGATCTCCTGAGTAAATTAGGAGCATGGGGACCTTGGAGGATGGTTGAAGGGGGAAGGGGACAGGCAGGGAAGGAAGCAGAGAAAAATGTAGAGCTCAATAAAAATCAGTAAAAAAAAATCAGTTGTCTGAGGACTGGAGAGATGGTTGAGTGTTTAAGAGCACCTGTTACACTTAGAGCACACAGGTTCAGCTCCCAAAACACACAATGGTGCCTCACAATCACCTACAGTAACTTCAATCCCAAGAGATCCAACGCCCTCTGCTGGCCTCTGCAGGCACTGCATACAGCGGGGCACAATGCAGACAAGCAGTCACGTGTATAATAAAACTGAAAAATAAACAAAATTGATTCTTTGAATTTACGAGAAAACAGTTCTATCTTAAAAAAATGATTGGAGTGAAGAAAGATATCAGTGGAATGTTTTGAGGATGAAAGAATCCCTTGGAACAGCGGCACATGAAACATGAAGGGGAAACATACTTTCTCCCCACAGAGAGCACACTGATATGTTGACTGCATGGCCATCTTCCAGGAGTACATGTGTAATACTCCCTGACATTGACCCTGAAAGGCAATATGATAGATAAATTTATTGGACAAATTATGGCTTTCCCTTCACCTCAAGTTTTCTACTCTAAAGTGGGGATAATTATATTTCTCTGTGCCTTTAAGAGAGCGAAACAGAATAGCATTCAAAAATGAACTAAAGCTGGGGTCAGTGATAGCCCGTGGGATACTTTGATCTTTCACCTAGCTTCCCTTCCCTGCTGACAAGAGAGGAAAGGATTGGCTGAACAGTGAGCTCGTTCAGCTCTTCTGCACACACACCCCAGCTGTACAGTCTGGACCCCACAACCTGGAGCATCAGGGGTGCGATGAGAGTTGCTGGGGACGATGGCTTTGCAGCTCCCCCAAGGGAGTCCTGCTGGCAGTCAATTTAGCTGCGAGGCTGGAGCAAACAAGACTGATCCTGGGATAGTCACTGTGGCATCATTCAAACCTATGTAGGACACCAACTAGAGAGCGCAGCCGTCCCTGAGACTCGGGTCTTTGTGAAATTGTGCCCTGGCGGATAAACACACCAGAGGAGGCCATTCACAATGTCAGGAGCCATTTGCCTGGCACAGTTTCATTGTGAGCGGATTCATTGGTTCGCTTCGCCATGGGAGGGTTGTCTTTGCAGAATTCTGGATTCCGCTTTGATTGAGTGAAAATAACGTAATGCAAAGAACGGCACAAACGGCAACGCTCAAGCTGATTTCCGAAGGTTCCCAAAGCGACTTCATGATTTCCAGGTTTTCAAACACTCTTCTAATGGGCACTTTGACTCCTACAGAAATTGCCTTTCAAAAACTGGCTCCGTTGGCTTTTCAGGAAGCAGTTCCTCATTCTCAATCGTAAAATACATCTGGACTTTGAGAGGATCCCGGTTCACGCATTTCTGACGTGCCGCTTTTTGACAAGCTGCTGTTTTATCAGAGACATTTGCCCACCCCCAGGGTCTCTTCAGTGATCTTTTAAATGTGCCTTGATACAGCTGGCGTCGAAGGGATGCGCTATACCCTGTGTGTATGGTTTTTATACCTTCCTCTTGGAACCCATAAATGGAACTCAGACCCTAAGTGTCAGGAGTTTTCCACTGAACTGAAAGCAGCGGGGCACGGCTTCTCTAAGCAGATGCACCCTGTGAATGACATTAGTGGCAGGTCAGGGTGCACCGTGGGATTGAACAGTGCCCTTTTCACCCCAGTTTGGCACCTTGCCCTGCTCGAGTGGCTGCTGGCTCTCTCAGCCTCCCAGCTGGCTTACCCCCACCACCTGCAGCCCAAGAACAAACTCAGCTCTACCCCCACCTTCTGCCTAGACACGGTCACGTCAAACTGTGACACTTAAGAATCACACACGGTGTGCACAGTGTAGTGCTCAAAGCGGGAAGGTTGGCATATATATCAAATGGGCATCTATCAGATATCATCTGTGGTGGGGGCATTCAAAGTCCTCTCTACCAATTGTTCTCCACTAGAGTCCCCTTATCAGGCTACAGAGCATGGAAATTACTCTTTATATCCAGCTTCTCCCTTTGCCCCTGGACCAACCTCTCTCTGCTCTCTTCACGTCTTTCTTAGTCATGTGGATGTTTCAAATTTACTTTCTATTTAAAATATAATTGCATTATTTCCCCTTAGCTTCCTGTCTCTAATTCCTCCCATGTCCCCACCCCACCCTCTTCCTCTCAAATCTCTGGCCTCTTTTTCTTTCATTGTTATTGTTACATATATAAGTACACATAAATATGTAAATTCAACCCGCCAAGCCTGCTTTGTGCTGCTTATACATACATGATTTCAGGGCTGGCCACATGATTATTGCATAACCAATGAGGGGGCTCCTCCCCGGGCAGCATAAGGATTTTTTTTTGGTAGAATTAACTGAAGTTTTCTGGCCTATTGGAATTAGGATCATATTCTACTTAATGCAGTCTGTACACACCTGTTCCCATTGCACATGACCTTCTGCTACCATCGTTACCCATCCTGTTGGCATGCAAAGCCGCCATGCAGAACCACTGGACCCTACACGGGAGTCACAAGTATGAGTGCAAATTTTGTTCAACTCTCTGAATACGCCCCCAGCCAACAATTGCATCTTTTTTTGTGAACTGTTCCTCACCTGTAACATGGACACCATAGTCATTTATTTCGGAGATGAGATGAGATCATGCGTGGAAGACTTTCACAGCGGGGCTGTCATTTGTGAAGACTGTGAACAGCAAATGATAAGGCCAATGGGACCACTGACTTAGAGATTCCAGGAATTCTGCAACCTGGATAACTAGGATGCGCTTGAGAGCATCTGCAGTCTTCTTCATCTTGTATCATACAGGCAGGTAAGGGCCGGGTAATGCATATGTGTGGCATCTTGGATGGACCTGCTGCCACAGTCTTGTGGTTCAGAGTACAGCGCTGCCCACCTTGGCTTTGACTGGAACCCTGGGCTCAGGTTGCTTAGTCAAGCTAACAGTTGAAGGTAAGATCTGTAAGGCAGATCCTATGGAGACAAACTGGATGTGCGGCTTTGAGAAGCAGAATGTGACTCAAGCATCTTTGTGGGTGTGAAGTCTATTCTCCAGGGCTGAACCAAAAACTTGGAAAACACATCACTTAGCAACAGCCGGCTCTTATCAGAAATGGACATGAGACTGCAGTGACCTTGGGGACACAGAGTTGGAAAACTACCACAGCACTGATTTAAAAGGACCCCAAAGGCAGAGGAATCTGTAAATAGCAGTCAGCTCTCTGTGGCATGGGGACACTGCTTAGGGGCATGAGCCAGGCTCTGAAATTAGACTCAAGATAGACCCCAGCTTAGCCACAGACAGTCTGACCCGCAACAAGGACTTCTATAAATATCACTTTGCCTTGCCAGAACAGAAAAGATTACAATTTTATTAAATATTATTGAAAGATTAAGTAATTGACATATGTGAATCCCTCAATGCCAGTCAAATCAAATACTTACTAAACAGTGGCTATTATTCATATTAATTAGGCTGTTCTTTCATCCAGGGAGCTAGGGTGTCAGATGACTGACAGACACCAAAGGCCCCCTGAGTGGATGGCTTTCAGATTTATTGTCTTGTACACCCTTTTCTGGTATTTATGGGCACTGTTTGCACACGGTGCACAGACATGCAGGCAAAACATTCATATGCACATTTTTGATATGTAATTTTGATCATGATACAGTGAATATGTCTGCATCTTTCTACTTAAGTTCTCGATGCAAAGCCACCATGTTAAGTGTCTTGTTCCAGTTGTTTGTCTTGGCTTTAAACTGGAGATGGTCTTTATGACTGGTAGCATGGGCTCCCAGGAGAGTGGAGAGGCTTTAGCTGGGGATGGTCCCTCTGACTGACAGCATAGGCCCCTAGGAGAGCAGAGACAGGAGCATGTATAGAATGGTGGTGGAAGGAGCTTTGGCTGATATCTCAGATCTCATCCCATCACGGTTACCCATCGTTTCTAAGTTCCTGAACCCTTGAAAGATTATGCAATCATGACCACCCCAACCCAAGTCTCCAGGCCTGATGACTCCAAAGACCAGGCTTTCAAACATAGAAAGAATATGGTGCTCTGTCTTCAAATTATCTTTGTCCAGAAGTTTTGTATTGTGTTTTCTCTAAGGCATAAAGGAAGAGATGAGAAATCAAATGTGGTGGTTTGGACGAAAACGCCTCCTCCCATAGGGTTCACCAGTACTTGTAACTATTGGGAGGTTTGGCTTGTTGAGGTAGGTGTGGCCTTGGAGGAAGTGTAGGGGTAGGCTTTGGGGTTTCAGAGCCCAAGTAAGGCCCAATATCACTCTCTCTTTTCGTGCTGCCTGCCAATCCAGATGCAGAACTCTCAGCTACTTCTCCAGCATTATTTCTGCCTGCATGCTTTCCTGCTTCCCACCACTGTATGATATTTTGTTTATGTTTTAACAAGTAAAGCTTGCCTGAAGATCAGAATGCAGAGCTAAGCCACTAGCGGTCAGGGAGTGGTGGCATAGCCCTTTAATCTTAGGACTCGGAGGACAGAAGCAGAGGGATCTCTGTTAGTTCAAGGCCACCCTGGGCTACACAAGATTGAATCTGTCTAAGAGAGAAACAGAGCTCACACAAAGATGATCCCAGCACTAGGAAGGTGGAGACAGGAGTTGTATGGCCGGGTGGAGAGAGGAATATAACACAAAAGGAGACAGAAGCTCAGTGCAGTCTGAGGTTTGGTGGAGACAGATGGAATCTGGAGGTGCGGTCTGAGGACAGGATCATCCCTTCTGTCTGAACGCTAGTAGAGGTAAAAGAACTCTCTAGTGGCTGGCCTCTCTGCTTGTCTGATCAGCATTAGCCCCAATATCCAACTCTGAGTTTTTATTATTAAGAACATCTAGAATTCATGCTATACAGCATGATTTAATTAACTAAACTTCTGAACTGCAAGCCAGCCCCAATGAAGTCATTTCCTTTATAAGAGTTGCCATGGTCATGGTCTCTCTTCATAGCGATAGAAACCCTAATTAAGGCATCAACCCTTTCTTCTTTTCTTTTTTCTATAACAATATGCTGAAGACATTGTGACTACTTCTTCACACTTACAGAATGCTGTTCTCTGATGGAAACCTCCCTGTACCATCAGCAGAGAAATGTGATTTGTGAACAATGTTGGGCATTGAACCAGTGTCAAGGAATAAGTAATGGGGGAGACTTAAGTCAGTGAGCATGCAGAAAGAAGTTGAGGGGCAAGAATGTCATTTGCAGGGGCAGCAGAACTAATATGGTTTCCAAGGAGATTTAACCAGAGACACATGGCAGTAGGCACAAGTCAAAAGAATGTGGAGGAGGACAGCCGAGTGGCCCCAGTCTGCCTCGGCCTGCAAAGAACCACATCATCTAGTTTTATCTGTGAGCGGAGACTCTGTGGTAAAAGCCAACGTGTTCCCTCAGGGACCAGACCCAGTCTCAGTCATTCTCCTGTTTGTTGTGCTGTCTTACGCTTCTCCAAGCCAGAAGAAGGGTCAATTACATTCTTGCCATTGTCTCTCCCTCCCGCCCCCTTTAGCCCACTGAAATGAAAGATTTGGGTCCTGAAACCTGGGGCCACGGATGGCGATCCCCACATGACACCCCATCTCCCTTGCTATCTTTGACTTCTAGCATGGAGCCTGCCTGGCATACATTGAACTCTCCAATCGATGCATAAGTGCCTGGGCAGGTAGGTGTGCATCTGACTGGTTGACTGAGGTTTGGGGAGATGAATTCAAGGTGACTGTCTCAGAGTGACTAACTTAAAAAGTAGCATAAAACAAAAAAGAGACAGTCATGGTAAATTGTCATTAAAAAAATAAAATCAAGCAACCAAGTGACACCTGTCACACAGCATAACAAGGGCAGTAGTGTTAAGACAAGATAGGACTGTCCCGTTGCTGCAGGCAGGGATGTCAGTCTGAGCAGTAAGTCAGAATCTGGAAGAAGAACTGAAAGGAGGCAGCATCCCCCGGTCTCAGCACCAGCAGCCGCCAGCACTTAGTGACAAGGAAGGAAGCGGGGAATCTTGCACACTGTATGTGTTAGCAGCTGGTCCCCTTGCAGATACCCATCCAAGGAGACAGGGGCCTGGGCCCAGACAGAAGGAGCTGAAGAGGAGGATCTCTGTGTTCAGCACAGAAAGCACTGATGCCAAGGCTGTCAGCATCTGGAAGGATCTCCAGTAGGTGCCCTCTCCATCTCTGTCTTACCTCGAAAGGTGTAGAAAACAATCGTGGAAAACAAAATAGGATTAGCGTTCTGAAGGGAGGCCTGATGCCCCGTGGATGTCTGTTCCCACATTTAAGAATCCATGTAGAGAAATAAGAGAGAGAAATGGAGAATGAATATGATCAAAATGCATTACATACATATATGAAACTATCAAATAGCAAATAAAATAAAAATTAGGAAAATAGAAAAAGACTCTAGCTCACTGGAAACATACAACATAGACCAACACTTTAGAAAGGTTTCTTTGCACCAACTGTTAGCTTTCCAGTTCTATTTTGGAAACGTCTTCAGGCTTTCCCTGTAGTAGACCGTGGGCTGCAGCCCCTTAATGATGGGGATACGTATTGATAAATGAGTGACTGGAAGATCTTGAGATTGTGGAAAACACGGTGTATTTACAAAGATGCCACCATGTCACGAGATCATATAATCTTTCTGACCACCACCATACACATGGCTCCTTGCTGCTCAGTGCGTGACTACGTTTGATTCTAGTATGTACTTCACCCTCTGCCTTTTGTGACAGACTCACAAGGCCTGAGCTTAGGCTTCCTTTATAGATATAATGCTGCTGGGTGTCCATTTGGAGCCTAAAACAAAGGCCTATAGTTATGTTTTAAATATTCAGAGAATGGCAACTGTCAAACCTCTGCTCCTGTGGCTTTGGTCTTTTAAGGTCTTTTACGAATTAAATCATGCTATCTGAAGCAGGGATAAGACTACCTCTATAGTCCTCTTCCTCTTCCTCTTGTCTCATTGCTGCAGCTAAGACCCTGAGTGCTATAGTGAGAGAGGGTGGAGAGCACTAGCATCCTTGGCTTGTTTCAGATTTTGAAGAAATTGTTTTAAGCTGGTCCTTATTTCATATGATGTCGGCTGGAGGTTTGTCATATGTATGCTTTGCTATTCTACTGAGGTAATCCGTGTCTTGTATCAATGGTACTAGCCAAACTAACCATAAAGAAAGACATGGAAGACAATGGCTAAAATTAGAGATGAAATTGGGGTTATTTCAACAGATTGCAAGGAATTATTCTATTTCTAGTTTCTTCAGACGTTCATCGTGAAAGTATGTTGAACTTTGTTGAATTCCTTTTCTGTGTCTATTGAGATAATCATGTGATTTCTGTGTTCAAATTTGCATATATATTGTGTTACACTTTCTGATTTGTGTATGTTGAACCAACCTTGCAACCCTGGAATAAAATCAATTTAAGCTATAATATAAATGCTTCTGTGTGCTTTTGAATTCAGATGTATTTTGTTGAGGGTTTTAAAAGTAAAAAAAGAGAGAGACATTATCTCAATTCTTTAGCAATATATTACAAGCAGAATGTTTTTATCACCAACTGCTAATTATGAATAGTAATAGATTTCATTATGTCACTTAATATATGGACACAGTTATATTTTGACCATATTCACTCCTAATCCCCCTCTATTTCCTCTCCTACTACCATTGGTTCCCTTCCTCTTCTCCTTCGAACTTTATGACTTGTCATGTGTGTGCTGGGGGGGGGTCCCCCTGAGTTTCATTAGAGTGGCTTACAGGAGTATGGTCCTCTTACCAATGGCTATCCCAGTGAAGAAAATGTCTCTCTGCTTTCCACAAACTATTAACCACCTATAATCCTTCTAGGAGGGAAGACAGGGCTTCATGCACCCTCCCCAGTCCTTCATGACAGCTGATGAATCCCTTCTTGTATAGGTCTTGTACAGGTGCTCATAGGTACCCTAAGAGTTCAAGACTACAATGGCCATGACAAGCCCAGAAGACAGCATACCACAGTATTCCACCCCATCCACAAGCTCTTACATTCTCTCTGTCTTTTTCTCTGTGATGCTTTCTGAACCTTGAATGGAGCCATAAAGATGTCCTCTTCATGGCTGAGCATCCACCCATCACTTGTCAGCACTTCCATCATGCTCTGTCTGCAGTTAACCACTGCAAGAAACAGGAGGAGGAGGAAGAGGAGGAGGAGGAGGAGGAGGAGGAGGAGGAGGAGGAGGAGGAGGAGGAGGAGGAGGAGGAAAAGCACCATTTATGACAAAACTAACAATGGCATTAATAAGTGCCAGAAATGTAACTATTTAAAAGGCTATTTGATAGGCATAGCACATCTATTTAGCAACGCAAGAGTCATAGCTTCCCGTCAGGACCTATGACCTTCCCTCTCACAGGGTTTGGACGACATTTACAATATCAGATGAAAATTCTGTCCTGTGCAATAGCCTCAACTCCCATCAGGAAGCAGCCATTACCCTCTAACAGCTCACTAGTGCACCAGTGGACAATCTTTCCTGACAGGTCGTTAGTGCGGTACACAGACCCAGAGGTAAGTAAGACAACACCTTAGAGTCTTATCCTCCTGCTTTTGAAAGCAGTGACAGAGCGATCCCAGCGCCTACCAGTGATCCCACATCCTTACCACTGAGAAAGAGAACTTTTGTCCCTGGCTGTTTCCTTCAATCAGTAGAATCTCTACTTTGTCATTGAGATATACCCAAGGGGTGAAAATTACATACAAAAAAAAATCAAACATGGAAGAAAATGAATATCCAAAAGCTTTTCAAGACAGGGTTTCTAGAAGAAAGCTCAAGTATGTGATACCTTAATTTTGAAAACAATAAATGTCCAGTGGGTGGAGAAAGAACAAGGAATATGCTGAAACTCATTCTTTAATCATTAAAAGCCATGGGCAAAAGAGGTCCAAAGGTTGCAGGTGATTTCTGACCACTGTATGCAGTCTGTAAGAAGCATTCATGGTCATGTTTTGGATGCTAAGTGGATGTCTGCTTCAGTTAATGCTGATGGCATTATCTTAGTTTGACAGACAGAAAACTGGGGTTAAAAGGCTGGAGTCACCAGTCCAAGGCCAAGTGGCTCGCTGTGGCTGAAGCTTGAACTCCCGTTCATCTGACACTCAACTAGACAATTCCAGTCATGTGTAATCTTAGCCTGCTTGTCAATCATTCGTGACTTCCCTTGACAGACACTGTGTGGGCTTCACCTCTAGAGATAATGGGCTTGGTAGTCACAAGGGTTAGAAGAGCTGGTAGCATGACTGGAGAAGCAGACACGAGGTCAGATGTGTCTGTGGCTTTGGCCAGCACGGGGCAAAGACACGAGGCTTCATTTCCATGCTTTCTACTTTGCTTGATTCAATTAATCAGCACCATGGTGTTGGAGAATGAAACATCATAAGGCACTCATCTGAGGTCAAGGATGAAGGAGAAGATGTAGAACAAGGAGGAGTTGAGTGACAGGCATGACCCTCTATAGTCCCACTTTTGAACAACATCCTCAACAAACAATATTTCAGCAGTACATAGATCTACCCTAAAATAAAATATTTGGGACATTTCATAAGCAAACCTCCACCAAAATGATACAGCATATTTATGCAACTGGCTTAAAAAGAAAAATAGGCATTTGGGGCTGATACATATAGTTTGATCTCATGTTCAACACATTTATTCTCTATTTGAGAGAATTTCTAGATGAGAAGATTGAGTATTGAAAGTCCAAGAAAGACCTTTTGAATGACAGGCTGTCTCAAGGACCAAGTATGCCATCCCTGACCCCCGTCCTTTAGTAGTAAAAATAGAGTCCTTGGGGAGAGTGAGTCAAGCCCCTGATTTACGGTGTTAGACAATTCACTTCCTCTCTCTTAATGCTCAGCACCTCTGCTAGAAATGGGCAGAGTGCCACTGTTGGGGTAAAGTGATTAAGCAAGATGCTTTTTATGAAATTGTCAGCATATTATTAAAATACGATACATAATTCAGAATAGACCTTTACTGTTATCATGACACTCTGTATTGAACCCAACGGTAAAAATTAATGCTTTTTCTGCTAAACTCTGCTAAAGCAGTGAGATCACTGCAAGTAAATAATAATGCAGATTCCACAAACTCGGTTTGCAGAGTGATTTGGCCCAGGATATGTGAGGCTAGAAGAGTATTTTTCATGCAAGCAAGTGTAAGAAGGGAAAGGGGGAGGAGGAGAAAGGCAGCAGGATTTGGGACCCACGCTGGGCCAGCCACTGTCTTAGAGTTTGTGCTGTTCATAAGGATGCTGAAGCTGGAGGAGATGGGTAACCTGACCAGATCACACAGGAGAATCTGAACTCAAGACAGCCAAAAGCTTAAACTTTTGCTCTTCTCTGCCCTTTGAACCTAAGATCACAGGCTTTTACCACCACCCTTTGTAACCTGCCTGACAACTTGTTCCTGAGCTGAAACAATTACTAAAATGAAGGTCTGATTACTACTTGGTCCAAAGAGTCTAATTTTCCTAAATAAGTAACAGGTCCCGAAGAGAATCTGAAGGAGGAATAATTATGCTTTCAGCTCCAAATAGGGCATGAAAGGAACAGTGCTGGTATTAGAGCAGTCTCCATGGAGATCAGTAAAAATGCATAATTGTTTCTGAAAACGATCAGATCGAGCCTCAGCCCTCTCTTCCATCTGCAGCTGAGTGACAGATCCGGAGACAGCATCTCTGTTCTAGAAGGCTGCTTGAGAGTGCACTAGCCTTTAAGGGACAAATTAAGATTCTTTTTCCGAGGTGACAGTATTGCACTTTGAGAAGGGTCACAGGAGAAAAAAGAGTCTCCCATTGGTCTGAGTTACATATGGATTCCTGAGTGCCGCAGACCTTAATGAACAAATGTGTCCACTTTGTACCTGCTGGCCTCCCCTCACTTGCCGGTCTTGTTATTCTAGGCACAGCTTCCATGTGTCCTCAGCCCCTCACCAGCCCCTCTCTCTGCTTGAAAAGTTTTCTGAGTGACTCATTGGGAGGTAAAACCCTTTCAGCCTGCCAACTCCAGTGTCAGATCTGCAGGGCCGTGTCTAGCCCTGCACCCATAGCTTTCCACTGCCTTCATCTTTACCATGGACCCCAGTTTTCTGTCTGTCAAACCAAGGCAATGCTTTCCACATTAACTGAGACAGACATCCACTTAGCATCCAAAACATGATCATGAATGCTTCTTACAGAGTATATACACTGGCTAAAAATTACCTGCAAACTTTGACCCATATTGCCCATGGCTTTTAATGATAAAAGAATGAGTTTCAGCATATTCTTTATTCTCTCACCACCCAATGGACATTTATTATTATTATTATTTCTTATTATTATGATCATCATTATTATTTGTTTTTTTTTGAGGCAGGGTTTCTCTGTAACTTTGAAACCTGTCCTGGAACTCAATAGACCAGCCTGGCCTTGAATTCACAGAGATTAGCCTGTCTTTGTCTCCCGAGTACTGGGATCAAAGGCATGCACCACCACCTCCTGGCTAATTACTTTCAAAATTAAGATATCACATCTTTTTTCTAGTCTTTCTTAATCTTTCTTCTAGAAACCCTGTCTTGAAAAGCTTTTGGATATTTATTTGTGTTTTTTCCATGCTTGATTTTTGTATATAATTTTCATCCCTTGGTCATATCTCAGTGACAAAGTAGAGATTCTACTGATTAAAAGATTAACCAGTGGCAAAAGTTCTTTTTCTTGGTGGTAAAGTTGTAGGATAACTGGTAGAAGCTGGTATCACTTCCTCTCTGCTTTTAAAAGGAGAAGGATACCTCCAGGAGCCCAGCTGAAGAGAGGGAGGGAGGATTACATGAGCAAGAGGGGTCAAGATCATGATGGGGAAACCTACAGAGACAGCTCACCCTAGCTCATGGGACCTCACAGACTACTTTTTCAGATAGATATATGTCTCCCAGATAAAGATAAGAGGGCAGGAACTCTGTGAAGAATGGCAGTGTGTTAGTTGATTTTCTGTTATTGCAATAAAGCACCATGACCAAAAGCATGTTACAGAACAAAGACTTTGTCCTGACTTACAGGTCCTGAGGGATAAGAGTCCGTCATGGCAGAGAGATGTGGCATCAGGAGCAGAAACCAAGGGGATCCCATCTCAACCCCATAGAAGAAGAGTTAAGAAGCACACTGCAAGTGAGGTGAGGCTATAACCCCTGTGGTGGCTTGAATAGGCATCTTCCTCCCCACATAGACTCATATGTTTGAATGCTTGGCCCATAGGGAGTGGAACTATTAGGAGGTATAGGTTTGTTGAAAGAGGAAGTGTGTTACTTTGGGGGTAGGTGTTGGCAGAGGCTGCTCGTTCGTTTCCAGCCACCCAGACCCAAAATAAGAACACAGAAACGTCTGATCTTGTTGGTCACATCCACTCAATTGGGCTCCAGACCAAGGCCACAACTCTCTGAACACTCAGCTCTGCTGGCTGCTAGAAAATCCTGAAGCATGGGATTTGATGCTCATTGGCAAGGCTTACGAGAAGAAAGAATGAAGGGGAAGGCGGGAGGGGATGTTTACATTAAATTATTCCACGTTCTTTATATCCATCACCTCCGTTAAGAGAGGAGTGAACTGTGCAGCTTTCATTGACCATAAATGAAAGAGTCTAGTCTCGCCGAGGGTGTGACTCACCAAATGGTGTCACAACAGGCACACAGCTTCCCCTGGAGGAGCTGAGCATCCTTACATAAGTTGATCGTTAGAACCCAAAAACGGTCTGCCTCCATCACAAAGCTGTACCCTGACTCATCCCTGTCAGCTCGAAAGAGCAAAGGAAGAGTGACGCATGGGAACCAAAAGGCAGAGTGTGAATGGGGAGGGCAGCTTCAGAACCCGGCAGCGACAGGTCTGCTTCCTATTCTTGGGTTTGCAACCTGGGGCTTTTCTCCCCGCTGTTCTGGGCTTCGGTTTGCCCAGACCCGGACTTTGGGTGTCCATATTTGACAACGAAGAAACTCAAGTAAGGGAGAAGGGAGCTGGAAACGTAGGGGAGAGGTTGTCTGCCCTCATCCAACAAGAAGGCAAGGCTGGCAGACCAAGAGGAAGCAGACACCCACCCTGTCTGCACAGCTTGCCCCTCTACCCACTCCTTCCTCACTCTCAGGAGTCACTCTTGGAGGTTCCTTGCGAAGTTTCCCAGCAAGGAGCAGGGTTGCCCATAAACTCCATGATTTTAGAGACTTGGTGATGCTCGCAAAGCCACAGAGGGAAACCTGGTAATGGTTTGCCAATTACTTCTGAAGAAAGGTGGGATTCTGGGAGCTGTCCAAGCACCCAGCATTGGTGCAACAGACATGTGCACAAGATGGTATGCATGACGGTCAGAGGGGAGACTAATCACCTTTACCAAACGCTTCGAAAAACTCATCACCTGCCCTCAGTGCTGTGAGGTCATTATTGTTGGTGTGTAGCCTGGAATCTCTGGCTCCTTGGTATTGGTAGCCTGCTTATATATACTGACATAAAATAGACAGAAAACTGTGAGCTCAGAATGAGGCCCTGAACTAGGCCCAATAGGTCAAATCAAAGTTGATTTTTTTTTCATGCTGAAGTCATGTACTGCCAAACCAAAACCAAATTCTTTATGTGACCATCCAAGATGCTAAGAGGATAAAATTGTTTCCAAGTTCCCTCCTAAGCCTGCTTTTAAATTCTTTTATTGGTTAGACTAAGAACTTGTGAAATGAGCATTGCGTTCCCTATGACCATGGGGTCTTGTCATTGGTATTTGATAAATCTCTCTTGAGGAAGCCAGCTGTCTGTGGCCCTCACCTGTCCCTTCTCTTCTGTGATAACAGAAGCAGCTACTGTGGTTGTAGGCTTGGCAAACACATCTGAGAATTATTCTTTCTAGAAATTGATTTAAAGATGGCTTCACTTAATGCTGATGAGAAGAGGAGGCAGAAACTGGCTTGGCAGTTAAAGGTGAAAAGATGCCAAGAAAGGGGATCAGTTTCTTTCTTGGCTAAGAGCCTGAAATGTCCTTGGGCCAGATAGTAGCCATATCCTTGCCAGAGGCCAGAGATGCCAGACATATTTAAACCCAACATCTCTGGTTCCTCTATGGCCAGAGGACAGAACTGCCAGAAAGGGAGGGACTGCAAATCTGATTTTCCTTTATCTCTTCCCTCTATAAGAGCACCTCTTCCTAGAAACACAGGGAGGATGTGATTAAAAGTGCTGACACCTTGACACCTGGAAACTTCATTGAACAACTCACCCTTCAACCAGCGAAGCCTTATTAACCTCCAGGCAATAACAGTCCATGGCAGCGCAGGGACCCCTCACAATGTCTGGAAACTTTCACTATTTTCTTTCTCTTATGCTCACTATAATAAAATACTTCTCCATAAAACTCACTCTCTGTGCCATCCTTCGAGTTCTCAAAATTAGAATCTGAAAACCATTGGCTCAGAGCGACTTTGGTGGCCATTGAGTTTCTCAGAAGCAACATCCCAGAGCTAAACTCACTCAAGAGCCGAGAAGGATTCTCCTGCCTTCAAACACACCTGGAGGGGGCTGGGCCGACAGCTCCATTATTAAGAGCACAGGTTGCTCTTGCAGAGGACCAGGGTTTGGTTCCCAGCACCCACATGGTAGCTTGCAACCGTCTGTAACTCCAGTTCCAGAGGATCTGATGCCCTCAAACACTAGACATGCACCTGAGGCTCATAGGCACGTGCATGAGGAACATAGGCGCATGCATGAGGATCATAGGTGCACGCATGAGGAACATAGGCATGTGCATGAGGAACATAGGCATGTGCATGAGGAACATAGGCACACGCATGAGGAACATAGGCGCATGCATGAGGAACATAGGCGCACACATGAGGAACATAGGCATGTGCATGAGGAACATAGGCATGTGCATGAGGAACATAGGCATGTGCATGAGGAACATTGGCACACGCATGAGGAACATAGGTGCACACATGAGGAACATAGGCACGCACATGAGGTACAAATGTACATATAGACAAAAGTTTCACACACAAAATAAATATATCTTATTTTAAAAAGACACCCAGGTCATTGCTTGCAGAGTACAGTTGAAACCGAACTGAAAGGGCAATCTCAAATGAGGGGGTAACACGTGTCTTCACCTTCTGGGCATTTGTTTCCAGAATTAGAGTCCCTTAGGAGTGTCGGGAGGAGAGAAAGGAACTGCTTCTCAGGACAGTATCAAGCTGGAGGGGTCCCAAGGAGACTGACAGTAACCCAAACGCTGGGCAGTTCCCCACAGAGCAATGCCAGTCTGGATGGATCCTTGACCCAGCAGAGACTCGGGCTGTTTCTCACTTACCAGATGGATGAAGGTTCCAAATTACACTGAATCGGGAGTAAGGAAAGTGAGGAAACAGAAACATGTCTTCTTAATCCTTAAGGGAGAAGAGGTGGATGGAAGGGTGGAGGAGGTGGTGAGGTGGGCGGTGGGAAACTGTTCTTTGCCATTTCAGAAAAAGCTCCCAAGGAGGTTAAAGAAGATTTAAAAAATACAGCATTATGAGGGGAGGGGAGGGGAAAACTGAATGTCAGTATGACGGAAGGGGATGAAGGACCAATCACTTGAGTGAGGACATTGCGTCTCTAGGACGTTTCGTGACTGTCCAGCGGACTGGAGTGCTTGGTGCAGGATGTTTTATTAGGGACAAACAAAATGAAATGGCTAGCCATTCAGGCACCTCAGACGAGAGAGCTGATCTCCTGCTGTGGGGTCTCTATCTCAGCCACAGGACCTCTCAAGAATCTCGCTTTGCTTTTCTATCACCCACGCATCTCTCCACACACCACCTCCCTTACCCATCAATACACCAAATCCAAAGGCGCCCTGATGGTCACTCCCAAGCCGGCATGACCTTGAGTGCTCAGCATTTGCTCTGGCCTGAGGGGACAGGCTGTCCCCAGACAGAGAATCTGAGTCTCTCTGTTAAGCCAATGCAGTGTGTCTCCTGGGTCAGCCATGGCCAGGGAGGGACAGAGCCATGCATTAGTAAACAGGATGCCAAGTGTCAGCATATAAAAGAGGGACTTTGAGCTGAGCAAATTCTGTCCCAAGATCCCACTTGCCAGTTTCCCATGGCAAGCATCCTGTGACTTGCAAGCCTCGGCCAGTGGCTTTGTGAACCAGCTCCCACTTCCGGTAAGGGGAGCAGTTCCTCCTTCAGAGAATCCGTGACAGACATCACCTCATATTTCATAGTAACACTTACACCAACCTTAGGTTCTTTTTCCTCTAGACAGGGACTTCTCTTTCTAATATCTACCCTAGGACAAATGAATACTGCTACCACCCAGTCTTACAGTATGTTTTGACTCTTGTTAGAGACCCTGGGAGACACACCCATTATTGCTCATTCTCCATGACAAGTCCCAGAAGAGATGAAATAAGGGTTCCAACCCAGGCTTTAGGGTTCCAGTCCTCCTAACAAAACCATCAAGAACAATCTCATTTTTTCTTCTGGAATAGCTGCTGTCACACCCGCTCTGTGTTTGAATCTCTGGGAGAATTATTTAAATAACACTCTGCCTTTTAAAGGGCTGTGGGAGAGATAATTAGCACTTACCCATTGTCTGAAAATGGCAGGTTATAAAATCTAGCAATCTAACTCAGCTTTCATTTTTAGATCTTTTATGGAACATGAAATTCTACTCTGCAATCATAGTAGAAAAGGCTTTTTTGTGCATTTAGAGATTGATTTGAGCCTCAATTTTGAAATCTATAAAGTCCCACATTTTTGTGATATGGGCTTTTTTTTCCCTAAGGACAACTTTCCTGGAGTTCGAGAAGAGAAAACAAGAGTGATGGCAAGCTAGAGCCCTAACAGCTGCCGTGAAGAGAGAAGGAGAAAGAGTTTGGCAAGGGGAGGCTAGGGTTTCTTAGCTAGAGATCAAGAAAGGAGTGGACATCATTTCTTGAAAGTCCAGTGTCTCATGCAAAGCCACGTCTGACTCCCTGTCAATCAGTTCTGTTTAAGCTGGGTTGACTGACTGCTGACTCTGTAAGTGTCTGTTTGACTCAACTCTGACCAAAATGATCCTTTGTCCCCTGGCTAGGGTGACTGGTTTGGGAGAATGCAGGTAGTCAAGTCAAGACAAAAAATGTAGTTTGTGGTTCTCTAAGAAACTTCAGTGAAGAGTTACTCTCTGTTTCTGGGTTAAGCCTAGAGTCACTGAGGACCAATTAGCCCAGTGCAGCACAGCTTTTCCAAGGAATCGTTAGAGCACAGGCCCCAGGTCTGAAGATCACTGTGACACTCTCAAGACTAAAACCACGTCAGCCCTGAGCTTATCAACTGTCAGTTACAAGGACAAGACTTTTTTGTTGAAAACTTCTGCTGTGTGAAAGCAAAGCACAACCCATGCGACATATTAACAACAGCAATAAACACAACTAGTTTTTTAATAACCAAACCTTTTCCTGCTCCTGTGAACAGCCTATGGACTCCTCAAGATTCATTTTATGAAGCTTCCCTTGATTATTCTTGGGAAAATATGTATTTTCAAACACGTTATGTATTTCAGGCTGTTGCATATGCCTCCATTTCCTCCTCCAGACTGGGAGCCCCTTAAAGTCAGGGGTCCATACGCACCAGCCCTCTCTGGGCCCCTTGTCAGGAGTTCAGATGATGCAGACACTCAACAAACCATAGTTGTGTTGGTAAGGAAGAGCAGAGGAATTCTCTCATCTTCTTTTTAAATTATGAGCCACACTGTATTTGTCTTAATAATTATAATTCTTTCTCAAAGAGAAAGATCGGAGCTAAACACCTTTCTCTTGGTATCTGAAGTAAGTGGGTTTTAGTGCTGGCGAACTTTGACAAAAATAATTTGCATGTCAACATCGTATTTCAAATAGCCCAACAGTTTTAATTGAAGTAATCAAAATGAAATTGCAGGTCATATTCCTTTTGTTACATTTTGCATAACATTTTAAAAACAGGCAATAGAAATCTAACCAGATTTGAAGTTTTTCCATTTAATTTCTGTCCACGCTCATTCCTCCCGTGGTATTTTGAATGAGAATGCCCCCCCCCATAGACACTTATGTTTGAATACTTAGTTCCCAGTTAGTGGGACTGTTTGGGAAGGATTAGGAGGTGTGGCCTTGTTGGAGGAGGTGTGTCACTGGGGTGGGCTTTGAGTTTTCCAAAGTTCTCTCTTTCTAACAAGCATCTGTGGATCAGGATATAAAACTCTCAGCTATTTCTCCAGGCCAATGTCTGTCTGCTACCCACCATGATGACCATGGAGAAACCCTCTGGAAAGATAAGCAAGCCCCCAACTAAATGTTCCGTTTTTTAAGGGGTACCTTGGTCATGGTGTCTTTTCACAGCAGTGGGACAGTGACTAAGATACCTCCATTCTTTCTTGTGCCTATGCCATGGGAAATTATTATAGAGCAATAGTTCCCCGTGTTCTAATGACTCTTGGTTTTCTGGTTGTCAGTTTTCAAACAGCGTAGACAGAAAAGAGCTGACATGTGTGATGTTGTTTGACTAAAGTAGTCCCTCCAACTGGCATTGTACATCATATCAGGGTTTGGAGTTAATATCTGTGAAGTCTGACGGGACAACATTGAAATTTTATGTGTAATAACCATGGAATTGGTGATAAAAATAGATACATTTCTGTGATAGTTCCAATTAGTTGTTCAAATCTCCAGATACCTCTTTAAGCTTGAAGTCCGGTATATCTGCTTTGGTCCCCCAAGCTGCCTACGAAACTCTCACACTTATCAGTCTTCCTGCATCTGCTTCTTCTCCTCTCTCCCAAAAGCTAAATGGAGCTAGGAACAGGCAAAGCTGGAGACCTGATGGGTCCAGCTACAGCTACAATTGTAACCTTCATCATTATTACCTTATCTTGACGCTCAACAATAGTCACCAATAGCCATGTTCCGGAGAACGGTCCACAGATAAGCTTTCCACTCCACCCGACACCTTAGAACACTCTTCCTTCAGACGGCTCAGCCTTGGTTAGCTGTTCAACTGCTCACGTCAAAGTCCATGCACCTGCTACCATAGTAAGACAGCACACCACCACATACTACATATGATTATCCAAGTGGATGCTCCTGGAGGCTTCCAGAAGCCAAAGTTCACCTGGCCCAAGCATCCACTCAGGTCCACATATTCTGCACATTAAAAGAGGTCCAATAAATCTGTAATCAAACATGAGACCTCCAATCACTGTACATCGTCTGCACCTACAGGCAACCCTGGCTACACCATCAGGGAAGTTCCTTCCTCCTCAACAGTGGACATGAAATGAGGATTACCCATACCTCCTTGGTAAACTGTTGGGCCCCAAGGTCATTACCAATCGGTTGGGTTATCTTGGCTGGGGCATCATGAAAAAATACTTATTCCCCCAAGGTAAGGCACATATGACAGGCCAGTCAAAGAAATGATGCCACCGAAGTCTGGCTTGGCGAAGCAGAGTTTCTTAGGTTTGGTTTCAGACAGACAGATGTCAGGTCACATGCGGAGCTAGTCAATAAATGACTCTTCAGAGAGCAGAGATAGCCCGAGATAATTCTGGGTATACCACAGTCCAGTTCTCTCACAGTCGTCAACATTCCAATTAGTCGGTTGCCCTTGTGGAATTAATGATACATGTTGAATCTTTCTTGTTTTGCCTACCCCTTCTCTCCTTCCGTATCTCCCTCAGTCCTCTCTCTCTCTTCTCTTTGTATCTCTGTCTGTCTGTCTGTCTGTCTCTCTCTCTCTCTCTCTCTCTCTCTCTCTCTCTCTCTCTCTCTGTGTGTGTGTGTGTGTGTGTGTCTGTGTCTGTGTCTGTGTATGCATGTGTGTCTGCATTTATGGGGAAGTTCCAAACTGACATTGGCTGTCCTCCTCCCTTATTGCTTCCCCATTCGTTTATGGAAACAGGCTCTCTTGTTGAAAACAGAGCTCATCAATTCTGGCTCGTCTAGCTTGTTCTGGGGAGGCCTCATGTCTCTGACCCTCTAGTCCTGGGATGGTAAGTGGCCCCCACTCCTATCCTGCTTTTGCCTGGGGTTTAGATATCCCAACTCCAGCAGTCATGCTTATGGAATGTATACTTTATCTATGAGCCATCTCCTCAGGTGTAGCTCTTTTCTGGAAACATCAGTTAACAATATCAAAAACTCTGAAACTGGGCTGAGGTGAATGCAGACATCAACTCCTGCCTTTCCTGTGCAGCCTGAGAAACTGTCAGACATGTCTGAGCTCAGTCCATTCATTGATCATATAGGTGATGAAAGCATTTACCTTGAACTGCAGTTAAAATGAAAAGAAACATTATAAAGCACTGAGCTATGAGCCTGGGAAGCAACTGCATCCCACCCACGAAACAATCCCTCCCCAGCCAGGAGCGTGCTGGCGGCTAGTGTGAACACCATATGGATGAGTCAAAGCAAATTAATTAAATGTAATAGAAGTTGAATCCCTTCCAGCTTTGGCTAGTAGTGACAAATGTTCAAACTTTTATGCAATCTTACACTTGAAAATATCTTTTTGGTTTATCTGACTAATAGCTTTGGTAAGTCACTAACATGGTTTGAGTTGAGAGCCTTCAGATCCAGGTTCCGTCAACTTGGAATCTTCCAGTGGTCACGGTCAAGAGGGATTCCAGCCAGGGATGTGCCCACTGATAACAGCAATGGAAAGTGAGTGAAAAGAAGATGCCCTGCCCCTCGTTTGGGGGCATTCATCTATAGATAAGGAAGCAGGTGACCTAGTGGCCCTGTCTGCTGTTTTTGTCCCAGTTGGAGGCTGGTGGCTCCAGATGAGTTCTAAGATACTATCAGCTTAACGCTCCATCTTAAAAGAAAATGCACACTCAAGAAAAGAAAGTACTCATTTCCCTAAAAGGGGAAAGGACTTCTGTGAACCCCTTTATCAATGCAAAGCCTACTGCCAAGTTTTTCTCCTATATTGCTTCTGCAAAGAACGCGCAGTTTACAAGACTCTGGGGTTACTCCATCCTGTCCCCTTCCTGCCACCTGCAAAATGTGAAGCATGCCACACTCCAAAGGACATCTATCCTCACTCCGGTTTTCTAGATATGTGTTCTCCTGGTCAACTAAAAACAGCCATGTTTTATAGTTCCTGTGTTGGGTGACATTGACCTGGTTTCTCCAGAAGTAATTTATAGAAAATTTCTTCCCTGTGGGCAAAATGCTTGTAACTACTTCTACCAAGGAAGAATAAAATCAAGATATAAAGTAAGTGCAGGATTATTTAGGTACTGAGAAGAAGTGGATTGTGGAGATGAGCTAGAAGGTTGTAGTTTCCATTCTCTCGGACACCGGTCATTTTTCCTTTACTTGGAGATATAGAAATGAAGTCCAAAAGGGAGCTGAACCTTTGAGCTGAGAATGGGTGCTGTTTCAAGGTCACCACTTAGCAATGCTGTTCAGGAAGGATGGGGTTGCCATGGAAACCTCTGTAACTGGTGGTACAGCACTTTTGACTCACACGGCTGTATCTTGAAGAAGTGGGCATAGGCTCTTACCCGTCCTCAGTTCCTGGGTGCAGCAGTGCCTGTCTGGTGCAGTGAGTTACGGATGCACATCTGCCCTCTAAGGAGGGAGAACAAGAGAGAGGGGCATCACATCCCAGATGCACTGTATTCTACTAGAGGGCTTCAAGGGGGAAATCTATTTTTTCATCAGCAATTACCTCTGCTTCTTCTTAACAGAAGGGACATTTTTTTCCCTCCATTCCGTAATTGATATGAGAAATTTGTAATGAGTTTAAATCAATGAAAGGTCAAGTTTGCAAGCAGAAAGCCAGACCTGACTCATCAGAGAGGACTCTGTGATGACAGAGATCTTAGCATGGGTCTCATGTCTTTACTGGCTAGTGGTTAAGAATTCTATTTGATCATAGGAAATACATTATTTTTTGTAATCTAGAGCATTTATTGATGGTGTGGTATGTTCTAGGCATTCATAAATAATTGAAATTTTTAGGCACAAGCACAACCATAGATGAGGCCACATGGATCAGAAGGAACATATTATTATATTAGATCAGATCATATGGGACCTCAAATTTCACACAGCAGATATTTATTATGTATTTTTATTACACCAGAGAATCATTTATAATGTATGAAATAGAAAGATGATTCCATTGGTAAAACACTTGTCCTGCAAGTATCAGGACCTGACTTCATATCCCCCAACTCCATGTAAGAAGCTAAGAATAGTGCCATGTATTTGTGATCCCAGCCCTGAGTAACCCAATGACCAGCTACCCTGGCCTCCTTGAAGAAGCTGCACACCAATGAGAGACCCTGTTTCAAACAAAGCATGGAAAATGCCTGAAGACACCCTAGACTGTCCTCTGTATAAGTGTTACAGCTAGGATGGGAAAGCTATCCTGACAGTTGGGAGTCAAGGAACTCCACAAAGTCGCACAAAAACCTCACATAAGAGATTTTACTAGGGGGGAGAACTCAAGAGGGTGGCTGCCTATGTTCAGGAGAGAAGCAGCATAGAACGGAACAGAAAACAGGGTTTATAGAATGTTTCTTATGAGTGGAGCTTTCCATGATGACCTGGGATTGGAGGAATTATGTGGCCTGATCTTTGGGCAATTTCAGCAGTAGCCTCAAACCTTGCATCACCCACCAGGGTGGGGGATGTACTGCGAGCCCCTCATGTCTTATGTTGATTTTGCTCAGATATTTAGACACATCAATGAGAGAAATAATAAATCCACGGCATGCCATTACAGAAACCCTAGAAAGTAGATATGACTATTTTTCTATGATCATTTTCTAGAAAAGACTCCAGGCATTTTTCCAGCAGTTCTAATGATTTGATACATAAGAAATGACCAATACACCCAATGCAGGGGTGTAACATGCAGGTACGTCTTCATGGGTTCCCCTCTTCCTCAGCTTGGGAGCATCACTTGTTGAGGACTTCTAGGTACCTCTCTTCCATCACTGAGCACGACAGAAAACAGTTACTTTGCCTACATCTTGTCCTCATCTCTAAAGCTGTTCTTACCTAGCGGCTTCTTGTTCATTGATAGAGATTAGCAGAAGACAGCTTGTCAATTCAAGGCATTTCTGCTGGGTGCGTGTTATGCATGTGTGTTTGTGTGCACGTGTGCATGTGTGCATGTTCATGCAGCTATATGAAATCTAGAATACACAGATGAAACATAGCATATGATAGTTGTTGTCTTAGTTGGGGTTTCTATTGCTGTGAAGAGACACCATGACCATTGATGTGGGAGTGTCATATATCAATCTGTTGATTTCATTGGTTAAGTAATAAACAAACTGCTTGGGCTCATAGCTTAGAACATAGGTGGGTGGAGTAAACAGAACAGAATGCTGCGAGGAAGAGGAAGTGAGGTAAGACGCCTCAGACAGAGACACCATGCTCCGCTCTCCCGGGGCGGATGTGAGAGCTCTGCTCTCTGAGACACACGCGATGAAGCTCTGACCCAGGATGGATGTAGGCTAGAATCTCCTTGGTAAGCCACCTCGTGGGCTACAGCAGATTATTAGAAATGGGCTAGTCCAGGTGCGAGATTAGCCTAGAAGAGGCTAGATAGAAATGGGCCAAGTAGTGTTTAAAAGAATACAGTTTCCGTGTAATTATTTCGGGGCATAAGCTAGAGCTAGCCATGTGGGCAGCCGGGTGTCGGGGACGCAGCCCCACCGCTGCCCTTATTTCAACAGACCATGGCAACTCTGACCATTTCTACAACACTAAACTAGCCCCACCAATACTAAAGCACTCTTAGAAAATGCAGGCCCATCCCAACCTAAGGTGTGACATCATCCTGTCAACCATGGTGCTTTATCTGAATCAGCACAGTTTATGAAGGTCATAATAATCATCTCTAAACCAATGCAGAGGATATGACCCAGGGAACCCTGAGGAAATTGAGAAATTGGAATGCATAATACCAATAAAAGCCAGACTGGTGAGAATGAAAATAATAAAAAAAAAGTTTATTAAAAAATCCCAGGTCAAATACAATTTGAGTTTCACAAGGAACTAAAGACAGAAAGATATGAAGGAATATATTAGCCCCTTGCACCAAAGTGAAGTCACCAAATCTATATCATGAAGAACTGGTTATTAGGGACATGTAAGGAAAGAAAGGAATACAGGAAGAAGGCGGTATGTAGTTCTCAGACTTTAAGAAGTCTAGGTGTCTGTACACACAGCTCATATTGATAGTAACTTCTCCATGGAAGCTAGAATTATCAAACCACCCAGGACTCACTTGGCCAGGATCAAGCATTTCCCATGGAGAACTCGTCTATCTGTCCTGGGAGCTCCAGGACTTTGATTTACTGATGGTCTCAGATCCTGGAGCTGAGAGATGAAGCAGATGGAGGTGAACTGTCAAGGTCTTGCTTCTACACTAGATCCCGCTGGTAATGAGGGTGCTGAAGTGGGACCCTCCTCTTCTCTACTGCACCCTATCCCTCAGCAACACACCTGTGCCCACTTGCTGTTGAGAGACACACTCAAACACCTCCAGCAGATGCCTGGGAGCAAAGAAGGTGGCAAACCTTACATATATTATGCATATGTGTGCTTAAAGACTAATTCATAAACACAAGAAGAGATAAGCCAAAATAAGTGATGTTTTGCGTAAAGAACCTTGTCAACTCTATACTGTAAAGGTTAGGTGCCATTTCTCTTCCTGTGTGTCTTGCTATAGTGTGCCTGTCCTTTGGGCCAGGGTGTGCATGTGATGACATACGTGTGAAGGTCAGAGGACAATATGAAGGAGTCATTGTCTCCTTCTATCAGGTGTGTTCTAGAAACCAGACTCAGGTCGTCACACTTAGGTGTAAGTGGTTTTACCCACTGGAACATCCAGCAGCCATGTTCCTGGTTCTTACAATTCTTTTCTTTTCCAGTATTTGTATCTGTCCCCAGCAAGCCTGACACCCCTGTCTTCTTCCACAGGGTGGAAAACAGTCTGTGCAGAGATCCCATTTCTTTGCCCTTTCTCTTGGGAGTCAATCGATTGAGAAATGGGTTCAGAATTCATGTGAGGGTGAGCACAGTAGGTTCCTTCCTGACAATAGTAGGCCAGGGCCCAAAGATTAGATCTGAGCCAAGGAGGTGGGCAGTAACCCCCTGGTTTGCATTTATCTTCAGTACTGAAGGGCAAATGGGGGGGGGCTTAGAAGTCCACAATAAATTTATGCCATAGCAGACAGCAGATGAGAAATGTACCTTCTTTGTAAAAGACATAAAAGGTTCTTCCAGGCAAGGGAGTAAGCGTTCTTCTGGGCTTCCTTATAACTCCATTTCAAACAGTGTGTCAACTAAAGCTTTAATTAAAGGTACCTGGAGATATATTTAAGGCCTCCCTTCCCCAGGGTTTCTAGTTTCCCTCCCTCTGGGTCTGTGAGAGAGCTGTGCTTTAAGAGAGGCCCTGCCATGCAGCTAGCTCAATAACATGTGAACCATAGTGAGGTGTCACTCCTAAGTGGGAGCCAATAGAAGTCAAGCCCTGCCTCCTTTTCTGATTCGCTGCCACAGTAGATGTGGCTCACCCAGGCGGTAGGAGGCCTCTCCCTCTGTGTCGGGACAGCATAGAGCAGAGTCCCCACTTACTACTTAGTCCCCATGGTGTCACACAGTGGGAGATAGAGAGTTGCCACCGAAACCTGGAGACTTACTGCGGCAGGACCCAGCCCATCCTAACCTATTCACTAACAGCCTCCAGCTCCCTTTTCCTCACAGGGGTTCCTAAGATACAGTGTGACTTCTCAACCGTGCTCTTGGCTCATGACAGTCACTCCAGTTGCCTTCATTCACATGGCCTCCAACACCCCAGTCACTGTAGGACCTCCTTCAAAAACACAGCAGGCGTCGTCTTCCCCACCTTCCTGATTCCCACCAGCTGAGGCCAATGCCTTCTCTAGGAGCTCAGTTAAGAGCATAGTTACTGAATGGCTCGGGTGTGAAGGGTAGATGCAGGGAGACCTATGGCCAGATGTAACTCTTCTGCCATCTGATACTGTTTTAAGGAGATTGGAGCGGCGTAATGATCATGGCCCATGATTTTTCATTTCAGGAGATGCTACTATTCCTGCAACACAAGCAGATGAGTGTTCTCTGTGGTCTCTCCACACTGGGGAATGCCAGGCTTGGCTCTTGGCCGAGGGAGGGACTTGATATTTTCCTCAAGGCATTCAGGCCATGTGCCAACCATCTTGTTCTGAGAGTAAAGGAAGGCGCTGGAGAGATAGCAACAGGGGGAAAAAGGAAATACACGGCCACATGGCATAGCATATGGTGGCAGTGGCTCCCTGCCAGCTGTGGAGGTACTTGATTGGCCGCGGGAATAATTTGAGAACAAATAGCATGCCTCCTTACAGGAGAAGACACAAAAAGCGATGGGGGTGTTGTGTGGAACCCGTAGTGGAATGTTAGGATGGATGCTGTCACCCTCAGTCCTCGGAGTATAGTCAGTTATCCGGAAAGCTTAAGTGATTCCTGATGCCTGAAAAGCACCCAGCCGAGTTAGATCAGAATTTGCAAATGTGAAGCCTGGGGCTTTGATGTGTCTTCCAAAATCCTCACGTGGTTCCTAGGCAGCCCCAGAAGATATCCACCCTTCCCAACCGCAGCCTTTCTCTGTGCCCCAGGAAGCAGATGACAGCTTTCCATGATTGACTTTTCTCCGGGTCTTAACAACTTTAGTAAAATCCACATTCTATGAAAGAATATTGAACATCACTTCTTCCCAGAATGGTCTTGCCCTCAACACGGCAGCTTCACAACGACATCAGAGCAACGTCAGGATGGAGAGCTGGTGTCCGCTCAACACACCGCCCACAATAGTGACAGCAAATCTCAAGCGGGCCATCTGAGAATGGACCTAATTCATACAAATCACCTTCTTTGTCAATGTCCCAGGACCACTTACACCACTGTTTCCCTCTGCAGACCACTGGGGTTGTGGCACGTGCACTTGGTCCAGTGCACTGCAAGAGGTTTGAGCTGGCGACAGAGTACTTCCTGGAGAGACTGGCTGTCCTGAGGCTCTTCGCTCATGCTCATCACAGACAAAGTGATCCAGCTGTCAGGATCTTTGCCCTCCCGAGAATCAGCACTCCCTCGAGACCCCTCAGTCACACTTGTCTGTGAAAGCTGACATTGAGAAACTAGGGTCCCTTTTTCCTATGATGCTTTGTCAATGTGACAAAAATATAGAAGATTCCATCTTTACAGGCCCCGGTGTACCAAAGACCACAGCAAGATTTATACGTATTTCAAATCTCGATGGCTTGGCTCTCTGACAAGAGTCAGAATTTAGTCTCTCGGTAGCTCAGCTGTGAATGCCTTCTTGGTGGGAAGGAAGAGAGGGAAATAGTTTCCTAGGTGTCAATCAAAGCAGTTGACCCTATCATGAGATTTATGCAGCTGTAACCACAGCTATTCTTGGCTGTGGGAATGAATGAAAAGAGCTGTCTTTTGTTCAGAACCTATGCATAAAAATCAACTCTGAGAGTTTCATATGTATCCCTCCTTACTTACCTCCTGTCAGTTCTGATACAGCTCCGGGAAGCCTTTGCAAAATGGTATTTTTGAAAGCACTGTAGATGAATATTTGGAATGACCTAGTAGATTCAATCTTGAAATTCCCTTTCTTACTCTATGAGGATCGGTTCTATGATCTCCCTCTCCATAAATACCAAAACCCCTTATGCAATGATTTAAGAGCTACATGTAACTTATACATACCTTCCCACATCCATTAAACCCCTCTAGACTGACAGCGGCACCCACTGCACTACCCACACACCGCCTCATCTGTGTTGACTTAGCTAGCGCACAGCAGATTATAACTTTGCCCTTTGGAACATTCAAGAACTTGTTGTTTTATATTTGTCTTTTTAAATGCAGTTTGACCCTCAGTTGGGTGAATCCAGTTGTTGAGAATTGACAATGCCTCTCTCTGTGCATTATTATATAGGCCCAAGGGAATGAGAGCTCCTGAGTGTGGCTGTCCTCTGCACTCTTATTCTGATAGTGTACTCACAAAACCCACACTACAACTACAGCTAAGGGATGACTCTTCTATGGCCCATAAAGTTTTTGATCCATGAGCAGCTCAGTAGTCGCTTTGACCCATGATCAATCCAGTAGTTGCTGGTTCTACCATGCAGTTATCAGACACCCTCAGACACTGTTGTTGGCATACAAAAGAGTTTCACAATAGCCCAAAATGGAGTACAACAAAGGTTTATTTATCTGGGGATAAACTCACAGAAAGAGCAGCACTCTGCAGCCCTCTGCATGTGCTGGAAACTGGAAACAAATCCAACAGCCAAGAGGCCCATGCATGCTTTTCATCTGCATTGATAGTGTATGAGACCACACCCAAAATGGGCCAATATCTTAAAAGCTAGTGACTGATGGTGTTCCCACAGCACCTCCCCCTTTTTTTCTAAATAAGAGAGCTCTGAGCCTCATACAAAACTATAAACAATAAGAAAAATATCAAGTGTTGTCCAGGAAAAAGAAGAGGCAAAAACATACATAAAAATTAAAATTACAACCAGCATGAACAACATTAAACAAGAAGCATATGCTAAATATTTCAATAGCTATCTTATCCTAAGAAGTCTAAGTCTTATATTAAAAATGGCTAGACTAAGTCATGAGAGAAAAGTAACTATGATTATCTAGTCTTGAACCATATCAAAGACCTGAGAAGGGAAATAATATTACTTGAGTAAACAGGAAGTACAAACAATTTTCAAAAGGTGCAAGAAATGGCAAAGCAATCACCCAAAATATCATTGGCAACATTGTGGCAACCAACTTTGGCTAAGACCTAGCATAACTGTCAGACCATTTTCAGAGACAGGAAAATTTGAAAAATCATCTTACCCTGTCTTGGCAAGGTTTGGCAGTCTTTTGGCTTGTATCCTGCTTGTCCAGTCTGGACACCAGGCATTTTGTAAGTGGTCAAAGCAGGAACAGTTCTTTGATCAAAGACCAGTTTTGCCAAAAAGAAAACAATCTCCAAGTAGAGTGTCTTCAGTGCCCAACATTCTCTCAGGAATAGATCAGTGCTGCCAGAAGCAATCGTGTCTCACGACAACAAAATCCTAAGTTATTTAAATGCCTTATTCTACAGTTCTTTGTAGTGTTTGAAGATTACTGATCTATGCAGAATATAATCTCCATACATCTAAAGAACCTGATTAGTCTAACTGTAAGTATGATAAACATGGATGACTATTGACCTGTAATTCTTAATACCTAAAACACTAAGGCTTCATATTTAAAAATTAAACAATCTTTAAACAAATGTGCAGCAAATGAGGACAATGACCTCAAAATGTAAACAATATATAAATATTGTGATCAGAGGTATAAATGAATAGCACAATATGATAACTATATCCTAAAATTGCATTAATATACAAAATAACTTAAGCAGAGGTAGAAACATGCATACATAAACATGACAAAATAACTTTGCATAGGTGCACAAATATTGTAGACAGAAATAGGAGCATATACAATATAACAAATATAATTTGAATTTGTATCAATATACAAGAATCTATACCAATGTAAATTGTCTATAAATAATAGCTCACAAGTAATAATTTAATCTACCTATTATCCAATCCTATTCAAACATTTTTTAATCAAAAGAGATTCCTGAACTTACTCATTGCCACCCCCAACCCTATACCACTTATAACTTATATAATATATGTCCCTAACCCTGAGAACAAACTTTGTTGGGAGAGGGGGTTTTCTAGAGTTACTTTCAGCTGTCATGAGGGTGTTGTTTTTTTCTGTTGGATCCTGTATTAACTAGAATGATGGTTAAGTTTCAAGATTATTGTCTGATATAATTGCAGATAATCTTATCAGCAGGGTTTTTCTGAAGTTCTTATATGAAGTTCTGGCCAGAATGTTGTAAGAAGGTGCACCATGTCAGCTAGCCAAGTTGGAATCATCTTGAGCAGCTGGTACACAAAACTGATGTTAAAGTAACATTATCAGAATCATATCAACCAGGTGGCTATGATGTACAGGCATATAGCTTGTATTAAATATGTATGCTTAAAAAAAACCTCAGGTCTGATTTTCTCAAACATCATCAAACAAGTTGTAATAGTCCCAAGTTTCCTCAATGTTCAAGTTTTACTCTTACAAAGGAAGAAAAACTTCAATAATCACATACTGAAAGTTTTTGAGTTTTTTTCTTGACAGCTAACGCTGTCTGCTTGCTTGATGCACTACAGAAAGTATGTGGCTTTTTTCCCCTCTGAAAAATAAATTTGAGGCTGTTTTTACCTTTCATCATTCTTCCTCTCGCAGTCTTTAATAAACCCTTCAAAATGAAAAGGCCATTTTCCTCTCTCTCCCATGATGTTTCCCTTCCAACGTGAACACCTATCTCAACAGGTTTCCAGATGCTAAAACAAAGAATTAAATGTAAAGAGAGGTCCACCTCCTGCCAACTTATTAGCTGACAAGAGCAGGTCCCCTAGACTCCTGCTGCTACAAGATGAGTGGGTATGTCTGCTTCCTGCTTCTCCTGGGTCATGAGAAGCGCATTCTGGTGGAGAAAAATCTTGTTTGGATGTTTGTTCTGCATATATAATCTGCCCTGCTTCCTGATCTCTCGAGGAGACCAAAGCCCTGAAAATAGTAAAACAGTGGCTAGTTCAGAAACACAGTGAAAAGCTGGGTAACCCCTAGTTTGTAATTGGGTGCCATGGGGCACAGTGAGATAATTCAACACACATAGAGAGCCTGTGCTTCCATCTTCTTAATCATCCATCAGAGCTTCTAGACATTGATGTCCTTTATATAACATGAGTTCTTTTTTTCTGCTTGTTGCAGTGTTTGCTTTTGAGTGCAGGGCATTGAACACCTTAGGCAAATACTTTGTCAGTAAGACCTATCTTTGTCCCAAGCCTAGGACCAGAAAAGAAAAATTCTCAGTTCACACAGAAGTGCCAGAGACCCCCAAATAGCCAAACAACCTTGAGCAAAAAAAGTAATACTGAAGACAGCCCAGTGTCCGATTTCAAAATATACTAGAGAGTCATAATAACAAAAACAGCATGGTATGGCATAAAACATGCTCATAAGCCATTACGATTGGCTAAAGTCCCAGAAATAAATCCATGCAACTACAGCCATCTGGTTTCAACAACGGTGCCAAAAATACACGTTGGAAGAAAGACAGCCTCTTCAGCAAACAGCGCTAGGAAATCTGGATGCGTGCATCCAGCTATTGAAAATAGATCCCTGCCTCTTACCCTATAAAAAAATCATTCAAAATAAACCAAAGACCTGAAACCCCGAGACTGCAGGAGCTTTCTGGATGGGACTCTGATAACTAGAGGAACGCTGGCAATAACTGACAAATGAGATGGACCAATTGACGATCTTCTGCCCAACAAAGGAGTGAAGAAACACACAGCAAATGGACAGGTGACCAACAGAAACGGAGAAAATCCTTTCTAGTCATTTACCTCACAGAGTTTAAGATGCATGCTATGCAAACAACTCAAAATCAAACACTGAAAGAACAAGTTAGCCATTCAGTCAATAAAAGGAAACACTTTCCAGAAAAACACAAATGAGCAAGGATTGTGTGATTGTAGCCATCAGAGGAACACACACCCAGGTTACATTGAGACAGCCCCTTACCCCAATCAGAACGACTATCACTAAGAACGTAAAAACTAGCAAGTACTGGTGAGCATGCTGGCGGAAGGGACCCCTTATTCCTTGTTGGTGGAAATATAAATCAGTGCGTAACTGTGGAAATAGCCAAAAAGCATTAAGAAAATGAAAACAGAACTACCATACAATCCAGCAATACCACTTGTGATGATTAGGACTGTCAAGTTGACAAGATCGAGACTAACTGAGGAGATGAGTTTCTGGGCATGTCTGGGGGGAGGTTTTAGATTCAGGTAATTGAAGTGGGAAGACACACCCTACCTGTGGGCATCACCATTTGATGGAGCTCACCAATGAATACGAAGGAGAAAGCGCACGGAGCACCCTCTTTCATCTTCCTCTACTTCCTGACTACAGCAGCAATGTGATCAACTGGCCAGCAAAGTGACCAGCCACCCAGCAATGTGACCAGCTGCCCAGCAATGTGACCAGCCACCCAGCAAAGTGACCAGCCACCCAGCAATGTGACCACTTGATACAATAATAGGGCATACTTTGTAGCTCCCGGGGTCACCAATGGGATTGCCTCAGTGGCAGCCAAAGATAGCCTATTCTCAGCACATTCTATATCACTTTTGTTCCCCTTATCACACTCCCTTCCCTACTGGTTCATCCTAGAACCATCTACCCCATACTACAAGCACTCAAATCCTTGCTGCTGCTGCTGCTTCTTCTTCTTCTTCTTCTTCTTCTTCTTCTTCTTCTTCTTCTTCTTCTTCTTCTTCTTCTTCTTCTTCTCCTTCTCCTTCTCCTTCTCCTTCTCCTTCTCCTCCTCCTCCTCCTCCTCCTCCTCCTCCTCCTCCTCCTCCTCCTTCTTCTTCTTCTTCTTCTACTTCTTTGACATTCCTCCCTGCCAGCTCCTCACTGCCTGCCATGGCACAAACTCAAAGGGTAAAAGCAAAAAAAAAAAAAAATTAATGAAATCAGTTGGCTTAGGGCCAGAAAGACAGATGGCATCTCAGATTATGACTGACTTTCCCAGGAAAAGCCTAAAAAGAGAAAATTCATTGGAGTAGAGAAGGAAATAATTCAGTGACATAAGGAACTGGGTCGCCCACAGCATTTGGCCTTTCACATCTCAACAGGCAGGGCTGATGGGATAATTAAGGAACTCCAGTTCAATTACCATCCTCATTACAGTAACAGTACCGACTTCACAGAGCACAAACCATGACATTAGGAGGTTTACCCCCCTCCATGGGACACCATTTTGCAAGGCTGTTTGCATTTACCAACCCGCTCAGCACCCCAGGGTCAATTTGCTCAATTTCATGCACAATCGTCCTGTATCTGAGAGAGGTACAGAACTAGGATTTCAAACAACAGACTCTGTTCTGTTATTGGATCTTTAAGCCGGCACACATGTCCCTGGAGATGACTGCATGGAAGATTCTCCCAGATTCTATCCCACTATATCCGGCTTTCTCATTCAGTTCTCCAGTGGCATTGTGCACCAGCTATAGTCCATCTCTGTGAGCCTATACACTGTGCTGGGAGGCCACTCTCAGCAAGGCACAGTCTCAAATGACACCATTTTCTCAAGCACGGCCGAAGCTATGACTTGATTTTGACGGAAGTTACGGGTGTCACCACCTTGACTGTGTAAGACTTCATCTTGATGCGTTAGGGTTGGAGACTCTGGCAGCTTTTAACTGTTGTGAGAGAGGACAAGGTGGTGACTGCCTGAATGAAACTGCTAGGAACTTTGGTGGCTTTCAAGGAGCCGGGACTAACCACCAGCAGATAGTCAACAACAAGGACAACATTTTTAGTGGAGACTTCCATCTCATAACTGTAAGGACATCGATTCTGTCTGAAGCCCAAAAGAGTCTGTAAGTTGATCCCCCCCATTCATGCCTCCAGGCAAGAATGATGCTCAATCAACACCCCAATTTTAGCAGAGGATCCGACTTTGTGATTGCTAGATTGCTGCCCAGGGGAGATTGTAAGCTGTCAATGTCATTACCTAAAGACACCAAATAATATCTGCCAGGCTGTGATACAGCATAGAGCTAATACAGGCAACTGAGGAGACTTCTTGGATTTCGAGTACTGTCTTTGTGTCTAATTTGTCTGTATTTAACCTGTCGTCTTTCTGTACCTCCCAGATGGAACACGTCGTTCATGCTCCAATTCTTCATGGTGCGATAAATCAAACTCACAGCTCAGAACAACCAGGCTGGTTTGTGGCTGCATTAAACCATGGGAAGGGACTGTTAGACTCAAGTACTTTCTAGTAAAGTCATTGGTTCTTGCAATCTTCAAATTACCTAAGTCTTATAAGTATACCAAGCAGAAAGATAAAGAATATAAGATACTACTAAAATTTATTTTTAAGTGACTATATACATTAGAAGGGTTAATGCTGACCAGGGTGGGAGTTGGGGGTGGGGAGCACAGATGAGAAATGCCAGCCCAAACAGATTAAACTAAATCTTCTTTATGATGTTTCCTGGTTCTCCTCACAGAATGGCTCACTGAGAGACTAGATAGAGGGAATCCAGATAGTAGGGTAGAAGAATGATCCCATGAGGGTGGAAATGCCTTTTGATTACCAGTGGGAACATCCAAGTGCATCACTGTTCACTTAGGAATCTGACTTTTTCTTCCTATACCCACTCATCCTTGTAGCAGAATTATACCTTTCTATCTGGTTAACTTAAGGATGCCCACTTAGCTTGTTTTGATAATAGAGTATGGTCAAAACTAATTGTCCCTTAAGATTAGCTGCACCTCTTTCCCTCCCTGACACAGATCTGGTACTATGTACTCCAACATCATGGGCATGAGGCTGAAATTGCAACTGCTCCGAGGCAGTACAACTTTGTGGGTGGTGACCACTGAGAATTTGAAGGTACCTGTTATGCCAAAACATATTCAGCCTATTCTACCTAAAGAAATTGGTTTCCAAAATGGGTTTTCTTCACACACGTGTGTGTGTGTGTGTGTGTGTGTGTGTGTGTGCGCGCGCGCACGTGCACACATAACACACACAGAGAAAGGAGAGAGAGGGAGGAGGGAGGGAACAAAAAAGGAAGAAGGAAGGGAGAGAAAGAGAAAGGAAAAAAGGAAGGAAGGAGGGAAGGAAGGAAGGGAGGGAGGGAGGGAGGAGGGAGGGAGGGATGGAGGGAGAGAGGGAGGGAGGCAGGCAAGAAGGAAGGAAGGAAGGAAGGAAGGAAGGAAGGAAGGGAGGGAGGGAGGGAGAGAGGGAGGGAGGGAGGCAGGCAAGAAGGAAGGAAGGAAGGGAGGGAGGGAGGGAGGGAGGGAGGGAGAGAGGGAGGGAGGGAGGCAGGCAAGAAGGAAGGAAGGAAGGAAGGAAGGAAGGAAGGGAGGGAGAGAGGGAGGGAGAGAGGGAGGGAGAGAGGGAGGGAGGCAGGCAAGAAGGAAGGAAGGAAGGAAGGAAGGAAGGAAGGAAGGAAGGAAGGAAGGGAGGGAGGGAGGGAGGGAGAGAGGGAGGGAGGGAGGCAGGCAAGAAGGAAGGAAGGAAGGAAGGAAGGAAGGAAGGAGGGAGGGAGGGAGGGAGGGAGGGAGGGAGGGAGGGAGGGAGGGAGAGAGGGAGGGAGGCAGGCAAAGAAGGAAGGAAGGAAGGAAGGAAGGAAGGAAGGAAGGAAGGAAGGAAGGAAGGAAGGAAGGAATGCAGGCAGAAACCTGCCCTTGAGACCAGAACAATGGGAGTCCTTGTTAAGCAGTGGCAATACATTTAGGAAAACCATAATAGCCTTGAACAGCTTGCGTCTCTTTGCTTTAAGAGTCAGGCAGAATGTCTGCAGTGTTCCTTAACAGAATTTTTGCATTTTAGCATAGAGTATTACATGAGAACAGGCAAGGCCAGCCATTCTTTAACCTAAAGCATGATGCTGGGTCTAGAAAGGACAGACCTTTTTACAGGGATATTCCTTCTTAAACCCAAACAGAAAAGTTAGTGATTCAGACTTAGTCTAGTAGGAAGAGTCAACTCAAGACACTGTCTTGAAAAGAAAAACAAGCGAACAAAAAACATGCTAAGGTTTCTGAATCTCTTCCCTCTTCTTCACTATCTCCCACTATATGTTCTGTCTCCCTTCCCCAGGAAACCATTACTATAAATTGCATGTTGATTCTTCCTAAGGTATAGCAATATTCTTTAATATGTAAAACTTTAGTACAATCATTAGCTTCTCTGTGCATATTCCTTTATAATATGACTTTTCACTCAAAATTAGAATTTTTGAATTCTCCCAAGTAACTCGGGTTCATTTACATCCTCTATGGTCTTCCTACAAGACCCCACCTTCAAGGACATCCAATCCAATAGGAGCATAGATACCTGATGGGACTGTGAGATAAGTGTCGGGGCTGGGGAGCCCCAATATCAGCAGCCTAGCTCAGAGCAATTGTATCCATGAAAGGAGCATGTTATGCAGAGTTGGGCACAGGTAGAGTGCTCAAAAATGTGCACTGAGAAAATTCATAAACATTAAGAACACATGAGAGTTTAAGATGCTCCCAGGCAAGTGTGTTGATTGTCTTGATGGGAAAAAAATCAGATGCATCAGAATAGAATGCTGAAGGCACAACAGATATTAAGACCTTGAAATAAATATGCTATCTCCTTTCCATGGATCATAGGAATATTTAAATAAACATCCTGAAAATAAAGCATGAGACCCTCAGGAGGATTCCATAGTTGGGGATGCATTTCAGACAGACAGAAAGGCCTCTTTGGGGTAAATCTTGCTGCCAGTCACCTCTGGTCCATCCTTCACCAAATGTCAAAACTTCTCAGAGCTGCAGGGGGCAGCCCTTGCTTTGGAACCTGCAGGGCTGAGGCTAATTCTAGCCAATCATCTTCCATCACGTTCTCCCTAGCCTGTCTCAGCACTAAGGACAGCTCCCAGGCATGCCTAACATGAGTTCCAAGCTTTTCTGCCAGGTCACAGGAAGCTGTAAAAATCTCTTGGCTAGCCTCAGTAATACAGACTTCTTACTGAAGCTGCTGATAGCCAGAGGTCAGTTGTCAAGAGATTATCACCAGAAAGACAAGAAAATGTAAACTTCAACTCTATTGAACAGACAATTGTTTTAAATTCTCAAAACCAGTTAATGTACTATGCAGTGTTTTCCTGGAGGGAGGTGGAGTTTAAAGTAAACATATATATATATATCTTAATATATTAAGGTTAGGTGCAATAAATAGCTTTGAAGATGATTTTAACCTATGCTTATTTACATATATCGCTGGTGCTGAGGTCAACCTGCCCCATCCCCATCCTTTCTCCCCAGACACCCACTTCTGAGCTCCCCAGTGCCCTCTGCAGACCTTTTTCATGGCTTATTTGACACTGGAAGTGTCTGGATATTTATGACCTTATCTACCTCTGCCAGACAGTGAGCACAAGGCAGAATCTGCAGAGGATTAGCAAGCCTCTGTAATTCCACAATACCAAGCCACACCCTTGACAGGCACCCACTGGCTCCATTCACTTTCACATGAGCCCAGGGTCACATGATCTGGTGTTCCCCATTACAGCAGCAGTCTGCAGGGCTTGGTTTATACAATGCATCAAACAATCTCAAATGCTTCCCTTTCCCAGATCCACGTCAAGGCACACAGCCACTTCGTATAGCCTTTTAAAAACTGCCTAATAGCAAGCCTGATGTGGGATTCCCTTCTGTATGCTATAAAAATGTGTTTTATTATTGTTGGTTAATAAAGAAGCTGATTTGGCCAATAGACAGGTAGAATAGAGTCAGGTGGGAAATCCAAGCAAAGATAAAGGGAAAAAGAAGACAGAATAAGAGAGAGACCAGCAGCTGTCAGGAAAGCAAGAGGTGAAGTAACAAGCCGCTCAGAGTGGTTATTTGAGAAAGGGTGGGTGAGAGAAAAACCTCCAGTTAAAGTCCACAGAGCAAACAAAGGTACCAGATCTTATACTTGCTAACTTTTGTTTGAGGAGGCAGAGTCTTCAAGTCAGTGGGAAGCCAGGTGTGGCTTGTCTCTGCTTAGTCTTCCCTTCACCCACCTCCCACACCTGGGAGAATGTGGCCTCTGCACTTAAAGACCTGAGACCAGATTCCTTTCCCTCAGACAACTACAGTCAAGTGTCAAGGGGTCCAGCAAGCTCAGCAAGTTCATTTGGAGTCAAGCTCAATAATGTTAGAAGCCTCTTCATGGGGCTGAGGGTGAGGGAAAAGAGAAAGGCGGGGGGGGGGGGGGGCGGAGGCTTTGTAGAGATGCTTAACAAAAAAAAAGATGAAGGACCAGAGTGATGTCCTTGTGGCTGTAATGAAAAATCTAAGAGATGTGTATATCTCTACATGTGGCCCAATTTTATTAAACAATATATAAATACTGAGGAAAAGTGAGGCGGGGAGATTTAGTATAGACTTAAACATGGAGCAGACATGGGCCTCTTAAGAGCAAGTCGCATTTAGATGACGTCAATAGCTACATACATAAGATCTGTGGTAGAGGGAAGCTTGAAAACCCTTTTCTGTGTATGAACACATCCCCCTGTGTGGGCAGCTATAGTCACAAAAGTGAAGTCACGTGATAACCAGAGTCCATCACCATCAGAGGAGAGAGTCTGCAAGCCTCCAGGGCCCACAGCATCACTCTACCATCACGCCACTTTCCCCGCCATCCTTACGTGAGTAGGTTTTAAATGCAGCAGCTCAGTGAGTGTCCCCTAGGCAACGACAAAGTTCCCTGCAGGCAAATCTACCTGAACCACACAGAACTCCCTTGCAGCAGACTTTACAGACAGGAAGTCTCTCTCAGCCAGGTGCAGTGAAGGAGGCACACATCTGCTTCTGTGTCCTACATGACAGTCGTGCCCCATAGTGCTCTGACTTAATCTTACATCTCTATGCACTTGATATTAGACTGCCCGCATTCCACAGATGGGAATGCTGAGAGCAGGACAAAGCAGACCTCAGTGTCTCCTCCAAGGAGACCTTGGGCAGCTCACTTAACCCCTTTGAGCTTTAGTTTGTCATTTGTCTTGTAAAGGAAACTACTATATAGGGAGTGTGTGTATTTGTGTGCATGCATGTGTGTGCATGCTTGCATGTGTGGGTGTGGTGTGGACAGAGAATGTTTGTATGGGAGGAGATGTGTGAGTATAGGGAGGATGTGAGTGTCTGCATCTTTATACACAAATATTACATAGTGTTCAGTACAGAAATTTACTTTCTAAATGTATTAATTAAGTATAGTCTTCTTTTTGGTATTAACAGCAACAACAACAACAAAAAAACTAGCAAAAGTTTTAAGTCTGCTCCTCTTTCCCTCAGTCTCCAGGCCCAGAAATACTATTTAATCATGTAATCAAGCCTCTAAGGACCTCTTCCATAGGTCACATATATGTATTCATCTCTTGAAGCCTCATGAGCAGGATCCTTGTTTCATTGCAGATATGGGTGTCAAAGTTCAGAACAGTAATGTGACTGCCCAAGGTCATCAGAGGAGAACAGCTGAAAGTCAAATGTAGATCCGATGCACTCCCAAAGCCATGCTAGACCAACTCCGCATCAAACACGATTAAAGCCCACCTCCATACTGGCTTCAGCCATCTTCCCTACCCTCACACTGCATGATGCCAGGGATAGCAGTCACTACTAGAGTGGCTGCCCAGCTCCAGAACCAGGCTGCCTCTCCTGGGCATCTACATCAGCCAGTCTGCTTGCCTGCCAGAGGCATAAATATCACTGCAGCTACTTCACTCACACCTACTCCAACCTGCCAGACATGTGGGTGTTGTCAGGCGAGCTACAGATTCCAAAACTTCTGTTTCCTCTGCTTAGAATACAGCACTGTCAGTCCCAGGCACTTTGCTCTTTGTTTTTATTTTGAAAGCGACAGAATTGCCTTTCTGTAATGAATGGCTGCCTCCTCCACAGATCCTTGGAAGAGAGAAGCCAAGAGAGAGTGCCCAGCTGATCTGCCTGGGGTCCTGGTTGAGCACAGTCAGTGAGCAATAGTCCCCATTGTAGAGACAGGAAATCTTCAGCCCAGTTTTGTGACTCGTAGTCAGTAGAACACGGTTGTCAGGGACAAGGAGTACCATTTCTATACTGCCTCACCGCTTACTGTTTCTCAAATATTTCTCTCCAGTTCCTAAATGATACAATTGGAAAAGCAAAAGAAGCTGCTTAATGGATTGACAGTGAAGGATGAGTAAGTGTGAGCATCTTTGAATTGTGCTGGGCGTGTGGTGGATTCTAGAAACATGGAAGTGTCCACGTTTAGTAGAACAGTAATGCCTAGAAAAACCCATAACTTTCTATGGCCCTCACGTATTTGCCCAAGGTCATAGTGCTCACAGGTCAGAGGAGCAGGTGTGCCTGGCTTCAAAAGTCCCCATTTCTTCTCATCCCCCAGTGGAATTAGAGTGCGGAGTGTATGTGAGAGTTGCGAGAGGTTAAAAGTTGACATACAGATACTTAAAACTGAGCTGGTGCAAAAAAACAAAAAGCTGTTACAGGTACACAGCACACGCACACAATGTAAGGTGTGTGAATATTAGTGCAGTAAGAGATTGTATGTTATTCCATATAGTAAGCAATTGTGTGGAGAGCTCTATACCTCTCCCACAGTTGAATACAGACATGGGACTACAGAAAAGTGCGTAGATGTTACCCTAGGTGGAATAAAGAGATTCCACAGAATTCTAGGTCTGCCACTGATAGCAGTTTAGAGAGCATTTTTATAAAGGATCAGGTGGGTAGCATTTAGGCTTGGTCACAGGGATGTGGATGCTGAGTGGAGACTTATTGTGTCACGTGACACTTTCCACTCCAGATTTCTGAGGATCTGGGATTTCCATGGAAAGGACTGTGAGCTGAGACCATCATTTGAATCTCACCACTGCCTCCAAAGTCTCATGCTCGCTCTTCTCTGTGTCTGTGATTCTCAGAAACCCCAGAAACAATTGTGCCTTTGCAACACTGCTCGCAATTGGATCCTTAAGGCAAAATCTTTTCTAAAACAAGGATCCAGAAAGGACTTATTAAACACGGCATGGGAAGTTAATATGCAGACAGTTAACAAGGAAACATGTGATCTCTGTCCTATCTTCAAGGTCTTGAGACTAGCTAAGGTTGCACGCACAGCATCTGAAGATTCCAGGGGTCTGTCATTGTGCTAGTGATTTTTATTTTACATAAAGTTGATCGGCACATCAGCGTTGCCCTGCTACCCCAAGAGAAGATCATCCTTGGCACATTTATAATCAACTCTGTAATGTGCAAAGCGTAACTGTCAGTACTTACAATCACATTGCTCTGAATTTCCTCAGCATCTTTCCTGCTGTGGGTTGATGCTCTTGTACACTGTAAAAATTTGTCGCTTGTATTGGTTTACTGAAACACTGATTGACAGTACCCAGTCAGGAAGTATAGATGGAGTGACCAGACTAGGAGAATTCTGGGAAGAGGAAAAACAGAGAGTCAGTCACCAGCCAGATGCAGAGGAAGCAAGATGAGAATGCCTCTTTGAGGAAAGGGACCAAGCCATGTGACTAAACACAGATAAAAATTATGGGTCAATTTAAGTTGTAAAAGATAGTTAGTAATAAGTCTAAACAATAGGCCAAATAGTTTATAGTTAATTTAAATCTCTATATGTTTATTTGGGACTGAACAGCTGCGGGACTGGGCAGGACAGAAACTTCCATCTACACTTTGCCCGTTGACAAAACTTTTATAGCCAGAGATGAGTAAAAAAGTGAGGCCTACAAAGCTCACAAGATTCATGGAGGATAAACACAACTTCCATTAGGACACAGTGTCTTCAACAGGACCAGAGGGTCAAGGCTAGATTCAGTCATGAAAACAAAGAAGCTAATTTTTAAAATAAAAAGAAACAAGTAAAGATGAATTATGCACACCTAATCCAGGTAGTGGTGGCACAGGCCTTTAATCCCAGTACTCAGGGAGACAGAAGCAGGTGGATCTCTGTGAGTTCAAGACCAGACTGGCCTACAGAAGGAGTTCCAGGACAGCCAGAGCTGCACAGTTAAACCTTGTCTCAAAAATACTTAAAAAAATTGAAAAAAAAAAAGAAAATATCACCACTAATTATAAGCAAAGCAAGTATCAAAACAACAGCATAGAATACCACGAGAGAAAGAGCATAGAATACCATGAGAACTCAGGGGAGCCTCACTGTGCAGCTCAGCCCAGGCATGCAGAGTTAGCAAAAACTAAGGAATTGCCATCAACAAGGTTCCTGGATAAGGGGATAGCATGTGTCTAGACAGCATGACAGAAGGCAGCCAGACATTCCTGAGCCTAAGAGACAGCTGTGTGGTTGCGGAGCTTTGTTCCCCTTCTGAGGCTTTGGTCAGTACTCAGAAAACAGGATTTTTCTTTAGTCCTCACATAGCTTGGAACAGTGTGAGCTTAACTTGTGAATAATTTATGTCTGTTTCCATTAAAATCAACAGCAACTGCTCTGTGCAGTCCCAGGCAAGAGCAGCCTAGCTTAGCTCTTAGAAAATCAGCTGAGCATGTCCTGAGTCCCTCCCCTCAGCTTTGGGCCTTCCACATGATTCTCTGTTCCAACACCATTACCTGCCCCCAGCGGAACTCCGCTGCCCAACCTTCCATGCTGGCAGCCATTCCCGTCCGTATCCAGGCCTCTAGCTTACCATCCTCCTTGAGGAGATGGCCTTTCTTCCCGCTCTACCATCTGACCCTTACATAACAATTGCCAGGAGCACTGCTCTGACCTACTCTTACTCTTTAACTGGAAGCTTCAGCCTTCAGGTTTCAACTCAAGTAGCAGCATTTCCATAGAGGTGGCTTCCCCTGACTGTGCAGAGCAGATGATGCTCTGAGTGATGTATATTGTTGCCGTGAACACACCTATGTTCTGGTAGTTTGAATAAGAATGGCATATGCTCATGCATTTGAATGCCTAGTCACTAGAGAATAGAATCCTTTGAAATGATTAGAAGGATTAAGAGGTGTGGTTTTGTTGGAGGAAGTGTGTCACTGGGGGTGGGATTTGTGGTTTCAAAAGCCCATGCCAGGCTCAGTGTCTCTGTCTTTCCCTGACTGTAGATCAGGATGTAGCTCTCAGCTACTCCTCCAGAACCATACCTGCCTGCTACCATACTCTCTGCCATGATGATAATAGATTGAGTCTCTGAAACTGTAAATAAACCCCCAATTAAATGTTTTCTTTTATGAGTTGGTCATAGTGTTGAAGTGATTACTTACATTGTTCTATTATTGGATAAAACTAAAGAGTCAGATATTGGGGTAGAATCCTGATTGATGAGGACAGCACAGAGAAGCAATCAGTGACCCCCCTCTCTCTTTCTCTCTCTCTGAAGATGGATGCTATAAAGTAATCCCACACTATCTCAGAACTGATTATAATAAAGGGTTCCTTATTCGGAGACAGACTCACAGATCATAGTCCTCTGAACAAATGGGGAACAAAACCTCACTCCAGCTCTAACTTTGGGGAGCTCCTTTTTTGGCAGGTCATATCATTGTTAAGATAAAATGGCTTTTGGCAACAGAAAAAGTATTATCTTTTAACAATAAAAATAATTTTCTCTACCTAATCAAATGAAAGGTATTTGATAGCCTTATAAGTTAGTTTGGATTGGGAGCTATTTCCTCTCCTAATCAAGAAGTCTCTCCGTTCAAATCTAATCTTTATCAATTTTGATAGTATCCATAACTTTTCTTCTCCTGTGGTAACAAAAGCAAAACCTCTTCCCCAATGTAAAGCATATTCTGTTTCCCATTCTGAGGTCAGCACATCATTAAAATATATAGGCTAATTAATTCAGCAGTTTTTTCTGTTATCCAATATCTCTTTGCAGCTCTTACTCCTTTTTATTAGCATTTTAAAAATTTCAAAGTTAATAAAAACACTGTGTCATTTATCTCTGGGGGGGTCTTTATTATCTCTTTCTGTTTATTAAGCATATGTTTTAAAGTGCGATTAGATCTTTCTATAACTGCTTGTCCTGTAGGGTGTGTGGTATACCAGTAATATGCTTTATGTTATAATATGCAAAAAATTGTTTCATTTACTAGTAAATGATTCATTCTTCTTTCCTGATTCTTCAATCCTGTCCCAAGTATTCAAAGCTGCAGTACAGCATAGGGCCAAAGTGTGATCATCAAATTCAAATTGTCTTTGCAAATCTGGGCCTTCACCAAGAAGCTGGTCTTGGGAAATATCAATACCTCTAGCCATGCTTCATTGTTTTATGACTTTGGCTTCTTCTTTCCACCATGTTCTCCATTGTAACTGAGTACCAGCTTTCAATATTACTATAGATAAATTTTTCTAGTCTTGTGTGATAATTCTGTTTCAAGTTGCCAATAAATTTAGAATGTGCTTCACATAGGATGACTGCATACCATATCAAATGACTGCTTCTTTAAATCTCCTCAAATCTAAAACGTCTACAGGAGTCCAGTCAACTTCTGCATAGCCTTAGGGATGTTGATCACCTGGTAATCATTCTTGTATGGTAACTGTATAAACTAAGATTGGTTTTCTAATAATCTTGGAATGCCTCTCTTCAATTTCGTAATGTAATGATATGGTAGATTCTGCTCTAAATTCCTCTGTTTGTGTCTGAATACTTTTTTATCTTCATTAGTAAGTCTTTCTACATTTTATATCTTATCAGTCAAATTTTTATTATTTTCATTAGTAAGTCTTTCTAGGGTTTGTATCTTATCAGTCAAATTTTCATTTTGCACAGTTAACACACATTTTAAAGATAAAATATGAATTACCAAACTGATAGTAATTATAATCAGTATTGTGTCAATCCCAGCTAAGTGCTTTATCCCCTCATTGTTTTTCCATTTGTAAGCCATTCATAGTAGCATTAAATAGGGTCCTAACTCCCTGCATTGTGAAGTTTCCAATTCTTCACATGGGAATGATTTTTTTCCTTATTTAAAAACCTAATTCCCCTTTTAAGAATTCCCAGGATCTCACCATCTGCTGACGACAACAGTAAAGTTGGAGCTGTGTAATGATAATCAGCTGCAACTATGCCACTCAGCTGGGGGAGGGCGTGGCTAGCTGTCACTGCTCAGCACAGCTGGGCAGAGGACACAGGCAGTCACGGCCGGGACCCTTGGCAGCTTGCAGCAGCGGCAGCAGCAGTAAAATCCCAAGTGTATGAGCAGATGTCAAGGGGGCCAGGCTGGTCTGGGGTTCCACGGAAAGTTTGTGCCGTGAGAATTGAGAG